>NC_057939.1:42222916-42547083 GCF_018555375.3 Anguilla rostrata | reverse complement strand
CTTTTTCCAAAATATTGGCTAAATTACCTACATTATTTTAAACGAGTATTGTAGAAGTTATATTTAATTGATAGACATAAATGTATACACCTTTAGCCAATAGGCATCGCTGGGTACTGATTATATGGCAAAACTAGAATACATTACATTCAATTAATAATTAATACGATTTAAACAACTTCATCATCTTGCTTTCAAATGGGGATTTGTCTGATTGCCCCCCTAAGAGTTAACGTCAAGATCATAACCATCGTTATTGCTTTATCAAACACAATCACAAAATGAATTAATCAACTGCTAAACGATCAAGCGCGCTTATCACTTCAAAGTAATGGATGGTATTAAGATTTGCCGATATTATTTTCTGTCATTCAAAGTAACAAATTGAACATTTATTGCATATATATTAAAAATTATACATTCATCGAGAGACGCAAAGGCCTCTTTTTTATTGAGGCTCTGCGCAAGGTGAGGCCTCTGAGGATTCATTGCTTTGCTTATTTCCCCCCTAGAAATGTTTCTGAAAATTGCCTCAAATAACCGCTGAATTGATTATGAAAGGAATTCACATCATATTTTGGGGGATGTTTTTAGTAAACCCGTGTCCACGAGAGTAAATGCATTTTAAAAATATTCCACTCTTCTCTCTTTTCGTTGATATTCCCACCTCTGCTTAAAAGGGAAGAGCAAACGGTTCATTTTGTTATTTTTATTAGTTACCTCATTTCCTAATCCGGCAGAAGATCAACTTCATACTCTGGTATGGTATCATAAACATAGCTGCGAGAGAATCACAATGCATTTATTGTATGATGGTCTTGCTCTTAAAATAGAACAGGGTCCAGGCGGGCAAGAAAAGAGATGCTGTCTTTGTCTCCATATTCGGAGATGAATGGCTGATGTCACATAGATGATTAGTTTGCACTATTAAATTGTCAAAAGGAAGGATTTCCCTAATAATACGTTTTTATGAGGAATTATGGAATTCAAAGTTGCTGGAGACAGAACTGGTACTAACAAAGGGTTAGGAGGGGTGAGGCAATTAGCAACCCGCCGAGAAAGGTCAGATGGAGTTCTCAATAATGTTCACTGCAAGTCTGCAAGCAAGGAAGAGGCTGGCATACGGTACAATGAGTCTACGTTGCCATTATACACAATTGGCTGTTTTTATTTGTGGACATTAAGAAAGCTTATAGCCTACTATCGGTATATGCTGCGAGCCAAGCCTATTAATCTGACCTACTTTTGTAATGCATTAACATAAGGTCGTTAAAATATTTCCCCGTGTGGAATGAGCGAAGACATCGGCTATAGCTTTGTCTATATCATTCAAATGTACCTGAATACATTTGTAAATTGTCACATAGGCCTATGCAAATGCAATTTAAAATAAGCAAATGTGACTTTTGTTCAAATGCTTGTATTTTAGAAATAGGACCTTGCCACGTTTTGTTGCCTCTTAGTTTATCAGAAAGCAGTTATCGAATGGAACATATTATAGGCCTGGACGGTACACAGATTATTGCAGGTTATGGGGCTATAACGAGTTGCATGTAAAGCCATCATTTTCTTGGTTAGGACATTATCATATAAGCCTGTATTTAAAACAGAACGTCGTTGAAGGAAACAGTCAAATGCGCAATTCATAGCGTAAATTATTCTGTGATATTATTAAAATGGATGAAAATGGATTTGGGTATTATCCTCGAACGTGCTTGGTATCCATGATATCCTTTGAATAAATCAGCAATTTTGAGAATATACAATTAAATTAGTCTGATATGATTAGTTTGATAGGCCCATGACACTAGCCAAAACGACCTGTCTTGAAGTTGTCAGTTTCTGACTCTGAAAAGCAACTGAAAAAAAAAGATCTATACGTGTGATATTCCAGTAGACCACTAGGCCTATGTTAGATGGTACTATATGAAGTGAATCGTAACGTTACACCAAAAATACACGATTTAATAGACCTAAGGTAAGGTACGGCACTTGAACAGAACAACAGAACTTCTTAGGGAAAGTTATATCTGTCCTATATACTGTATTTCCCTATTATCAATTTATAATACTCGATCTTTACTTTGGTATACTATTCCTATTAGAAAGTATGCCAATTGGACATTAATGTCAGTGTATACAAAAACATAACAACGAGACAATTCAGTGTATTATTTTATGAAGATTGGGCCAACCCTGTGTAATGTCGCTGCTGGCCATTTAACCCACATGGATAGCGGTCTTTGTCTATATATGATAGCTCTGGCCTGCAAAGACCCCTTCTATTTCGCATAACTTCTATTCTAGTGCTAACTTTTGTGTTAAATGTTAACAACTTGGAGCAATCCATTTTGTTTCCATCATCAAATCAATGTTGACTCGAACACTCGCTCCCTTTGTGCCCATTGTCTCCCTGCCCTCACTTGAAGATTTATGCATTTTTGATATTAAATTCCTCCAGTCATTAAGGCTGCACTCTTGTTGACTTTTCTTGACCTGCCGACCCCTTTCCTAAACTTTCCCATATTTAACGCGGGATCTTTTTTCCCCATTTTGGCGTCATTTGATTTCTTTATGCTCCGAAGTTGAATGCCGTCCCTCTCTGTGGCATGTGCTGTTTGCTCTGTTCTTGAACTTCAGTGCGCCACATAACCGACGCTGGCGTGTCCCCGTTCTGTACTTTGAACCCTGAATCTTCCTCAAAAAGTAGCTTGTCTTACATGCCACCCCCTGACTACCCAGCTTGCAAATTAGTTAAACAAACAGCTTCCCTAATGATTCCATGGGCCTGTCGATCTTTAAGGGGTTTTGTTAGACTCAGCTGCCGCTGCCGGGAACTTTGCTTGTCCTGCTGGAAACCTGGCCTCTCTGACCCGAACCATCACGGAGCTGTTAAACCCCGTGGACAGGCCAGTCCGAAGCAGTCTCCCCTAAGGCCAAAGGCCAGGGCAATGGGAGCAGGGGGACGCCACCAGCTGCTTAGGTGACGCTGGCTACAAAGACGCCTGGTATTACCCCACTGAAGGCCGTAATACTGATCATCATTTGCGTGCATGTTTCTGCGTTAATCATAGGAAGTAAATACAGACGGCTGCGTAATTATTCAAGAGGGCGGGAGTTACGCCTACGCCAAAAATCTTACTTTTAAACATCCGCTCTATCTGTCATCTGTTCAGTATCATTTTCGGCCCCTAGTTTGCACCACGTAGCCCATTCAGAGGTTTGCTTTGCAGCGTTTTCCTCAATTGCCTTGTCCAAGCGGTGCCTGTGTGCTCCCTGGAGGTCCCGACAGAAATTGATTCTAATTGTGGGGACTGTACACTGCTGGTTGCTGAGTCGCCTCTGGCTAGCCGAGAACCTGCTCGTCAGCGGCTAATTGACAAGAGCTTGTCTGTCCTAAGGAGCAGCTGGTCCTAACCACTGGCACACAAATGCAATCTTGACACAGACCCCCTTTGCCTGAAGGAGTTTGAGGGCAAATTTAGTTAAAATGAAGAAAGATTTATCGAAACTCCCACCGGGTGACGAGACAGACTAGGGGAGCATGATATTTCTATAGCGATCGCTTGTAACGCAGCCAGAACGTGGCATTTTAGGACAATTAAGCAGGTGACATAATTCCACCATGCATCACGGCAAACGATAAGGGGAGTGTTCAAAGTACTAATGGATCTGTCAATAAAAATATTGGCCACTTTGCTGAAGATTGAACTCATGGAACGCTGTTCTCCAGCAGAGTATGGCTTTAGGCAACAGCAGACCATTAAACCATCTTGGCCAATACATGTTCAGATTTATGGCCTACGTTTTTGAAGAACAGAGTAAACAAAGTATGCATACCTATTTTGATATATTTCTTCACGTCGTAACTTAAATGTTTTGTAAATAATCCGTAATGCTTTGTTTATTTTCTTAGCTATAGTTTATTCTAGTACACGTCCGTATATTTGATTGTTTCGTTCGTTTTATACTTTCCAAGTAGTAAAAACGAAGTAAAAAAAGTAAAATAGTAAAAAATAATAATAATAAAAAGGTTAAAAAAATGCAGTCGTGGGTAAACATTCTGTTTATTGTCTGGAACCACAGGCGTGCGATTATTATTTTCCACCAAGTCAATGAAACATGCCTAGTATTGTTTCAAGAAGGAAAGAAAGGGGTTTCAGTTTCCCAGTGTCTGTACGCGTAAGATAAGACAAAGCGAAATGGCAAACTTTCAGGACATTCTTGAAGCTATTCGCTCCTTTATTTTTCTGCAACAAAGGCTGCATTAAAGGACCCCGTTGGAACGCAGTTGGGGATCTTTCGGACTGTTTTAGACATCCATAGATTTCATCAATCAAGATGACTGCAGTTTTCCATAAAAATGCTGAATTTGGGACACTAACTGGGGAAAAGGGCTGAAAATCCTAAACTGTCTTGTGAGATGATAAATGACAATCTGATGACAAACTATTGGAAGAAAACTTGACTGTGACCCACTTTCCTCATAGGGAGTTTGAAATATCAGATTCTATGAGTGTCAAAGCGAAATATTTTGGTGGATTAGGCTTGCATAA
Organism: Anguilla rostrata; assembly: GCF_018555375.3. Taxonomy (NCBI): domain Eukaryota; kingdom Metazoa; phylum Chordata; class Actinopteri; order Anguilliformes; family Anguillidae; genus Anguilla; species Anguilla rostrata. Next base: position 42,542,527 of record NC_057939.1, on the reverse strand, counting down.
TAACATTTAATATGTAGAACACATAATAACAAAGGGGCAATAATATAGCACCAATGCAATATAATTTACTCTACATATAAAACACATATGAATAAAAGAAAATAAAATGAATATGTATTATGATAGGTGCCTCACCAATTAAAATAGAGCAACTAAATTGCAAACGTAATGTATATTAGCCTATATTATTTTATATCGTGTCCATAAGACATATGATTCGCAAACTTGGTCTTTGCCCCAGATCAAAGGCTTAAGCTTCCGTCCATAAAATTGTGGGCTCCTGAAATTTAATCGGTAGCAACGGGCCAATTGAAGCAGTCGTTTTCTGATGTATGTCTACTAGGTAACATATAGATATGGCGTCATCATAAACAACGTCATAAACAGGCTTGGGCCTGATGCGCCTCCCTCACCGTTAAGCATTGCCCACTATAAGCGATTATTTCCCATACGCTCTAGTCGGACCTCCAGATGTTATGAATCAATTTACAAGACGTGGTTGGCACCGCGAGCAGAGACACGCTCAAGCATTGGGTATGCTTTCATACTCACTCAGCTCTTTTTCTCACGGATGCCAGTCCACTACATTTCAAAGCTGCTTTTACCATTTGTGGACTCATCGCAGATCTACAAATGTGAATGAATTAATGATGAATGCTGAATACATTAATTAATACATGAATGATAGGGAAAGTTTTTAACTGTATTCATAACTCCTGTGTCAGCAAACAGTGTGATACTGGGGTGCAAAAGTGAACAAATGAGCCGTAAAAAGTGCATAGACTGCAAGATAATGTTAGGATGCAGAACGATCTTGTTTTGGACAGGAATAAAAATGTAGGCCAAGAGGCAAATGCAAGGTGGTAGATTAATTTTTGTATTTAATAGGTAGGGAGTTTATCCGTGTTGAATACCTCAAAGTGGGGCGCAACAAAATGAGAGTTTTTATTTTTGTTTTAAAAAAATTAAGTCAGTAGGCACTGCTCAGTCAGCAAGCGTGAGAGATTGTGCTCACACCGGGGAGTTATGTTATGATATTAGCCTTATGATGGGCAGTCCTCCTATAGGCTATAAGCCAAATGCCATGTGGTATTTTGCAAAGAAAAGTATGTGTTTGCATTTTGGTGATGAAAAACAATTAAAGCTAGAACCACAGGAGGTTTGTATTTGAGATTGCCTGCATGAGGTATTGTTTAATTTCATGGTTTGACTGGAGCAGGGATGCGATATTTCCTGCGGTGAGACCTGCATTGGTTGCTAATAGAGATCTAATTGATGGGCGAAGCCCTATTTCCGCGCAGCCTCCTTTATTGCTGCGTGCCGTCTACCATGAAATAGAACCTTAATCCGATTGCGCAATTCCTCCAGGAACTGAAAAAGAGCTCACGGCACAGGGAAAAATCGTTATTAAAAAAGTTAAAGCAGCCTTGAATTATGAAGCATGGAGAGGAAAGGAAAGGGCTACCGTCAATTGACCAGACATGTAACAGAGATCATCTCTAAATGTATTTAATTTTAACATTGTAAAAATTTTAATTTTAAATCGGTATTAGCACCTGCGGGTATTAAACGTTAATGTTTTATTACTTGCGTCTAAATACATTTCATATGTGCTTAATTTTACTCAATATCGTAATTATTTTCTGTTATTAGACCCTGGAACTATATATTTTTTGTTTGACATGTATGCCACGAACTATCTTCTTCTTTTCGGTCATCTTGGACCTCTGTATTTTTATTTTATTTATTTACTTACCATTTGATCTAAAAAAAACTAAACAAAGAAAAAGCGAATACATCACACAGAAATGTTGTATGGTCTACCTTCACTTTTTTAAACATATAGGCCTACAATATTATTCTGAGATGAAGAAAAAAAATATGAGTGATTTCTTGGTTAATATAACCATTCATTTTTGCACTCCATTCCATTCCAGTTTAACTGTCACTCCTCCAGGTCTTGACAAAATTTCCATAACATAACATTGATACGTGGAGCAGAACTGGCAATTGCCTTGGTCAAAATCTTGCAATACGGTTTATTATGTGACACTAATGTTATGGTTTGCGAATTAACATGTGCAGCTGCTAACTGTTTTATTAGAAGATTAATGCCAAGACTGTCTGCGACGTTAACCTTTAGCGCTTGTGGAGGACTTGGTCAGCGATAAGCATTAAATACAGACTCAGTGACAGATGGGATACCTAACCACATGACACATGGCAATGCGTATATGACGATACAGGATACACTGACCCAACAGTGTCCCTCTTTCTTCTCCCCCTTCCACCCTTCCACCCCTGTCTTCCTCTCTCCTTCTTTCTCTTCCGCATCCCCTCCCTTGCCTTTCCTCTAACTCTCCCTCCCTCTCTCTCTCTCTCTCTCTCTCTCTCTCTCTCTCTCTCGGCGCCCCCCTAGGAGGGTTTAATGAGGCATGTGTGCGGGAAGAGATGATTGATGAGTCTGAGGGCAAGGCCGAGCCCTAGCAGGGTACGGATCCACAGAGGCCCAAAGAAAGCCCGGATAGTGGAGGGGCTGGGCCGGTTCAATAGCCGCAGCCCCGGTTTATTGAGCCGAAACAGAGGGAAGGTGCCTCCTTGTTCCGTAATCCGTTTAGCCATTGAGCCACCAGCCGTTTGAAGCCGGGTAAGTGCCGCCGAGAGACGCGGGCGCGGCTAAAAACGGACGGAGCGGAGAGGACGAAAACGGACGTCCCGGGCACCGACGATTTGGGAGAACGAGGGAGAGGCTGGAGCCACTGTCCAGAATGCTACCCAGCTGTGGGAAGACCCAGCATGGGGCTCGCGCTGCTTCCAAAGGAGGTTTTGGGGTCGCGGAGGTGGGGGGGAAAGGGGGGCGGATGTTTCCACTACACCAAGGAATTCACACAAATGTTACATTTGTCACAGTGATGCACATTCAGAACAAGTAACAAAAGTTTAGGCAAACGGTGGCCTGAATGTAGGCAACATGACAAAGGTGCAGCATTGCAGTCAAGTTAGATTCAATTGTAGCATAAATAAATACTATGTATGGCTACTATGGCTATTAAGAGGAATTAATCATTTCATGAAAAGCCCAGGAAACACCACTAAAGCAATAGAATGCTTCAGTGCAAGTATAAAAGGTTAAATATTATATACTTATTAATATATTTGATCAACATTAATATATCAATATTTTAATAACAATTCATATTTATAAAATAATTTATATGTTCTGCGTACAAAATAATCTTAACTTGTTTTACAGTGATAAATTGATAAAATAAGCATCACTGTAAATCATTTTAGGTAATATTTATATTTGATTAGATGAGGATTCTACTACCCATAATAAACAACTTACCTACTTTCATTTTGCTAAGTAACAATATAACAAAAGAGAATCAAACAAGAATAGAATAAAATAACAATGTGTAATATTCAATCTGTGTGGCTAATGGTAATAACCTATTTTATTCTCTAAGAGGTGCTTGTGATTGCATTAATTTTAATAGGACTTCATTCCCTTTCTAATTTACTCCAAAGTACGACAAATCATTGTACCTTTGAGCAAGGTATTTATCATGAATTACTTAAATAAATAACTATCTATACAAAGTGATATTCACTTGTGTGTTTCACCCTGGATAAAGGATTCTGGTTAAAAAACAATTTATCAAAGTCTACAAATCACTGCCTTCCTGGTTAAAAATGTATCCACTCCAACTGCAATAACCCTTTTCAATGTTAATCGACCATATGATTCCTGTATGTGAAATGTATTCATTGCAGTTTGCTGAAGCCTGTAATGGAGAACTGAACCACAAATACCAAAACACAAGGCTCTATGTCATTTTTGTGTACTTTGTTTTTAAAATCATTATTTTTTATTATAAATGTAGAGGCCAATATTAGTTATGTCAAGCTGCATTTTATGATTGGTATAGTATTCACATATTGATACAAATAATTCTGAAGGCCAATTTACAATTCAAAACTAACTCAGTAGCAGCGACCATGGATAAATACATAAATTACCCCTACCCTACTAAAATGTGGGGGCCCATTTCCATGGGAACCCCACCGCCAGCACATCATCATCATCACCATCATCTCTTCCCATAGCCAGAGCCCACGCAGCTACTGTGACCAGCCAGCATGACTTTCTCAAAAGCAACACAGGAGCCATAACCTCAAACCAATTTGCTTTTATTGACTAGAGGTGATGGCACACAGAGTTCCAGAGGAGCTGCATTGCAGAAGATGGCGGGATGTAAGGATAGGGGGCAGGGGGTAACCAGTGGGTGGGAAGCACCAATTTGTGACTATTTAACTATGCACAAGCAGATCACATCTTATCACATAGCTCACCTGCAGGGCTATTGCTCCAACCTTCCCACAGAAGCACCACAAAGTGTAGTTTCTGCAGTTACAAATATGGCCATGAAATGGCAATACGGCAATAAGAATATAGGTAATTTGTTCAAGGGAGTATTTGCATAGCTTCATTCGATTAGCTTTAAATCAAACATTTTTACAATTCGGTCATGCTTCTTCCCATCAAGAATTTTCCCAACATCTCATGGACATTTCACATAAAGGCTTTGCAATGAACTGTGGGGGCTTGAGGCAAACATGGAATTACAGGATAACATTTTAGGTAGGAACATTGCCTTGACATCCTGATTTGCTTCACTGACATGGACAAGTAGTACATGCGCATGTGATTATGGCTGATTTTGAAATCCGTATGAAAATAATGTCACAGAGCATCTGAACACCAACACCGTTACTGAACCCCACCACCATCACCCAAAACTATAGCTGAACACTATTATTAAACACTAAAAACGGTACTAAGCACCAACACAATTATTAAACACTGCAACTGAACACCATCACTGTAAATGAGTACAGTTACCCAACACCAGCACGATGACTGAACAGCAACACTTCAGGAGCACCCGAGTACCACAGGCAACAGTGAGGATTTCCCATGAGCCTTCCCCTCGTACCTTCAGCAGCTCCACCAGTCTGTGCAGAGCCTTCACCGTGGTCTTGTTCAACAGGATATCATTATTGAGGGTTTGCATATACCTTTTATGTTTTTTATAAAGGTTTTTGATTATGTCACTGATGCAGTTTTCTTCCAGAGCTGCTGTTTCTGTGTGCAATAAAGAACTATATACATTGATTATATTGTCTGATCATTTTTGTTCTTTCCAAGAATACTAATGGTGTGTCTTTGTGAGATATGTATCAATAATTTGAAGCCACCATGTCAACAGGCTTGCAGAATTTAACTAATGGTCAAAAATGGCCAAATGTAAGGGATGCAACTGCCCTGAAGGTGAAAGATATAGCTAATTCAGGAATTTGGGCTATATTGTTAGAGTACGGCTGAATGGCCTAATGTCCTAGTTATGCTCAAAATTTTAAAGCCGTGTTTGTTTTAACCACAACTCTTATCCCAGCGATTTTGATTGTAAGAATCACTCTGCTAAATCCCTGTCTACCAATCGACCACCAAACAACAGAGGCACGTGGAGCGTGTGCTGAGCACCATCACCTCCCTCTTCCTCGTCTCTGGCTTTGATCAATGAATTAGCAGCACCAGGTCAAGCCAAGTTGGTCTTGGGCAGCTGTTTAAAAGCCACAGGAGAATTGACATTTATTACAGAGGCATGCTGGGTCTTTTTAAGGCAAACTAGCAGGGTGAAAAGGCACACGCCTCCAGCCAAAGCAGAAATTTGGACACAGACCAAATGGATATTTCTTTGATCTGAATGTTCAGACCTTGAGGGGAACATTTTATTTTAAAAATGCCACTTACCAAACAGAGGAATGAGTTTGGGCCTAAGTGACTAAAATCATATCTGTATCTAATCGACTGACTGCATTGGGAGAGGGAAAAATTATGAAACTCAAGAGAAATATGCTCATTTGTCGTTATTGCCGAGGTGTGCAATGCAAGTTTAAATTGTTTGCTTTGCTGAATTATTATATGAATATAGTCATTCTTCGCTGTAGCAATTCAAAGCTGTTTTCCAAGGAGTGTCCTTTAGAAAACAGACTGCAAGCGAATAACATGCATTTTAGTTGCATTAAAGGTTTCAAATAGCATGTCACAAACATGTATGGTAACCCACATTGCACAAAAACATCAATCACAGAAATTCACTGAAGGTAAAGGTGAAAATATTCAATCATTTCTGCAAAAAAAATAAAAAATAAAAATGAAAGAATTACTCAGGAAACCTTTATTGTCAACATATATTTATACATTGCTATAAATGGAACAAGCATCACAATGCGCCATGGCTGAATGAAAACTACACACACAGCCATATCTTTTTTAGAGAGCTTTTCTGAAATACAATGTTGAGCAGAAATATCAAAAAGGAATTTCTCTCCAAAAGTATAATTTAGGGTTGTTTGCAGCTCTTTGAGTTGCTAACAATAATATGTATTAGGATCACGGACATGTAATAGGGTGGGATTCTTAAAGTGGCTTATTTTTTTTGGGTAGTCATTATGTCACAGAGAGAAAGAGAAGAAGACCGAGCTCAAGATGTATTCTGCTCACAGAGACGGCTGCCTGCGAGAAAAGTAACTGCAGCAAATTCAATTTCTGGATTTGATAATGGAACCTTGAATAAATGAAAAAAAATTCCAAGTGAATCTGTGCAAATGAAAATAGATTTCGCCTGACATAATGGGATGGTGCAAGCCTGTCTCAAATGAGCTGTAATTTGTCTAAGAGGCCTCTTTTCTTTTTTTCCCTTTTCAAGGCTCAGTCATTGTTGCGTATTTATTATTTATTTTCCCTCGCTTCTGAGGGAATGAGAAATAAATGTGCTTTAAGGGAGGCGCATCCTTGTGTGTGCGTGCGTGTGTGCGTGTGCGTGTGTGTGCATGCGTGTGCGTGTGTGTGCGTGCGTGTGCATGTGTTTGTGTGTGTGTACCTGTGAGTGTGTGAGTGCACATGCACTTCTGTGTATCTCCCCACATTTTATGTGTTCATATACATGTCTGTGTGTATATGTGCCCATGTTTGGTATGTGTGTGTGCCTCTGTGTGTATTTGCGTGTCTGTGCGTGTGTGTATTCATGTGCACCGTTTGGCATGCTTATGTGGGCAAGTATCTATGCATGCGTGCGCACGTGTGCATGCACGCGAACACAGCAGCAAAAGCTTAAGCAGCGACAGGCTCTGACCAGTCAGATAGTCCTCCAACCACGAAAGGAAATATTCCTCCCATAAAAGCCCTCCTGACAGCTCCCATAAATGATGCGAGATTTTCATATTTCGGATATCATCTGCATTCATCTCGCGGGGGGCTGACCGAAGACGGCAGGGCATCCGGGAGGAGGTCCCTCCGCTGGCGCTGCGTTTGGCTGCTTCGCGGAACGGCCCGCAGGGACCCGGCTAATTGAATTGCGTCTCTGATTAGATTATCCCTGCAGCACTTTGCTGCCAATCTGAAGTATGGGCGCCTTCTATTCTACTTAACCCCGCTGCCCCGCACCCGCTGCCGCCTATATATGCGCCGAATGCATTCAGACCATCAAAGTTGGGAGTTATTATTATTTTCCTTTTCATTGTCTCCTTTTGTAAAAGCCCACATCGTTCATGGACAGAACCCCTTTTCCTCCCTCATCTACGCCAGCAGTCTCGGCCTTCGCAGTCCCAAACGAATCCGATTACACCACGGCTCCCTTTTTTGTCGGTAATGTTGTTACCCAATATTTGGGGGGTGGGAGACTAAAAAAGCCGTGTGAAACATTTCCAAATGAGAGGCGCATCGAAACACTCAACGGCCCTGACGTTTGTAAGATAGCATGTGGCGCTAATTCAATGGGGTTTGAAGACTTTCACGGGCCTTTTTTAGATGCACCTTAGTGGTTCTGTGTGGAGAAAACCAGGGGAAACTGTTTGGATGGACATACTAAATTAGCCCTTTCAAGACCTGTTTGATTGATGCGTCTTCAAAGCATCCAACCACACATTTTCTGGGATTCACTTTAAAATGTTTAGATTTTATTATTTTGTCATGTATAGTTTTTTAAAGCTCTGATCAGACACATAAATGGTTAGTATGCTTACATTTTCAAAGCACAAGCCCTGTAAAAAAAAAAAAAAAAAGATCGCTAGAAAATCTTTGACAGGTTCCTCAGCCAGTAAGACATATGCTCAAACACCAAGATGGTAAGTGAAAAGAGAGATAAGTGCTCACAATAATCACGTCATTGGATTCATACAACAAATCGTACACCAGCCAATCAACTTTGTGCTGAGAACTGTCTTTAAACAGCTCACCAGCCTTCACTGCCAATCACATCAGAGGCCCTTTTCTTATTTGCCACATTTGCGTTTACAGTCAGTGCACATTAGAGATCGATACATACTCTATATAAAGGAGAAATCCACTTTTGATTGGATTATCATCTATTGCTTCGTGTAATTGCATCAGAGCTCTTTGAACGGTTCTCTCATGTTGAACGTCTGGAAGAGAGACCTTCATTCTTTATATTTCTCCACTCTCATAAAAAGCGATTGAACTAGTGTCAGCAAAATTGGATTTTTTCCCTCTGTTGATTATATTGAAATACTTTTTTTTTTCGTTGGGAACAACAAACATTTCTTTGAAACTGTAAGAGTAAATATGTCAGAAACCAACCTTGGGTAGAGCAGGTCATGCAGTATACGTACACAAAATTTAGGCCAGTTAAATAGAGATGTATCCACAAAAAAGCTCATTTTTGCAAAGCATTTGTAATGCCTTCATTAATGAAGCATAGCAATTTGCGAATTAACTGTAGATTTTTTGCATTGCAGTTACATTAATGGATGCAGCCTGGCAGTGTTATCTTAGTTGTGTGATACACTGTTGCCTGTATAGTGATGCTGTGCAATTTCAGAGCCACGTTGTTGGTGGTGCAGTTAGGCTGACTGCATGCTTGTGTTCTTTTCCTAGTGCAGTAAATTAGTAGCAAAGTAATGATAATGCTCTAGTGCAGTAGGGACTATGTAGTGCGTTAGCAATGCAGAGTTAATTATGCAAGATGCGCTTGTGGCACGTTGCAGAGTTAAATGTACAAACCAGTCATTCCATTTCTGTAAAGTGATAGGTTGTTGACTAATGCATAACATATCTGTGCCAAGAATAATTGTAATGTTAGTCTCTTTAAACCGTATCTATTAGTGGAACTCAAAGAACAGACATAATTTTATTTAGAAGTGTCCTGTTTCAACAACGTTATTTGGTTATAGCCAATACAATCAAAGAAAAAACCTTTTCTGTTATTTATATATTCTATGGTACATAATAAACAATAGACAAATCTACATGGGTCTTTCAGAAACTTAAAATGAGGCATAACGTAAGTATAATTCAGAAGGACACAATGTAAATTTTTAAATTGTAAAACAAACTGTTGAGTCAGATCCTCCAGTATTTCTATGAGAGAGTGTCTTGCATATGTGGATTTTTAATTGTTTAATTGATCAGATCTTCCAAGTTCACAAACACTGTGTTTAAACCAATGATATAAATTGTAGAAAATCACTCTTAATTTTACTATAAAGAAGGGTTTCATTCTGGAGTTCAGGTGTCTTGATGGGTTGATTGCCCCCCTCCCCCCATCCGCAAGGCGGGCGCGCATGCACACAGGATACACACAACGACACATACACACAAATGTTTGGATCTACAAATCCATTGAACCTCAAATCCATCCATTGGAACTGAAAAACAGATGACTCCCTAAGAAAATAGAAACAAAAACATTATTATTTATTATTTATGATTATTTATTCATATATATGTAATAACTGATAAGTTGAAATTAAGTTTAAAGCATCAGTCGGTCCCAAAAGTTTATTATGGAAAAAAACCGCACTCATTAGTATTAACTTATGGGCATACTTGCGAGTATAGTATTGAAAATAAAATGAAGAACAACCACGGATCGATATGCAATAACACAATAACATTTTATTATTAAACAATATAAATGTAATATCTTTCGCACACTATTAACACTACAGTGCTCGACGCTTAAGAATATACTTCCTTTTACATTTCTTTATTATCGACACGTAATATTATATATTTAATATGGGCAGTATTACATTTTCGACTACAATGTACAATTATAAGCTATCTTCACGAATACGTAGGCTACTGTATATCCTCGAACTTAATATCATAAAGGTCATCACAGTTCAGAAAAACGGTTATCTCGCAAAAGCACTGTAAAAATGTGTTATGAGGTAGAGAGGACACCGTGAAACGAACTTACCTGTTAAGTCTGTCCGTGAACATTGACTACGACTGAAGCGTTCAGAATTCAAAAGGCACCCATCCTCCCCTCCGAGGTACTTTTCATAATTATTAAATTACGTTCCTCGCAACCCATTAAGTAGGGCATTTTCTTTATAACCACCTGCTCTTCCTCCGTCCACCAATTGGCACCATCAATCTTTCAGCGTTACCGGGCCCTAAAAGCTTTTTGACTTGTTTATAATGGGGACATCGCAGGGTCAGGGGCAAGGCTGTGTGCACAGTGATGCTCCAGTATTCGGGGTCACTTTGTCAGTCCGGCCACCGGGGTGCGAGGCAATTACAGGTCATTCTTTGAATGGATGCACATGAGAGACGAGGGGATGAAGGAAAAGGGAAAGTTTTCTTTCTTTTTTAATTCTCCCGCTGGTGTTGGTTAGCAATCTTTCTGTGACACTTTTCGCTCCGGGTATATTGTAAAGCGACCTGACCCTGGTCTGACAGGAGTTTTGACGTCGCCGACCGCACACAGCAACGGTCAGTGGTTGGTACTCTTTCTTACGGAAAGTCACAGACCAGTCACACCTCAGATGCAAGAATATCGCGCCAGTAAATGTCCTCTGTAAATGTATTTCAATATTTTTTTCGCGATCATCCATATTCTGCTTTTTCTAAATAAAAATAATACTATTTCAATAATGCTATTAAACGATACAGATGATAGTCTTGCAAAACTCCAATGATGACACTGCGTCCGGTGCTGAATTAAACCACAATAAGATTTGTGAGAGCTTATATTGTCCAAACTATTAGAATACAGATGTCATGTATTTGGATGATTAAACATCACAACCTGCTTATATACAGATTGATTAGTGTATTAAAATTAGTAAATCAAAGTTTCAAAAAAATGGATAGTGTACCACGTAACACTAAGATAGTTACACAATGTTACAAATAGCTTTCAAAACGGAGAATATGAAATTAAAATGAGCGCTTTTACTTATAGCGCTACAAGCCCAATTCAGACATTATACTTTTAAACTGCATCACTGTGACCAGCCAAATTATCGGAATATCATGAATCATGTGAGATAGTTAAATCGTAATTTCTTCAGGAGATTCGATGTATACTACACTATGAATCATAAAGCAGAAAAAATAATGACATCTTGCAAAAACATGCGGCATATGATGGCTCAATTTATTCCACATTTTTTATCACAGTGTGGGATTTTGATAATAATACAAATACAGTAGAGGAGACTAACTATGAGCCTTGGTTGTGTTGATCAGATAAACAGAATCAACACAGATGGAGCACCCAACTGCTAATGTGGTACAGCACACGTCTCTCCTCCCAGCAGGAAAATCATTAGCTAATGTTCACAGACCTGCTGAGTTTATAATCTCACACAGAGTGCCTCCTTTATATTACCTATTAATCATGATTACAGTCACAATCACTTGTATACACACGTTCATGTGCATGCATATATGTCCACAAAAAATACACACAAATTGCACACATGTACAAGCATGTACTCATAATTGCAACCACATGCACCCCCCTCTCTCTCTCTCTCTCTCGCTCTCTCTCGCTCTCTCTCTCTCTCACACACACACACACACATTCAAAACTCCTTCCACCACAGATGTGTGCAAATACATACCAAAATGTACAGAGACACAAATACTACATAATCAAACTCAAACACATGCACATGCACGTGTGCGAGCACACACACGCAGACACACGCACACACGCACACACGAGCACACGCGCGCACACACAAATGAACAACCTTAATTACATCCTAAACCTTTTTCCCTTCTGTGTTTAAACTGGCATCCTCTTTACATTCGGTAATGGGATTAGCGCTCAGCTAATGGGTCTCCTTCTGCCATTTGGAGACGATGTGCCCAGACCTTGGAAAGCACACACCAGCGCTGCAGTGGAGGGAGACATCTGTAGAGAAAGGCCTTAGCTGCTCCCCCTCGACCAGATCCATAGAGAGAGCGCAAACCAGAGACAGGTGCATTTTTCCGCAAATCGAGTTAGCCGCGAGACGCCACATCCAATTGGGCCAAATTGATGTGAGAGTTTGTGATGTCTGCCGTGGGTCATATAGAAAAGGTCAGTGTGCCGAGACAATGACATCAATCTGACCCACGCTGCACAACATCTGTGTTCAAGTACGCATGGCAAATACAATGCAAACATTCTCATGAGGATTGGAGGCCGTTTGGCTGTGGAGGGTAAGAAAGTGGGTTTAAAAGTAACAGACGTGTTTGTTCGTAGTAAAGTTGTGTACAACATATTAAACTTATATTAAACAGTGTATTGATCCAGTGCTTCTAGAAAGCAATACTTTCCACAATGCAAATATCATTGTGCATGATCACTTCTAATATTCCATAAATAGGCTTTAACAAATTTCTTATCGTTTTTAGAAGATCTGTGTTGTAGCAAATTTTGTGGCTGCTATATAAGATCTGTCAAAAAAAAAAAAAGTTTTTCATGAAGGTTTTGAAGGTTTTTAGATTACATATGATGGAATCAGTTCATTTAGTTGAACAAGGTACTTTCATTATTGCAATTAGATTTGTAGCCATAAAATGAATCCACCATGTATTTATCACAAACATTTACACAGAATTACACATTAATCTTATCATAAACATTAGTTTAAATATCTAATCTTACTTTTTTCTATGACTCTGATTGCATCCAGCTGAGGGAATCATATTACAGCCTGCTGTAGCATTAGATTTTATAATTCTGTTGTGTAACCCGATACTCCAAAATAACTCTGGAAATAGAAATTCAATGTCCACCTGTATTCAGCGGCTATGGCCATTCTGTCTTTTGGGGCCTATCTCTGCAGGGTATCTTGGATCTTGGATCTTCGATTTTTTGTTTGCATGCTCTGAAATGAACATGCTCAAACTTGAAACAATAGGCCTGGTTTCCAGCTGACTCAGTATTGATCCAATTCCACCTGTAAAAAAGATGAAGCATTTGATAGGAAGAGTTTCTAAACAACGCCATTTTCAAATATGCATGTTGTTGAATAAGAAAGATATGTGTCCTGTCAACAGCACGCATGTTCATTCTAACCAATAAACAATGTTCCACCGACGAGGGAGGGGCTTATATTGTCCTTTGTTCTTTTTCTTGTTAACTCTTAGCAACAAGACCGCAACATGAACACAGATATTTTCACTGATTTAACATAACATAACACAACACAACATAATGAGGAGAACAGGCCATTCACCATTCCACTGCTTGCCATTCTCCTGAATAAATTAGTGCCCTGTTTACCGACAGACTAGATATTATCTAACACTGTTTTTTTCAAGGCTAGTTTCTGCCTCCGCTATATGACCTGGCAGCTATTCCACACCTTGACTACTCTCTGCACAAAAAATTATTTCTGTACAGAATTTACTTTTTGCTAATTTCCATTTATGTCTCCTTGTTCTACTAACAGATGGTATTTCAGAGGTATCGCCTCATAGTGACACATTGTTTTCATTACACCTCAGTATGAGATGCTGTCTCTGTTTAGCATGTCAGTTTATTTCAGAAAGTATACCATTATCATAAAATAATAATTTTTTTTTTTTTTAGAATTATTGTGTGAAATGATGCTCTTATTTGAATTCTTTCTTTGGCAAATAAATTACGATTAAGACTGTTTTCTTTTTTTTCATGTGGAAATTAGTGTCCCATTTTGAAATAAAATAATGGTGTTAAATCAGCCAAGGTTGCTTTATTTGGCACTGCAAAAGCACCCCCTAGCTACATCCTAGGTAGTTACAGGTTACCATCTGAACCTCTAGTCGATGTATTGGAAGAGTACACAATGCACATGGTTTAGCAGTGAATCTTGTTTGAGTAAAGATAGCATTTTAGTAACGCAGGCCAATTATAATAGGTGATTCCAAATGTGATTCCAAATGTTTTAGTAATCACACAAGCAGAAAAACATTTGTGTAGCATTCAAACTAAACCAGGGACAGGTATTCATTGGGATATTAATATTTGTCTCTTCAGCAAGCGATTCTGTACTTCTACAATGAGATAAAAGGAAATCTTCTTTGGTTGATATGGTAGGCTACATTGTCTGATCTAAATAATTCACTAATTTTTTTTCTTTACCCTACCAAGTATGCATCTTTAGTGTTGTATAGGCAGCTAAAGATCAGCTGATCAATTAACTGAACAATCATTGATTGGCTGATCACATTATTACATTAGAGTGGCAGACTGACTTAAACAAGGAATTACATAGCTTTAATAAAAAATAAAAAAGCATAAAAGTTCCAGACCTACAGAAAAAGATAGCAGCCATAACTGTGTGTTAAGAAGTGGTACTCAACTGAGTTCTTAGCATGGTTATCTAACCTGGTGGACATTCACAATCTATTACAACTGCTTAATATGTTCAACACATTGAACTATTGAAACTGCCCATCATATTCAGTATCAGCATTTGGCAAATTCAGAATGTTCAACATATTCAGCATATCCAAGAAAAGTCTTAGTAGCCAACTTATCTATGAAACATATTGTGTAAGAAGAGGGTCAGTATTGAGAGCTAATAAGCTGCTCGAAGAGGGAGGTCTGCAATCAGTTAATCAATAAATCAATTAATAAATTAGTCAATTGGTCATTCAATTAACCAATCGGTTAGTAAATCCATTAATCAATCAATGCATTAATTCAAATAAGACTGTATCCACCTCATGGCTTGTGTAATGCACAAAACAAAGACATGTAAGCGAGAAAATGGAAACCGTTGAAAGGCAGCTATATGCAACTGACATTAGAATAGAGTTTCTGAAATTTACAGATGGCACGAAATATTGTAATTCTATGATGGATGAAAATTCACAAATATGATCTCCTTTGAGATGTCTTATGAACGATACTCCTTCCCTGAGCACAAAGTATGTTTACAATAAAGAAAGCACTCAATCATTCATTATGTCACACAGGCTGTCCTGTCACTTGTTCTGCCAAGACGTTTATGGCTAATTCCAGTAAACCTCTACGTACCCAAAGGCTTGTCACCCCCTGTAGACTATAGTGATTAGCAGCCTATCCGTCTAGAATGCACAGGGATGCACCCCAGTAAGCCCCCAGTGCCAAAGTGCCTGAGGGAACTCACTGAGCGTGCGTGAAGCCTGAAGATGGGAAGATTGGCTAATGATAAACTTGACCGTGACTTCCCCAAAAGGCATTTAATTCTGCTGAAATAACAGCTGAGCAGCAAATATTTGCCACTGCAGCTAATAAACGTCAATTACTAATGCGAAAGCCTCCCCACTCTATCGCCACTCTTTTCATATGCATTTTACCAGACGACGACAAGCAACAATCAAAGAAAGGTGAACTAAATAGAAAAAATAACTATGAAGGATTTTTATTTATTTTTTATATTATTATTTTTTATCATTAAAGATGCTTTACCTTAACCTCGACCAGCGCCATGAAATTGGCTCTGTAGATGGAGTGGAGTTTATCCCCACTAATGAATATTAAAAAAAAAACACTACCAAGACTGTAGATTTTAACAGTACAGGAAGAAAATGCGACCGTGGGGCGGTGTGAGAGAGATCTCGATGGGCGGAGAATTCCCTTTTAATCAAGAGAAATTCCTCCAATTACGCAGAAGGCCTGTTTCAAAATGTTAAGTGATATTTCTGTTAAATTGGTCATTTCCCGATGGATTGTTACACGTAATGTCTCCATGGATTAATGAACTACACGAATGAAGGCATGCGAAGCTAGGCCCGCTAAATGCGAGTTCTTGGAGACCACCCTATGGTGAACAACTGATGGCGAATGTTAAACTGTGCAAGATGAAACGATGACAAGGAACTCCGTTAAGAATTTAATTCCATCTCATTTTGGACAATTTTATGAATACGATTTGTTCATACTTGTGAGAGATTTAATGATCGCATATTTTGAAAATCTTATTTCAGTCCGGTCGATGGCCATTTTTTCGTTAATGTCGACTTAAGAGCTCGGAGTAATTTAGTAATTGATTCAAAACATTGCATCCCGCCAGTGCCAGACCCACATTTGAGGGTAATATGTTTGCTAATTTTATCCTACTGAATGAGATTACTATGCTAATATATCTCTCCATGCCTGGTTTCTTGGTCACTTGGGAAGCCTTGCTATCTGGTCCAAAGACCTCTGATATGAGCGAATGGAAGCGTTCGGGATAGGGCCGTTGGAAACAGAGCCCAGCATTCCTCCAGTTCCCCCGTCAGACCGTATTGTTAAAACGACCAATATTGTTGCAACACACAAAGTTCCTAGTAAAGAGAAATAAAACAAAGTAAATAAATACATTGTTATTATTATTATTAGCCAATTATTATTATTATAACAATGATGATGATAACAATAAGCATATGTCTCTAATAATAATAGTTATTATTATTTTTTTATTTAGGCTATTATTGTCATTACCATTGCTGTAGTTGTTGTCGTTGTTATCGTTGTTATTCTTGCTGTAATTGCAGTAGTGGTTGGTCTAGTAGTTACAACAGAAGAAAGCTTCAGGCAATTAAGGCTTGGAACCACACCTACGCTCAACTATTTCGAACGCCGTTAGTAGGCTACTCACCTTGACAATGCACAAGCGTCTTAAATCTGTTGCAGGTCCTGTGAGCAACTTGATACATTACATAAGCACGTGGATCCCAGTTTAGTTTACTTATGATTACACAGAGCTCAGAAAAAAATAATATAACATAAACAGTTTCTAATAGCAAGTAAGCTGAATAGGCTTATACGATTCGAGAAAGTTAAATCATTAGTTGCTTCGCTGTTTTGAATATCAGACCTAAGATAAAATACCCTAACAGAGAGCATGGTCGATGCTCTGTCGATGATTCTATAAATATGAAATGTTACATTTTAATATTGATACAGTCTAAACAGTTGGTTTTAGATGAGGTGTTAAATTGCTCATAAACACTGTGTCAAAAACGAGATCCTCAAAAATTAACGAAACTTTAAAAAAAGCATTATTACATGAAGCAGTTGTAATTTCATTTTGAGCATCATTTTAATAAGATTGTAGCTCGTGTTTTGGCATATTTCTGGTTTTATTATAGGTTTTGGATTTTTAAATTTATTTTAGTAGGTTGCCACGCTCCTACTCCAATTAATAGTTTTTCCCCCAAGATGAAATAAACGCTATAAACACACTTAACGTTCATCACAATGAAATATTAATAAAAAAATAAATAACGAAGGATTGACCAAAATAAATATTTATGCGATGTGTTCATGCCTTATATTGCCCGCATTAGCCTAAATGTTTGAATACAGGTATGATTTACTTAGCGTAAGATGTTATGATTAACAAGACGGGGATTTCTCATCTGCGTCCCCGTCATTCTTGTCCTCTGTTTTTATTGATAGGCTAAGTCTATACAATGACATTATGCTTGTCCTTTTGTCTCCCTGTCTACCCACATTCCTCCTTTCCTGAGCAACGACAACGTGTTCTGAAGAGAGAGAAGTCACCCTTATGCCAAACGTCTCACTCTTTTGTGTGCCAATTGCAAACTGAAATTTAGGGTCTTGTAAGCTTTCTGTGTAGACTGATTTATTTCGAATGAAACCATGCGATGGTTGTTATTTATGAGCCATTAAGTCAGTGATACCAGGCAATATACTGTTAATTATTTAACACACCTAGCTACATCGTTTCCTTGTTTGTGTCAGTGAATGTACTGACCCACTACACTTTTGAAAGCGCCCAATGACGAGCTTGCAAACAACGAAATATAACCGCGGTTTTGTTTGAGAAGGCCTATTTATTTTGAATATCCCTAGTAGTCGATTTCCCCCGGAAAGGTTGTACTTATATATAACTGTATGGAATTATATTATATTAGCTGACATCTATCCAAAACTGTAAAAAACAATGACGCTACATTTTCCAGAAAATCTATATAATAGTCTACTGCAAGGTAATAAAATTGTTTTAGAATTTTGTGAAACATCTCACAGCTGACTTATATTACTGACCTGCATAAGCATTCGTTTAGCCTTATCAAATGTTAGTTATACTTCAACAAAGTTGTTCTTATTTCTCTCCATAAATAGCCTACTGAAAACAGTTAATAATGCAATGAAAGATGCTGAAAGTATAAAAGAGAGGCGATTCAATGGCTGCTGGATTATAGACCTCGAGTATAAAGAGCCGTTTGAATGAGAGAAACGGACAGCAAAGATGTAATTCTATTTGCTTCACCAATGTATCAGAGGGACTTCTCCGTCCTTTGTGCGTTATTAGATTATTCCTTATGGTTTCTTTTTGCCATCGCCAGACGCGTGGAGCAAAGTCAGAGAACCAGTTGCTCTTTGGTTTCAGTAATTAAATTAACCATTTGGTAGGCTACAAATTTTAGCCTGGACTCGCGTGTAGAAAGAAAAACATTTACATAAAGACGGGTATGTGTCAAGGAAGAATTAGCATTTCTTGTCTTCAAATTCTCCAGCTGAAACAAACGAGGAAAAAACTGAAAATTTTGCATTTGAAATCTTTTCCTCGATTGAAAATGGTCACAATTATGTGACAAAGGCCTAAAAGAAGCTCCAAATTTGGTTTAAATTAAATGTTGATAAATAATGTTTTATTTTTTATTTTATTATTTTATGAAACGACAAGGGTTAAAATAATAACTCATGAAAGTTTTTTTTGTTGAAAACCGTTAAATCATTCAATTATTCCTTTGTTGTTTGATCTTCGGGTTTGTGAATGGTTTGTCTTTATGACCGAGGCAAGTATTCATCTTCTCCGTTGAAAAAAATGACACAAGTAACTTGAGTAATAACCTTCGTATTGACATCAGTCTTACCCGCTTTAAAAGTTGGAAGATACCCAGGACAGATGCTTTCGCATCCTTCGTTTTCTATGGGAGACCGGGAGACAAGAAACAACAGGCCGTTTTGTCTCGACAATGTGTTTTTCAATGTCAGGCGGTGAACATTAATTTTCATTGATGTTGTGGGGAAGAAAGATTATTAGCGCTGGACATCCTTTGCTTTTATCAAATAATCTCTGAAAATCACCTGTAGCGGTAAAGCCACTGAAACAAGAGACAACAGGGCATTAGCGTAAATCAGGATTCCAAACGTGTGCAAGATTGTGAGGTATTATTTATATTGATTCTGGGTTGAGAAAAGACCAAATCATGCTAAAATAACATTGCTTGAACATAATTTCTACTTGTAATCTCCCAAGAAAGTCTTCTAATTGCAAGAATATGGCAGCGTTTTTCCTAACAAAATTAACCACTTAACAGGCCAATATTGCGAGCCGAACTGCCCCAATGACTGCTTTATGAGTTTGTTACTTTAATTACTAAGTTGTTCCTGGGCACGGAAAGGGAATGAAAGATGCAACTTTAGTAATTACAAGCAAATTTAAATAAAGAAAAATAAACAAATAACCGCGCTACGCAGATCACCATACACAAGGAATTAAAAAGGACATTTAAGTGAGGAAATTATCAAGTAGATAGTCTTACATTTCTCTTGAGATGTTATTTTATGATATAGACATCGTTATTTAAATATAAAATATCGCTAAATTCATAGTGTTATTATTATTATTATTTATTATTATTATTATTATTATTATTAATAATATAAAATAACCATCATTAATATCATCATCGTTTGTATTGGCTTCCTTTTCTTCTTTTTCTTCTTATAATAATAATAATAATAATAATAATAATAATAATAATAATAATAATGTTTTACGCAAAGTTTGTGTATATAAGACCAATTCCATATTTGAGGAAATTTAATTTCACTAAATTATACTACATTACACAAATTATTATTATTATTATCATTATTATTATTATTATTATTATTATTTAGTAGTAGTAGTAGTAGTAGTATTGTTATTGTTATTGTTGCTGTTAATTTTTGTCGTGTTTTTCACCATTTCTAATTCTAATATTTCCTATAGCCTCGTGCAAGGGTTCTTATAGATAAAATCATACGAAGAGTAGGCAAAGACCATTCAAACCGATCCCTATTTCCAATATATCTAAATAGTTCACGTGCGTCGGGGGTCAAGCGAAGTGCTAAACTGGGCATGTAACATTCTTACAAGCGTGGCACCCGGGTTCCCGCACTTCAGGCCAAAAAAAAAGAATGGAAATCTGCGCAAAGAAAACGAGAGAAGGGGAACACTATCCAAAATGTGTGCCCGGGGTACATGATCAGTTAAAAGGCTTAAAAGCTCGGGGGGAAATTGGATCAGGGAAAATCGTCACCCAACTTTCATTATTTCCAAGTGGTGTGATTGAATTAAAGGGGTGGATGGTGGTTGAGAGAGGATGGAGGGGGCTCAGCGCGTAATGGTGCGGTATTAAATTCTAATTAGAGATGCAGGGGATCAATGATGGAAGAGGCCGGACAGCTCGGTCCCCCTGTGCCAGCCCAACAGACTGATGAGTTATTGTCATGTAAAAAGCGCCAGCAATAAGACCAAACGCTTTGCTATTGTCCAAGTGGAAAGAGCCAAGTTTATTATGTGGACTATATGCTCTAGAGACCTCGGGCTAGGCGGCTCATAGGAGGCTTTTCATAAAACAAGGCGCTGTTTCTGTGAAGGAGGCCAGTTTAGAAGCAGGCGCCGAGCAGTGCACATCTAGCCACAGTATAGCCTCCTTCGAACAAAAAATAAACCGTTATCTCCCCCCGAGCATTATTTTTAAAATCTCATTAACCATATCTCGAGTTTACTTTGAAATACATTTTTTTCCGAGGGAGAAGAATTTTTTAACCCACTGAGCCTTTTCAATGTATAAAATGGAGTACTCTTACCTCAATTCCTCTGCCTACGAGTCATGTATGGCTGGGATGGACACCTCGAGCTTGGCATCTGCCTACGCGGACTTCAGCTCGTGCAGCCAAGCCGGTGGCTTTCAGTACAATCCGATCAGGACTACATTTGGGGCCACCTCCGGGTGTCCCTCCCTCACTCCGGGTTCCTGTAGTCTGGGGACACTACGGGACCACCAGAGTAGCCCATATACTGCAGGTAAGGACGTTCTATCTTTTGCTCCGTGCGCGAGAAAAATCTTCCCTGGTATATAGAAGCCTTGATTACATTTGAAAATGGAAATGTGCTTAGTATTTTCCAAACTAAATTTGCTTACACAAATGAAAGAATCTATCACGTTAGAAGCGATTGCAGGCGAGAGGTAATTCAGTTATGGGGTTACACTATCCCAGTCACACCCGAACCGCCAACAAAATTATCTTAAGCTGCCAAAATGATAGGCATAATTTATTTACTTTGCGATGAGACATAAAGCTCGGAGAATAATTAAATAACAAAAGCTCATTATTGGCACTGCATTTACGTTACAGCAGCAATAACTGAGGGTGATGACATAATTACAACAGGTTTCCAAACTTTAAAAACATATTTAGAAGTAATTTGTAGTGAATCTTAATACTACACTAATATTATATTTATCCGTATTCAAAGTCCGTCAGATGTATAGAATTTCAAAAACATTATTATTATTTGCATTGTACGTTTTTTTTGTTGTTTAATTTCTTATGTTTTGATGAAATATAAAAGATGTTATATTCTAAATGAAGTAAATAGCCTACTTATGCAGCGGCAATATAAAGTATTGATAAACATTTTGCCGAACATGAATGTATTCGTTTTTTACACTTTGTTTTGTGAATACAGTATGGGCAACTTCATACAGATTGTGGTGAATGTTTATTAATGTATTATTCATTTGGCCTGTTTTACAATATGTTTAAATGCTTACATGTGTGCCATTTCCATTTGTTTTTAGTCCCCTACAAACTGTTTACGGACCACGGTGGCTTGAACGAGAAACGGAAACAGAGGAGGATCCGTACCACCTTCACCAGCGCGCAGCTGAAAGAGCTAGAGCGAGTTTTCGCTGAGACTCACTACCCTGACATCTACACACGAGAGGAGCTAGCACTCAAAATCGATCTTACAGAAGCCAGAGTTCAGGTGTGTTTCCTATTTGCACGTAAAATACACACGTAATATAAATTGATTGAATTCAATTTCAGGTAACTATTAGCCGATACGTTTCAGGACAATGACAATCCGAAAGCATGAGTTCTGTATCGCATGCAGATAATATTTTGTTTGGTGCAAAGTCGATATGTAGGCTAATTAAACACCGAGTCTATGTAAAACAGTAACAATGCAACTGTGACTGCAGCCACTTCAGCGCAATTTCACTCGATATCCAGGCATAGAATGAGCCGTTCTTCTGTAACCAAGGGTTCCAAATTACAAGAGCAAACATCAGATTGTGGTCGACTGTCTTCTGTAGTTCAAAATAAACAGCTCTTCATATATTCAGAGATATCTCTGTGGGAGCATGAAAATCGGACAGATCAACCGCAAATATTCACGTTATTGAATCTAGGCCTAATCTTGATAATGGGTATTCCTATTCACAGTAAACAGTAAAATATATTTTTAAAAATTGTAAAATGTCGATGTTAAATCAACTCTCGAGCAGTACGTTGTAAGAGCTGATTTAATACTGGACATTTTACTGAGTTGGTATTACCATATGCCCTTTCAAACATGCATATGATACCACAATGGTGTTCAAATAATATCAAATATTAGCATTACTGTAGCTTGTTGTTACTGGACCTCGCTACGGCGTGCATCACTATGATAAGTGGAGCTGGCTACCTAGTAGTACAGTTGGCATAGCTTCACTTACAACCACTACACGATCTTACACAATGTCGATTTTAAAATAAGATGCAAATTATCTATCTATTCAAATCCTTCCAGGTGTGGTTCCAGAACAGGCGCGCCAAGTTCCGCAAACAGGAGCGCGCAGCGGCCGCGGCAGCAGCGGCTGCCAAGAACGGATCTTCGGGGAAGAAATCTGACTCAAGGGATGATGACGGCAAAGAAACAAAAGCTACCGACCCAGACAGTACCGGGGGTCCTGTGCCTAACGCGAATCCCACCCCTAGCTGTGGTGGCCTAAGCCCGACCGGAGGACAGGTTAACCCCGGAGGGAATGGGCCAGTGGATCAGGTGAAGACGTCTATAGCTGGAGGATTGGTAGGCACTGCGCCCAGTCAAGGATGGGCACCCACTCCCGCAAACATCACCTCCATTCCGGACTCTTTAGGCGGACCGTTCGCAAGCGTCCTGTCCACCTTGCAGAGACAGAATGGAACCAAAGCTACTTTAGTAAAAACCAGTATGTTCTAATCGGCAACATGGAGACGCTTGAAAAAAAGAAGAAGAAAAAAAGAAGAAAAAGTTTCCTCTGTCGACTGTACAGTCCTTACTCGTGCAACAAGGAATGCCAAAAGACAGGAGACACGCTTCTCTTACAACAGTTAAAAAACGAATGGAATGGAGACGAGAACACAATAGCCCTGGTTTGATTGACAGGTTCTGCGCTATAGCGACCAACCTTTTGCTGCAGATAGCCCTCAGTCAGCGAGTGGAGTGACAAAATATTTGTTCTACGCAGTTTTTATTTTCACCTTTCTGTGTTCATTGGGGTGTTGTGGTCAGCACTTACCTTTACCTGTTCAGGGACATCAGTCCGTCACGAATGTATTTTCATACGAGCCTAATGAGGTTATCATTCTGTGGCCTTTATTCACGTGTCAAGATAATTTAAACAACTCAAATATAAATTTCAAACAAATCCAAACTGAAGTCAGTGTTGATGAGACATAACTAGGCTACTTTCTTTTCATGAATAGATATACCGTATGAACACGCACGGTCTCTTGGGTTATGAATAAATATTTAAAAGGCACCTGAGTTAGTTCGCATCATATTTTTCCAGACAACACGAAGTAAGTTTCAAGATCTAATCAGATATAAATTGTATTTTTGAGAACAGTATAGGTGGCCTTTAAAATGTTGTAGCAATTATTATTTAAAAAACATGATTTCCTAAAGGCACAAACTGCACATTTCACTGTTGACAGGAAGACTTAAATGTTTTGTGTGTCCTTCTACAGCTGTATTTGTGTGGATCAGATGTGTAGTGTTAATAGATATAAACCCGTCTTTATTGTTGACCCTAGGACATTATGGAGTGTTTTGACGTTTATACAATGTCACCACGTGCGAATTACTTCTGGCATAAACCGAAATGATTCAAGCACTGTACGTGTACGATTTTAGTTGCATGTTGTCTTTTGTGTCCAGTTTTTAAATATATTTTTTCTTTTTAGTGAGTCAAATATTTCAGGTTTTGTCCAGATTTGAAAATTATTTATATGTAGGTAAATGAATGCTTATATTTAAGAAGGAACTATTTCTACATGTGTATATAGTTTTCCAAGTGTATCCTTTACTTGGTGGTTGATAAAATGATAACAAAGATGCACTGTGTTTTCATTCGTCACTACAGAATAGCCTATAACTGTCACCTGACTGTTACCTGTTCACAAATGGAAAATCAAAAAAACAAATGTTCGAATACGCTTGCGTCCAGAGATAAACCGGAGTGAAGCAGATGAACCAAGAAAGGCTTCCGTCAGTTGCTGCATGATCTATTATGCTTAGACACTACTCACTTTTAAAATGACCATTTACTGTGAATAAAAAAGAAAGGTACTAATATGCTTTTTTTCAAAAGTGATATTAATTGAAACTTTTTAGACATTTTGCAGATCTGCAGGATTTTGCGGGGCTTACATTTAACATAATTTATTATCTACAATACATTCAGCAGTGCTACAAATAAGTAGCCTATGTTACGTGCATCACAAAAACATCCAAACCATATGGAGATTGCACGATTATCGAACGACATTCTCAAACATTGTGTTTAATATGTACACGTACTCGGCCACCAATATTGTTAATTTCTATCTAAATTCAGTGATACGATAGGCTATTTCGTTTGGTAAGCCGTGAGCTCACCTTTCAACGCGAATATAAATAAACCACTCAAGCCGGACAATAATCAAAGAAGGTGAAATCAACCACTTAATCCAAGAAACATTTATTTGTAGATACTTTTGATAATCCTTAAAAAAAGATTATATATATATATATATATATATATATATATATATATATAAAGATTTGATAAACTGTAAGCCTACAAATTGCACCAAAATTGTTTTTCGTGAAAGAAACTTCAGGTATTACGTTAAGTATTAACAGTTCCGTGCAGGATTTACATATACCCCTTAATCAGTCACGTTGTTAGCTGCATATTCAAGTCATTAAAATTTCCTGGCCAATTAATATCAGAGGAGGCTATAAAAAAGTATTTTAAAGTACAGTGTCCCAATAGTTACTAAAAAAACTTTGTCAAATGGTTTTTCTTGCAATTTTTATTATTTTTATTTTTAGAAATCGTGTTTTGAAATCCGTATAAATGCGTACGGATACGTACTGGCTTCATAATGAGAAATACAATATACTAAACAATTATATCATGTTGGCTATTTTATATTGCTATATTACCCGCCAAGTATTACGAGTTTAACAAATGCGTTTTGACAGACACATGCACGGCTGTTTCAAGTGTATGCACAACCTTGTCTATAAAATGATCAACAAACCGTCCTTTATTTCCCCCATCCTTCTTGAATATTTAGAAGTTCGGGCTCTATATAGCGCGTGATTTGATGCCCTCTTGTGGCTAATATTTAAACATTTTTCCTTGTATAATTGTCTTTAATTTCAAACTGTTCCGACTCAAAATGGATTAGAACAAAAACAAAAAAATATATTCAAATCAAATAGGCACAGCGACAATGTACACATAATTTTCTTATTGTTAACAATCTCGTGTTTTATTTTTTAAAAATAAAAAAAATCAGGACATTGGACAGCGCCTTCTCTTTTTCGAGAGCATAATATAACGGTAAATAAATCGTAGGTTGAATTATACGCACACATGGAGGCCTATAACAATAATGACAAGACCGATGTATGTTTAAACATTTTATTTATAAACATACATTTGCTATAAAAGCCATTGCATTTCAACATTTCTATTCTCTGTGTTTTCAGATGGATATCACAATAAATACAGAGTTTAATCGCACGAATCGTTTCCATTTTCACCATATAAGTATATCCCATCCCAGATAACATTACACCGGGACTATACTGCCTCTCTCCAGGTATCAGTTACACTTTAATCCTACCTAAATAAACATAACAAAACATAATCAGAACTGAAGCTTAAAATATGTAGGACAAAAAAATAATGCAGACGGGACGAGTGCGTAATAACTACTACGTATTCCTCAAAATAATCGCTATTTGCTAAGCTGTGAAGAGGTGGGATGATAATATCATACTCGAAAATAAAAAGTGTACGCTACGTACAGATACTTTTGAGAATATATGCAGGGAGAAGGTCTGGTGTTTATTTGGATTCAGAAGGAAAATCCACTGAGATGCAGCTAAGCTGGCAACTACGGAACTGCAGCACGTCGGTTGAACTGGACTGCGGAATTCGATTTTCACAGAATCATGAAATTCAACCAAATAAAGAGTCATGTTTATTATTTCCAAAATAAATACGGAACAAGCCTTCGTGGAGACCTGAAATATAGCTACTGTAATAGTGTATTCGAATCCCACACATTATCAAGAGGGAACAAACACATGGTGTATGCGAATGCAAATTATGTAGCCTATGCGTAATATCAGTGTATTAATATATTGCTTTAAGGTGCCGACGGAGAGCGTCACATCCTATTCTTGTTGGAAAACTGTCAAGAGTGTGTCGGAAAGAAAGCCACGGGCTGTGTATTGCCACAGCGCTCCAACTCCAGAGGACTGTAGTTATTGTCTCATTGTCTCCATGGCGTTACATTTACAATGAAAATGAATATCCTGCTCACTTACGAGTCCTAATCAATATAATTCATCTTTGGATTTAAACGTAAGCGCCAACATTCCACCAAGTGTGCAATCACTGGTATTCCTAAGGCACGTGTGCAATGTAATGACATTTGGAGACCAAATCTCTAACACTAAAGGTAACGAAATATTTATGAAAAACGACTTTGCTTAATGAAACTATTGCGAGCAGGGTCTCTGTGAGAGAATCCAGCGTACATGCACATCTTTTTTATCGGCTAAGATCAATTATAGCCAGTATGTAGGCTAATTTACCATCCGACTCAATTGCCGGAGCGAAAAAGAAAACATAAGAAAAGCTTAGACTACGTTTGACACGTAAAACCATGAATTTAATATCTCAATTTTCTTAAAACAACAACAACTCTGTTCAAGCTGCCTTAACTATATACTTAATATATTAAGGCAGATTAAATAATGAACCGGGTATCTCAAACAAATTTACATAAGTGGAACTTAATTGGATTAACCTCATCAAAAGGTTCTTATTTAATTCAACACAGCCTGTGAAGAACATTGAAGTTCTCGAATTCCGGAACAGGCAAATGGTAAAAAAAACGCGTAACATGCCTTAATTATCACATCTGCAGTTAGGCTACAAACGCAGCTTTACGATTAAGGCATTACTAGCACAACACCCCATTTTTCCTGTTTTCATCCAGCAGTAAAAATGAATATATTACAATGATAAAGGACAAAATTAAAACTACATTTTTTTTATTTTCGAAAATATGTTTAGCTATTTTATTTATTGAACTATAGGTTACAGGCAAGTGTTCCCTTTAAAATGACTATCTTCGGTTGCAGCTCGCATAATAAATTAGGCGAAATTTTGGGAGGCGGATCCGGATTTTACTTAATTTACTGAAATCTCAGTTAAAATTTAGCTGTTCTAAGTCAAAATACAAAATTTAGGGGATTAAAAAGAAGGTCCACTTTATTGTTTTTTAAAGGGATCTCCATAATCCTTACTATAAATTAACTTCACTGATTAGTGTTAATGCCATTACACAATTTTTAATAGGCCTACAGCGACTGCCTTCCTTTCCAAAGTTTTAATATTTCTGATCAGCTACGGCATTTGCGCAGGTTCCAATATTGCTTTAGGTGTAGGCATAGGGAACAATATAATGTATGATTCTGGAACGAAATATAAAACCAGCAGAACAGGAAACGTATATTTGGCGAACAAGCCGGAAACGTAGTTAATTCGGTTGTGCTATACCTTGCAACAGTTACCACAGGGCACGACTTCCTCTGCTTGTTGGGATCCAATCTATTTGGTCGCCATAATTATTTCTCACAATTTAATTCAAATATCATTTTCAGACTGGAACCATCCCTCCAATCCAACTTGCGATTGTCCAGACAAACAGCGGCAAAGGAGCGGACAGTATCTTAAATCCTCGCACTGTTCAAAGGCCAAGTTTCTTCACAACGTGGTGGGCTGGCCAGCAGCTATCAATGAAAGAAGACGAAAATCATTATTCGTTGATTTCAGGCAGCCCTTGCAATTTCAACAGGAAACTCCTCTGACCAGTTCTAGTCAAAAGCAGCTACTGGTTGAAAAAATTGCATGGTCATTATCCCCTGAAGGGAAAGGACAAAGAGAACAGGTCAAAAGCATGGGAAATGGAAACCAATGAGCGTGCAGCACATGCTTGTGACTTACAGCGAGATCTGATGTAGCACTGGTGACAGTTGAGGAGGCCGCTACGAATTCTCACATCTGTACCGGTGCTGGTGTCACCTAACTGTCCTTTACAGATTCCACACTACACAATACACAGCAGGGGTGTGGGGGAAGAAGTGAGAGAGAGAGAGAGAGAGAGAGAACCATAGTTGTATCAACATCTCACCTTGCAGTTCCTGAAGGCCCTCATCAATACCAGTTTCCATTGGAACCACCTCAAATGCTTTTACTTGTTTACTTTGCTAATCATAATCATCCGTACAAAATCAATTCTCTATGAACTGTTGAGAATAAAAGGCAAGGCTTGGCCTTGATGATGAAATACATATTTAAGCACTGGTCAGTATTTTTCATTTACTCAACAATATTATTTGTAGTTTGCGAGTCACTGACAGCTATGGAAAAAGGGGACAAAAAAAGCAACACTTGGATAAATTTGCTGTTCCAAGTCAATAAAAAACCACGTCTGGACTTTTACACAATGATAATAAAACAAACATTAAGATCCCCAGCAACGTGATCTCAGATAGCTACTGATCATAACTTTATTGGCAGTATGTCATTACTGACATTAATCCTGTGGTCACAAACCTTGAAACACTGGATGTGGAAGTAGAGGCTCAGGGTTTCGATAATCATCGCAGCCCCTTTGCCCAAAGGGTGGCCACAACTGGAGCAAAGCTTTTTCCCACTGACCGACCTGCAGGGGGCAAGAAAGAGACACCCACACAAACACATGTATGCAAACACACGCACGCACACATGAACGCACGCACACACGTAAGTGTATCAGTCCAGGTGGTTGTATCAAACTGAATTTTGCGTGGCAATATAGTACAGGTAACTCCTGGCTGGTCGGACCTTTGCTTGAAGATAAACTGAGGTTGCAGGACAACAAGCTAACCTGCCAGTAAGAAAAACAAGCCAACAAAAAACGGTTTGCCCTGGAAGCTTGATTTTCTGACATGAAACAAAAACTAAAAGGGAGAAAATCCACACTCAGTCCAATCAGACAGTG
The DNA here is from genome assembly GCF_018555375.3 of Anguilla rostrata. Lineage (NCBI taxonomy): Eukaryota > Metazoa > Chordata > Actinopteri > Anguilliformes > Anguillidae > Anguilla > Anguilla rostrata. The sequence goes on along the minus strand of NC_057939.1, from coordinate 42,512,588 downwards.
ACGACAATTGTCAAGTGAGACAGGAGACTGAAGACGTTTACTAGAGTCAAGCGTTCGCTAGAACGCTTACTTCCTCTCCTTATTAAAAAGATCAACATCAAGTGGAAAGCACTGCGTGAACATTCCCAAGGTGTCCATATTGTTTCATATATCTCAAAACATGAAATTGAACTGGCATTACAAAAAAAAAAGGCAAGCAGCTCAATGAATGCATGTATATGCATGGATGAGGCATTGTGTGTCAACCAGGTTTTGCTGCAGCATCAGTCCATTCTCTACCGGAGCAGGACCCTGCCACATGCAAACGAGGCGTGCACAGAGTTTGTGGGGGGAGGGGGGGGGGGTCACAGGGGTCACCATTCTGTACCTGTTGGGGGACTGGGGTTGGACATCAGATGAGCATGAAGATGACGGGGATGAGTTTGTCCCTAAGTTCTCATAGGAACCAGACCTGAGAACAACAAACCAATGCAAACCTTCGTGACCACATGTGAATAAAAATTTCCACATGCAAAAATAAAATGTGAATAAAAATTTCCACATGCAAAAATAAAAACGTGACATGAAATCACATGAAATTCCTCGCTTTCACATGCGACTGAATTTTTCAAATGTGAACCGCAATTTTCATGTGAAAACGACATTGTCGCCACGTATGGCCAAAATACAATGTGGCAAGTACGTTACAAGTGCAAGCATCCGTAAACACACCTAAAAATATATTTAAGCAGACATGAGCACACACACACACACACACACAAAGGCAGACCTCTTCATCCCCCCAGGTTGGGTCTGTGGAGTGTTCCAATTGCGGTCCAGTGAAGCGGTCTTCCTCCAGACCTCTTCCTCCCCCTGCTGCTCGGTCTGTCTGCTGTTCCATGACGGGGCTGACCCAGAGGCACAAAAAAACAGACACTTCAGAATGGCACGATTCTGAGAGCTTACGCAGACACAGTGCACGTAAATAAGAAGAATGCATGTGATATTACACACATTAAAGTAAAACAATGAACATGGTGTAGAAATAGAATATGCTAAGAATATATTATAAGAAAATATATTATCAAGACATTTCAACACTCTGAAATATGTGGTCCAATACACATTCAGATATTCCATGATATTACACTGCTTTAAAATATATACGTCATTACATTTTCAAAAAAGGCGATATTTAATGAAACATGTTCCATATCTGCTAGGGAAGGTTCTCTAATCTGTCAGGAACTATCAAACCCACGCTTATATATATTTCTATCAAATCATCAAACTATGAAAGCCTTAAATAATTCAGATACATTAGTAATTATCCACTTTCACAAATGTAATAATACTGACGATGTGCCCCCATTGCCTGTCGTGACCATGTAGAAACTTCAGCGTAAGTCTGGGGTCGATGTTCTATGAATGGGGTGAATCCAAACGAGAGCTCAGCGCTCTTCACTTGCCACTCCACCCCCTGTTACCCCCACCCTCACCCGTCAGGGGTGCAGTCTCACCAGGGAGGAACTGCAGCTGGGGTGCGGTGGGTGATCTTTGGCCGTTCTGCTGAGCTGGTGCGATTGCTTCTGTCTGTCCGTAGTTCAGGGACTGTGAGCTATGGAGGGAGGGGCATAACGCAGTGAAAATCGGAACCAGGCAAGTCTTAAAGATGCACGGCTCACTCTGAAGACATGTCTTAGAACATTAATCAATTACACAATTTGTAAAAGGAATATCGCTGAGAAGAAGATTTTCATATGTCTTCTTTCAAGATTATCTCCATTTACAAAATAAACAAGACAGCGCAAAGAAATGACAAGATATTAAACAATAAGATGCACATTGATAGGAGTTCTCAGTTCATCCAATAGGGGGTTATCTAGACTTCCAAAACTAACTTTTCCGTGAACCTGCTGCAGTCCTTCGTTGCCGCGGTCGACTGTCCACTGACTGCTTCATTCCAGTCTGGGTGTTCTCTTTTCTCTTCCCTCTCTCCGTCCACCCCTCTCTGTGTGGGAAGGGTAGACAATGAGCCAGTGACACAGGTGAAAATTTGCCTGACTTTCAGACAGAAACTATGTAACACACAACGACAGTGCCTGATTGCTCTTTTTACCTGTTCAAGGTTTGAAACTTGTGCTAATTTGGAATTCTCGCTCGTCTCAGCATAATTGTTTTACGCCTTCTCACTATTGCATTTATCAAATTGTATTTAAAATTCCCTGGAAATATTTCGTCCACATAGGAATACAAAACCCAATGACAGTGTTTAAATTGATCTTTCAAAATAGGAATGCTTGATGCAAACTTAATTTATAACCAAATCAGATTTACATTTTCATCAATTTTTCAGTGAAGTTGTAAGGAAAAATGTGTATTTTTATTGCTGCGGTAGTGAAATCTGGCAAAACTAATTTATGAGGCTAATACTCTACACTCCATAAACTTGCAAAATATTTTGTGAGCACAGACATAGACCTGTGGTTGTCCTTGGCACTGAATACCAAACCCTGTGACTTTTGGCAGTGGAAGGAATGCACAAGCCTGGAAGCTAATCAGATTTCTGCAAAATGGAAATCTCAATATATTGACACTGCTAAACAAATTGCACGACTTTCCGTGTTTTTGATCCGTGTTTTGAGCTTTTCGGGATGAAAATGCAATATTTTCAAGCACTGAGGAAACTAACGTTCTGATTAAGTTTGAGGGTAAAAAAAAGACAACTGTGCCATCCTGGTAAATTCCAGGAGCTTGGTACGTGCATGTGACCATATCCCCCCCCCCCCCCCAAATTCTGCACCCCCACCCCTCATCCCTCTTGCTTGCCCTCCATCCCAACGCCAGGCTCACCGCCTGCCTCTCCAGCAGCTCCTGCTTGCGCTCCCAGTCGGCCAGCGAGCGGACGATGGTGTCCTGGGGTCCCGCAAGGGGCGGCTTCTCCGCACAGTTGGGGGAGGACAGGGCGGACGAGCGAGGGGTCAGGGGGGCCACCGTCTCCTCAAGGATCTTCTGCTCCTGAGGCGAGAGGGGCTGTCAGCACAATGTCCAAAAAAAATGCCCCCAACCGGGGAAAGACCGTACAATGATCAGGGAACGATCTTAAAACAATCTTATAGCTGTTACGAATTTGAGTGTTTTTATCTTCACAAGAAACGTTTGCAGAATTCATTTTTGCATGTATGTGAAGAAGGAGGCAAATACTTGCATTTAATCATAAATCAAAGTTAAGGCCAATTATTGACTGAATCCAGGCCAATGAGTCTGGAGAAAGAAAACTTCGAACCAGGAGAGAAAAGGGGGAAGTGATTTTCACTTGCTTTTACAGCATCATTTACAGTTCCCAGCTAGTTATTGTTTTTTTAATGTTCTGCTGTGTTACACCATAAATAACCTTGACCGGAAAATTGTGTCTTCCACAAATAAAGTCGATTATGAATATTACAGCTCATCATTATTGTTCGTGATGCTGCTCCCTGGCGGGCGGCGGGTTCGGCTCCCACCTCCTCGTGGTACTTGCGCTCCTCCTCTTCCACCTCCCTCTGCGCCCGCTCCCACTCCTGCTTCAGCTTCTCCTGCTCCCGCCGGTACTTCTCCTGCCAGCCGCACACACAGGACGCGCGTCACGCAGGGATGACGTACAGACGAACGGACGGACGGACGCGGGGACGCATCGGCTGCCGACCTCGCCTCCCGGTGCCTCCCCCCGCGTAGTCGAGCCCCTCGGCCGGACCGACGTCGCGACCGTCGGTCGTTAACGGCAGGTACGCGAGGACGCTAGCTAGCAGCTAGCCTGCTGCGTGTGAATGCTGTTGAGATTTTCTTTCAGGCAGAAGAGTTTGCTTTTGGGGACCTAAAGGCCTCTTGAGGACCTAAAGGCCTCTTGAGAATCCCGTACTGCAGGTCTAGACTCCGCCCCTTTCTTTCCCCTTCCGTCTACTAAAATGTCACCCACCTATCTGAATCAGGCTCAGACGAAGCACCTGCCATCAGCAGACCCCACCCCGGAAGCCAAACCCTCGCTGCGTTTAGCCACTTCACCGCTACATGCCGTTCACATTCAGCAGTGCGCTGCCGTGTCCTCTTGACCGGAACATTCCGACGACATCGACAAGACCGACAAAAACACAGAAGCCGTGCAGAAGGTGGCATGCGGAGCGTCCGCCTGGCAGCGTGCGGGACAGGCACCATGGGTAGCCAACAGCAGGGGAGAGCAGCAAGGATGGTGCATGGCGCATTAGCGCATGAGCGCATTGGGCGCATGGCGAATGACATACAAACCAGCCCTGGGGTCAAAGGTCAGCCAGACGAACGGTCATCCCTGCGTACAGCAAAGCGGTGGCTGGGCGGTGAGGGTGGGAGGATAACGAGCGAGATGCCAGCGACGTTCTGAGCGCACATTGAGCAGGGCGGGGCTGAGAGGGGGGTTCGGCCTTGGCGGCGGTGGGGGGAGGAGCAGGGATTGGCTGAGGGGCAGGGCTGTGGGGCGGGGTCAGGCCTAGCGCTGGTTAATCTACCTGAAGCATGCGATCCTGCTCCTGCTGCCACCTCTCCTGACGCCTGCGCTCCTCGTTCGGGTCCCAAGAAAAGTGGTCGGACCGCTTAGGCAAATTCAACACTGGGACCAGGATCTGAGGCTGGGGCCGCGCCCGTACACAGCAGCACACACACGCACACACACAGGTATGCATGCACACACACACGCACACACACACAGTCATACACAGACACACACACACCAATACACATACACACACACGCGCACACACACACACACAGGTATACATGCACACACACACACACAATCACACACAGACACACACATAGACACACACAAACACATTCATGCACACACACGCGCACACACACAGGTATGCATGCACACACACACACACACAATCACACACACACACAGGTATACATGCACACACACACACACACACACACACAATCACACACAGACACACACATACCAATACATATACACACACACAAACACACACATTCATGCACACACACGCACACACACACACACACACATGCACACACAAAGCAGAGGAGAAAGGAAAGGTGATAGGAAGGTGAGGTCTATAGCTACACCTGCAATGTCATTAGTGCTAGTGATGTCATCACATTAGTGATGGAGATACTATTTTTTGTGTGATGCTCATACTACACAGAAAGAGAGGAAGACCAGGGAGGAAGCAAACAGGGAGGAAGCTCTGGGCTGTTCTGTTTCCTCTTCAGGCCAGGACCATAAGTTTACACATGCAGCTGTGGTTTTGACCACGACACTTGTGGGCTCAGCTGAACTAATTCAGTTTTACTCTCTCAGATATTAAAAATTAAAGTGTGTAGAGAAGCAGTCTAAGAATTGTGTTTAGTTACATCAGCAAGAGAGATGCTCATTTTCTTTCCAAAATTAATTGCTTTCATTATTACTTGGCACCTACAGTGTTTCTTTGAAAAAAAACAAGACCCAGAGAAAACATTTAATCGGTCATTACAAGCATAAATGAATAACACACTTTCCCTGGGGTCCATTTTGAAAAACATATTTGTGTTTTCCGGAAAATTTATAATTAATTTCATGTTGAAATTAGAAACACAATATAAAGACTACTGCAAGGTAGATTATTTATAAGTAAGTCCAATGTGATCTTTAAATTAATATTGCTTTAGGAGGCAAAGAGTTGATGACTATTTACAGCCTCTTTAATAATACAACTCTTCATTCAGGGCCAGGAGAGAAAAGGGAATCGTTTTCATGGCTTTTTAAAGCATTTTAAGCAACAGGTTTCACCGCTGTGACCCTGATCCAGAATAATGAGCTTCTGCGGATACTGACCTTAGCCTTAGCACTGTCCAACTCCACACCTGAGGAAAAACCATAAAAAATGTATTGCATCATTTTAAAGAACGTACTGTCTCAAGCAGCAGCCACTGCAATGCAAATGAGCAACCGCACCAATTCAGATTGAGCACATTCTTCAATTAGCATCCCCCCCCCCCCCCTTTAAATTGACCTGGATCCACATGAACTGAATTGCGTGCTATGAGAAATTTTGTAGCTGAATGGGACATAACTGCTGGGACCCACTTCCCAACCATAAGATTATTTAGCAGAAGCCCCGTGCAGTCGTGTGGGGTCGTGGAGTGTAAAAAAATCCGAAATCTCTGTGTGAACCGCTAAGGGTCTTGTGTTATGTTCACCTGCGTTAGGTGGTCCCTGAGGTGGGTTGGTCGGTGGCGTGTGAGCTGGGAGCAGGCTATCTCCGGTGTCTTGCGCCGACTCAAGGGGACGGTCATTGACCTGTCAATCAAACATGATAAAACTGTTCACCTGCAACAGACTCACGTGCCTATTAAAGGTGGGAACAGAAGCTTGACGGTGGCCGAGCTGTGACCTGGTTTCCTGATTGGGTAACAGGGAGGCTCACCTGTGTCGCGGTAGGTGTGTTCGCGTGCTGGTGACCGTCCGTCACGGGGAGCTCCGCTGGGGCGGGGGCGGCGGCAACAGCGTTCTGATCCGTCGCTACGGAGCTCGCCAAGGAGGGGACCTGCTCTTTAACATGCTGGACCTCTACACCAGACACAGGACAGAAGCAAAAACATTAGACACCGTTTATGCCGCATAACGTTAAAAAAGGCACCAAGTCAATTCATGATTCACAAGTGCTTCAGTGAATATGGCCACTATGAATACAAGTGCACTGAACTTGCATGGACAGAATCCCCTTTTTCCTTTTTCAGTAATTAGCTTTTTGTAAGTGGATTGTCACAGTGCATACAATGCATAGTGCAACTGAGAGACTGAAACACAGAACAAAAGTTATGAAAACATAATATGAAATAATATGGGTTTATGAAAACAAAAAGTTTTCACATTGGCCACTAGGTGTCAGGCTATGTGCAGTAAAGAGCATGGCATCCCAGACAAACAGGCTCTCCAGACCTTTTGAGAGGCAGGGCTGGTCAGTGCCCTCTCTTCCGGCTGTTCCATCCGGCGAATCTAAGAGGCCGACCTCAGCTTCCCCCTCACGAACCACGCCCTCCCTCTGCAGCTCCTATGGGCCAAAAAAAAACAAAAAAGAGATGGTATGGTCTCACTGCCTTACAGTAATGCTCAGGAAGACACTTACCGTTATTATATTTCAATCACGTAATTATTGATTGTAACATGATTGTAGTATAATAAAGATAATTATATAATGACTGCGTTAACTCCAAATTGTGCTAAAGTGATATTGATCTGTTTCTGAACTCTTTGCACAGTGTGTGAAGCTGAGTACTTGCCGTGGGGAGGGATGTGGGCTGGGTGGGCGTGTCTTCTTCCCGCCGCATGTCCTCAGGCGCCTCCGCGGGTGGGTCAGGAGAGACGGAGGGCGCTGTGTTGAGTGGTTCGCAAGAGCTCTGATGGGCGTCGCCATCCCCTGGGACTGCCTCTGGCTCCGCCTCCAGTCCCGCCTCCTTCCTGGGACTACCGGAAGCTGGGGTAGAGGGGGCGGAGACTTCGGTCGCGCTCTCGCGGGTCGCCGTCTGGGCGGGCGAGGGGAGGAACCCCGTCAGGTAGTCTCCGCCTTCCTTCTCCGCCTCCTCGCTGTCCTCCGCAGGGGCGAACACGTCATCGGTCTCTCCGTTCACAGGCACCATACTGTCCACCTGGACCGGGGGGAAAAACACACTGAAGGCCTGATTCCCCACCAGCAGACTGGGTTTCATTTACCATTCACTCTCTGACAATGGATAGTTCAACTAAACTCCATCAAACTTACGAAATTCCATTAAAAAATTCACAGTGGTGGCACTGTAGCAATGTGCAGGAATACACTCTTAATATGAAATGTCATTCACTTCTCCGCACCCTTTAATAAGGGACTGGGCAATACTCCATGCAGGATTTGAGCCCGCAACCCTCTGGCTGCCAGACTAGTTTCCAACGACTCTGCCATACTGCCACCCACCATGAAAAAACCAAAACGTTGCGGTTGCAGAATAAAATAACCCCTCGATTACTATTCATAAAAGCTCTCGCACATGCCCATTGGCATCGGATGGAAAGCCTGCCCGCCCGCGGGTGCCCGTGCCAGCTCCCACGGACCCGCTGCCGGGGCGCCCGGATCGAGCGGGTCAGAACGTGAAGGGGCCGCTCTAATGAATGCGTAAGGAGCTCTGGGGAGGGTAGCCCGGCCCGGCGCGGCGCGGTGAATGGCAGTCTCCAGCCAGCCCGGCGGGGGCCCGCGTGGGGGCCTTTGTGTTCTGAGGGGTCCACTCCACATCGAGAGGGACCCGCTCGTCGCCGGGGGAACGGAACCCCCCCCCCCCCCGCCCCCCCCCATTCAGCGGGGCCGCCCCCCTTCTGCGTCGCAGCAGGACTTTCCCACGATGGGAGCGGGCGTGTGTTTGGGGCGAGTTTGTTCCTGCATTATCCGAGACCATGTTGTCCGCAGCTGGCAAAATACACCCGACAGGCACTAATCACAAAAGAGGACCTTAGTTTACATTGTAAGCATGCTTTCAGGCTTTCTCTGCCATTTCAGACAACATTACTCTTATCATTGCCAAAATGGCACGTAAAAAAAAATACCCCCATTAAAACAAAAATTCATTGCTTTATGTCAAAAGAATGAGTCGTTACGTTTATTGACGTAGCAGTCTAATGAATTCATAAATTGATTAATTTTAGTAAGTTATAAACTATAGCTCTTCAAAACAATGTCATGCTTTGCCAATTTTGCAATTTACTGCAATTCCCATCAAGCATTTTGCCAATATCTCGCAGATGTCATACACGAAGAATTTGCAAAGAATTATGGGAATACAGAAATGGCTGTGCATTTTGTCTTGCTAGATGAAGTTCAAAAGGCACATCTATTCTACGTACTTGCACATTTATACAGCATATGATTGATTTTGAATCACAAAGACAATGACAAGTCGCCAACAGCATGAATACTAATGTGCATTTATTTTTCATTACACAGGGAGAACCTGTTTTCAAGCGTCCCAGATTGCTCGGATGTCATAAAGAGCTATTTGTTTCACTTGAAGATTCGCTAACTTATAAAGCAGAAAGAGCAGAACATTAAAGAAATGTGAATATGTCTTCTTCCTCCTTGTCCTACAGTGACATCTGATTTGTATCATGTTTGCAATAAGATGTGGTTTCTGTTGTGTTTTATTTACTTGCACAAGGAAAACATACAGATGGACACGATAGCAGCTATATACCTATTGTGCAGGTGAGAAAAAATGCCCAAAACGGCTTATAGTACTCTCACCCAGTACTGGTCAGTCAATTGAATTAATAAACAATAACAACAACAAAAGAAGGAACAAAAAAGCAGGCAAACATGAAAATGTTATAAGCAAGCACCGACAAGCTACAACACAATGGCAGAATCTAGTAGATCAGGGAATGCTGGTTTAGCTTAGCGGGGTGTGAGGGTAGTTTTGGGTCTTACCTGGACTGGCTTGGAGGCTGAAAACGAGTTCCTTGGCTGGCTGTAAGGTTTGGGGGTGAGCAAAGGCACTGCCTTGGTGGGGAGGGTGCGGTTGGGGGAGCGCTCGGGGGACCCGGCCCGGTTCTGGTTCTGGTTCTGGTTCTGGGCCCGGGCAGGGGACTGGGGCAGCCCCACCATGGCCTCCACCGTGGAGGTGAACTTGGGCGCGGGGAGCGACTGCTGCCTCAGGTACTTCATGGCGCTGGGCTCCCTGGTGGGGGAGGCGGAGGAGGCGCGGTGGGGCGGGGCCCCGGGGTCGACGGACACGCTCCGGTCCAGGAGCTTGGGCAGGTGGAGGCGCTCCAGCACGGCCTCGCTGATGGTGAAGCGCTGGGCGTAGCGCTGCAGGACGGCGGCCGCCTCCTCCGGCGTGCGCGCCTTCCGGTACGCCTCGTGCAGCTCCCTCTCGCGGCGCTCCCTGCGGAGGGAGGGAGGGGAGAGAGGGATAGAGAAGAGGAGAGACAAGAACAGGATGAGACATGAGAGCAGATTCAGACAAAAGAACAGGATCAGACAGGAGAGTAGCATGAAACACTGGCCCCTCAGATATTGAGAGTAGGTTCAGCAATTAGAAAAGTCACAGACAGGAGAGCAGGTCTGGCAAGTAGAAAAGTGTCAGACAGGAGAGTAGGTTCAGCAATTAGAAAAATGTCAGACAGGAGAGTAGGTTCAGCAATTAGAAAAGTCACACAGGAGAGTAGAGTTGGCAAGTAGAAAAGTCAGAGAGGACAGTAGTTTCAGCTAGTAGAAAAGTCAGCCAGGAGAGTAGGTTCAGCGAGGAGAAAAGTTACGGACAGGAGCAGGTTCAAACAGGAGAGTAGGTTCAGAAAGGAGAAAAGTCACAGATAGGAGAGTAAGTTCAGCAAGTATAAAAGTCAGCCAGGAGAGTAGGTTCAGCAAGGAGAAAAGCCACACACAGGGGAAGGAGGGACTAACACAGGAGATCAGCAGTAGACACATAAATTATAACCAGCAAGAGTTTGCTTTTCTCCTCAACCTGGGACACATACTTTTCCTCCACAATCTCCCTGTAGGTCTTGATGCTCTTCCTCCTCTGGGACGTGCTCTCATCGTTGCTCAACAGCCTCTCCATCGTCTTCCTCTCTTCTTCCTTCTTGATCAGGTCCTGCGAGATGCTCCGCCGCCTGTTCTTCCAACGCGCCAGGTCCTACAAAGAGCCAGAAGACGTTAATCAAGGCAAGCAGCTCCAAATCACCACCACCGTCTCCGCCATTTCTCCCTTCACCATCTCAGTATCGCTGCTTGAATCCCTGCCACTTTTCTCTTAACCATGACCACATCCTAACCATGTCCATGTCATCTGTCTTTTCTGTCATCTATCTAAACAGACTCATTGTCTGTTTTTCCCATTTCACCATCTGGCTTATTTTACCACCATAATGGCTTTTACTTAAAGATGTTCTCATTCAAGGAGACTTACCTACCATTACACAGGAAAATGTTCAGTATTAAATACAGAGTACATATGGTCCCTATTGGACTCATACGTACTCTTTTAGAGTTAAATTAACACTGATCATTTCACTGTGTAGAGGATACGATTACAGTTTAAAACACATACACCCCAGTGAAAAAAGTGGCAACATTCATTCAGAAATACTAGCCTCCACCTGAGTATCCTATAATAACACAGGTCTGATAATAAATGCAAATGTAAAATGAGGCATTTACATAGTAACTGCCCTTGTCTGAATTGAAATAATGCAGAAATGGGCGATGGCGCCCCCTTGTGGAACTCACATCCTGCCAGTGGTCCTCCTCCTCACGCAGTCGGTTGTACTGGTTGTGCATGAGCTCGTGGCGAGCCTGGCTGTGGGGGTGCTGGATACCCTCTTCCTCATATCTCACGTCAATCATGCTCACACTTCTAGATGCACAGGACGAAAAAAAAAAATAGGAAGCGGATGCCGTTACTACCGCAGGGAGAGGACGCGGTCGCCAAGAAAAACACCCAAGAGACACCGGGAAAGCCTCGATGCCAAACGGCTGTTGATTTTGAGCTCTTTTTTCATTCTCTCCGCTGGCAGTCAGTCCTGTTGGGAAGAATGTAAGCAAGAGCGAGACGGCGCAACTGTGAGACCCTGGTCATGCAGTCTGACTGGCCTCCTGCTTCGTTTTTTGTTTTCGGTAAGGGCTGCAGTGAGAAGTACAAGTCGGGGAAACAGACTTTTCAACACAGAGATGCAGATTTGAATCTTTAGCACATATGATTTACAAAAATAGAGATTTTCGTGGATCTTGGGTACTAAAGCTTCAGTAAAAATCCAGCCCTTTAAATGGATATTTGAATTATAAGCAGTGAAAGTAATCCTGGATAATTAGTACAGATGGGAAATTCATAAATAATAATGCGTGCAATAAGAAGGCTTGCTATTAATGAGTATTCACTCAATAATATGCAGTTCGAACGCTATGGGGGTGAAAGGGTTAACGCAATGCACAGATGCAGAAATATTTAACTAAATGCCCATAAAAAATCTATTATGGGTTCCCACAGCTGCTATTTTGTCTTCCCTTAATTAAAATAACAGGAACATTTTTACCATTCTGTACATTTGAATATCAGCTGTAATGTTTAAGACATCTCTCTTACCGTACACCCTCGTGCAAAGTAAAAAAAAAAAATTGACACAAGAATGTACTAATTGGCGGGTTGGGAGAAAGGAAGATAAGAGTATTCACTCTGTGAAACGGGCTGGGCACAAGCACATGCTGCTCAAGCAAACTGCACTGCCAGCAGTCTTCGCCCTTGTCCAACAGGGCGGTACAGGTGGAAGGAAGTTGTCGTCAGCATTAAAAAATATCTCTAGACCGTGCGCCAGCAATGACCAGTGGCTCCAGGGGAGAGGGGCGGACAAAAACTCCACGCAAACTTAAGTGAACCTTCGAGGCCTTTGGCACCCATGGCAGCAGACAAGAAAACAGTGGGAATTTTACCTTGCCCATTGTTTATCAAAAAAGGAGTCTCGGGCCTTCAAAACTCAAATTAAAAAATGCCACACTCCAATGATTAATCAAACAAGCAATTACAACTTATTTTATTTTTTATTTTCAAAGCAGACCAGGAAATACAATTGGCTGGTTTTAGATTTGAGAGGAGATTAACCAGGAAGTCAGCATCTCAGCTGGGGTCTGTTTAGGAAGCTAATTTTAGAATCACGTGAGGTCATCGCGCACACAGCCTACCGCCGCACCTGCACTTTGTTTTCAACTGCAGATCTAGTGATCGGGTCAGTATTTTTAACCGCTTCAGCGTCCAGTCATTTCCTTACTGAGAAAACAAGCCACAAAAGAACACACTTGGGACAATCTGGCCATTAGTGCTCAGACTGACCTTTGTTTGTGTGAAACAATGCGGACATTCATTTTAAATGTGAAAAGAAAAGTTCTGCATGGATGTCCAATACGTTGAGGGTACTGTGCCAACAGAGGATTACAGACAATAATGAGCTGTTATGATCAATAAGAAAAGGAAATGAGTGCTATTAGAGGTTATTCTGAAAGCCTCCTTACCACTACAGTTTCAGATAGTAGAGCATGCTGGTCACTGTAGTCAATACCAGTCTAGTCATGTTGTTACTGTTAACAAGCAGAGCAGTATTAGTCACTTAGAAAAAAGAAAAAAAAAACATACACACAACTTACCCAGGGTTCCCTCAAGAGCCAGTACACATTAAAATGTCAAGTATTCATTCAACACTAACAGTGTTAACTCAACTCTCAAAAGATAACATTTGGTCCCACGTTCCAGAGTGAAGTTGAATTAACACTGGACGTTTTCCTGTGTATATAAAGACCAACTGGGCTTTACGTTAGTGGATTATTCTGGAGGTCTAAAGGAGGGCCTTTGCAAGTGGCTCAAAGGCCTGACCAGATCGACATAATCACCAATTGCAAGCAACAAAATCCAGTAAAGACAAAAGTAGGTCCTGCCCCCCCACCAGTGGACAACTGAGCATGGTGTTTCAATAACTAGAGCATGATCCCATTCACTTTGGTCTACATGACAAATAGCTTTAAAATACTGGAAGTGAGAAGCTGATTCTTTGGGAATATTGTCATGGCACTCAAAGCAATGTCAAATAATACACTTAGCCTCGATCAATGAGAAAATAAAATGGAGGGAACGCCATTTTAGGCCAAATATTGACTTGTGATGGGTTTTTCCAAATAACACTTTCCCACTTTCCCGAACACTTATTAACATACGATTTCAATTAGCTAACAACAGAAAATTTTAAATGAATTATAAACTACTACAAAGTAACAGCATTTAAAAAAAGCTTTTTAAAAACAATAACATGGCTTCATAATAAATAATAAATTAAGATCAAACAGCTGCCACCAGTAACTATGTTGAAAAAAAAACAGCTATTCTTAAAGAAATAGATATCGCCACGGTCACAGGCATAACTCTTGACACTGATCAATAAACCTCACACACTGTGAGATACATGTTTTATATTGTGTCCGTCATAATGTCATCAGGCAATCATGCTGATTGGCTGTCACATCTCAGATAAGGTCAGTAAAGAGGTCCCTACCCCCCCCCCCCCCCCCCCCCCCACCTTGCATTCGAGAGACTCAAACACGTCAGCTCTGTTGGTTAAGTGCACGCATGCGCTCTCGTATCTGCGCAACAGTATGGAGCTGGAATCGCAGAAAAGAGGGAAACCATGAGCATGCACATGCAGGCGACCCGTCACCGAGGCGACAGGAAAGAGCGAAGGAGTTAACGCACGCGGTGAGAGGGACTTACTCGTGGTCATCTGAAACACTAGATCTGTGGCTGAATCTACAAAAACAAAACATAGGAAAGAAAAAAAAAAACACTTAAGAACAAACAATGGGGTTCAACGCGCATCCAATGAAGGACAAATGCACAGAGCAAAAGACATTCATGCAGTTTAAAAATCCCAATAATGCAATAAGTAATATTTGAAAAGCAACACTATTTCCCAGAAGGCATGCACACTGGCATATCATCTTCAGAAGACTTCAATAGTTCAGAGCCTGACTAGAAACACAGAGCAGGTGTAATTTCAGGTGCTAACCAGTAGGCGGCACTCTTAGGATGTGTACTGAAGTACTCTCACAAAGTCCTTTCTAATGTAAACAGTCTGCATACATATTACTTTCACATACAAATTATCCTATTCTTAAGTTAAACAAATAAATCCAGTTCTTTCTTGTTAGCTTGTCCAAACTTCAAAGACAGACCCCTTTTTAGAAACCACAACACAGGCACTGGTGGCCAAGTTTAACACCGCAACTTTAGCAACGAGGACGGCTTCAAAGAAACGTTGAGATCACCATGGGCGTGCGTCAAACTGTGGTTTGTAGTTTTATTGAAAGGGACCACAAGAAAGCAAGAGAATGCTGGGCTTGGATAATGAAACACAAAGATCTGTGGCACCAATATGACAGGAGACAGCAATGAACATGCTTTACGGTCAAAGCCTACTGAACCAAAAAAGTGCTTCTGTGTTCCAATGCACATAATGCTGTAGGCAAGATGGGACTTTCAGCTTTTTTTCAAGCAACGAATACCATCAATACATTTCACCTGATCAGGGAAAAGCTATTATTTCAGAATTATTTTATAAATCTGTTAGACCGCAGCAACCAAGTAATTTACAAAACTATTATATAATAAGCCATTATACAAAATGATGATAATAAATAATCATAATAATTGCTGTGGATTTTAGAGGTGGATCTGCAATAAGGATCTGACAGAAACCAAAGGCACATTGTGATACTGCATTGTTTTAGTACCCGGATAAAGGAGAGTCCTGTTTCGACAGGTCACTGGTCATGCAAGTTATGCAGTTACTTCAGATGAACGGTATCGAAGAAATGCCTCCTTGTGTGGTCTTCATGTCACCCACGCATGCTCCAAATGTAAAATAAATCAAGCAATAAAAAAAATCAAAAACAAAAGCAAAACAAAACAAAACAATTTCGCGAATGCTGTCGTTTAGGTTCCATGCACAGGATGTCTGCCGCAGCAAATTCAATCACGGTCTCTTCCCACAAGCAGGAAACAGACGGGAGGTCCAGAATCCCCCTGTCCAGAATTTCCTCTCCAGCCCATGCAGAACACGGCCCCCTGGAGCTCACAGTCTCCAGCCTTCCTTTTCCACTCACTTCCTGTTGCATGCCACCATCTGAAGGGGGACCTCTTATAAAGTAACACATGCAGCACAGCCATATCCATGCACCTTCATCAAAATAAATCTTATTAAAATAAGTAAAAATAATGAAAAAGATCCAGTGAAAGGGAAAAATAAAGAAACAAATTCCATTCCATCCAGAGGCAGAAGACAAGGGATTTAGCGTCATCATCAAGACAACTAACAGACATGCAGACTATCCCATTATTTTTAGTCTTTTAAGTCTTTAAGTCTTTTTAAGGGCTGCTGTTCAATATCCTGTTTCGCTGTGGTACAACTGCAAATGGGGCTCTTCTTAAAGTGAAAATCAGCTGCTCTGTTGCCTTTGAGGTGCTATACAGGACAGCCTCATATCTGCTTGTCTAAAAGTAGCAGACCCAGCAATGCCAAAGATGGGCTTTCACAAGCTAAACTGGGCTTTCACTAGTTAAGCTGGGCTTTCACTAGTTAAGCTGGGCTTTCATTAGCTAAGCTGGGCTTTCGCTTCTTAATGGACAGATAGGGCCTGGTTTTTGTCAGTAAGGGATCCTAATATACTGTGCTTTAAAAGAGCTACGCAATAGCTCAGCTTCCTTTAGAAGACCAAGTGAACACCCAGTCGGATCAGATACAAAATATAATCCACGGACATGGCACTGATAAAACTGAATATTACAGGTGATGGGGAGTCTCACATTGGGGCTTGATCATCATCTAACCAGGACGGTCTACGCGGCCGGGATCTGACCCCCTCGCCTTCGACCTTCCCTGGCCTGCCCAGCTGGACGGCGGGCGCAGGCAGGAAGTGGGTGGGGCTCAGGCTGGCGTGCTGGGGCGAGTTGAGAGTGTGGCGAGTCATCTTCACGTCATCTCTCCGCGATTCCGCCGCGCGGGAAGCCGGATCCCTGCCGTGGCCCGCCTCCTCCCTGTCCATCACCAGGGGGGGCTTCCTGGGTCTGTCCGTCCAGTTCCCCGGGGCGGTAGCAACGGGGCTCGTCATGGCGATGGAGGTTGCCGCGTTGCCGGTCGTCGACAGCCCCCGGTACAGTTCCAGCGAGCTCGAGAAGCCCAAGCTACTGCTGAGAGAATTATCCAGTTACATCAGGCAGAGGGAGGCAGGCGGTGGGCGGGGACAGTTGGGGCGGAGTTAAAACATGCCAGGAACAAAAGCAAATAAATCAAACTCGCGCTTTGAAAGTGACTTGAAAGATGCAAGGAGAGTGGAGATGCACAAGAACCAAGCAGATATATAAAAATCTTACAAATACAAAGTATAACTCCTGGTGGATTAGAAAAGCAAAAACAAAATACAAAATAAACAATAAAAAAATTGATAGTGGAAAACAAAAGCATGTGGCTAAACAGTATAGTTTGGTTTATTATTACAATTCATCAAACAGATAAAGTCACTAATGCGAAGGCAGTCCAGCAGCTCGAAAATCTTTAAATTCCTGATCTCACCCCCCTCCCCCCGCAACCCACCAGTACATATGTAAAATCAATGTAAAATAGAAGTACACCGAGCTGTGGGCACCAAGAACATTTACAGCGCATAACTTCCCATAAAAAGCCATTTGCTTAGTGCTTTCCCTGGCCGATGCTATCTCCCACTCAGCTGTCTGGGTAAAAGGGAAAACAAAGCTGATTGTGGGTGTGGTCTCCTTCTTAAGAGATTTGGACAGGGCCAAGAAAAAAAAATGTAAATGTCGGCAGCCAAAACACAAGGCCCACAGGAATCCTCCAGTTTTGCAGGCTCGCATGCTGTTTTTCACCAGGTCAACGAGTATTTGTTGTCATTCTATTAGAGTCCGTTACAAGCAGTGACCTCCCGCACCGAAGCGGGACAAAAGACGAAGTTCTACGACCGTAAATTCCGGACATTACTGTGAATCATTTTTCGAACGGTTCATCTACAAACAGCAAAATACCGTAAGTAGAACCACCTGTCCTAGCCAGCGTTCTCTTAGCTTAACAAAACCTGCACTGAGTAGGAGTTGAGATGAATCGCGGTAATCCGTCATGCGCTGGAACTGAGCGTGCAAACGCACGCAGAGCTCTGGCCTCGGTACGGAGGCCTCGTTCCATCGCAGCGCCCTCGCGGCTCCGGGGCCGTCACAAATCTCCCGTCTTCTGCTTTCGCGGCTGTTTTGGTTGGGCTTCCTCTTAACCTTGACGCTGTTGGAGAACCCCACCCGCCGAGCACTTCAGTCTTGAAGGACGGTCCTCTGGAATGCCCTGGCCTTGTGCGCTAGCGCGTCTTTTGTTCTCCTCCGTTTCCTCTTCCATCCTGACGGTTTCTCACCCGCTCCTGTCTCCACCCTCGCCATGGTCATTATTCAGCTGGGGCTTCACGCGCACCCAATGCAATACAAACCCTTAGGCCCTCAAATGGTTGCGGGTGATCACACTGGCTGCTGGCAGCTAATGCAATTGCATTCTTCTAACTGAGCACTCTGGAAACTTACTGAGTCTTGTTGCACTGTGATTCTCGTGCTGCCGCTACGTTTTATATTACAAAAGTATTTCAGGGTGACATGTTTAATTAGGAATAAAATCCTATTATGCACTGTCAAAATAAAAAAATAGCTTGTTATGCATTGCAAATGACACTAAAGCTGACATGATTCCATCTGTAGTACAATGAAGTTCAATACCATATTGTGTCTCAAACTAGTCCAGAATAGCAGCTGATCTGGCTGTGCAGTCTTTCCCAGTTCCGAGCCACTGGTCTCCAACAGCCAGGGCAGTGGGATGCAATTCAGAAAAGTTGTAAGTACTAAAGTACAGCACATGATATTTTTGGTTGCAAACTGAGCTAATGAAGCACATTCCATCACTGTGTATGACAGTCTTTATGTTCCAACTACCAGAGTCACGACCTTGGGACAGTATGGTGCATTACAGTAAGACCTGGCAACCCACTCAGCCAGCTTGGAGCCGCAGCCAGTCACAGGGAAGGCACAACGGTAGCAGCAAATCAGTGTGCAGAGTTTCAAGCTCTCCGGCTCAGTACCACTCCTTTGTCCACCTTTCCCTTCAGGTTGGGCTTTTATCAGCATTTTGGAGTTAGCAAGTTTGGTGATAGTGGGAAGACAGCTGTGCAGTCAGCTACCAGGAAAGTTGGGGTAGGTTGGGTGTGGCATCCAGTCAGATCACCTATCTCTGCCATCTCTATCCCTTCCCAAGAGAAGCATTGAGTACTGAGTGCCCCCAAACCAGAATCACCACAGACCACTGAGTAGGCACAAAGACCAATGAGCAGAGCTAAAGCAGGGTGATGGAAAGAGAACAAAGCTCAGGGAAATGAAGGAATCAGTACAGGATCATCTCTGAATTCAGACTCCCCAAATTTCTTTTACCACCCGGTCTCACTTTTCTATGAAAATGGCGATGTGATAACCGACTGCGAGCCTCGACGCATTGCCACGGAAACACACTCCGGTCCCGCAGCCCGCTTTCCCACAGGGCTGCAGACGGCGAGCCCTGGGCTCCCGGCTCGCCTTCAAGGGAGGGATAAATCAACAAAGGCATCCGGCGAGAGGGACGGGCCGCTGAAAGGCCCTATTATGCCTCGGGAACGGAAAACGGCGCCTTTTTCTGGTCGGGCCGGACGCCGGGGCGACGTCCCCTCGAACCCGCCGGCTGGCATCGCGGTCGCGCGGCCACTCAGCGGTGGGCCAGATGTTTGGCTGCTAGGCGATGCAAACACAAGTGCCGTCACAGGCACGCATGCACGCACTGGGGTGAGCCAAAAGTTCCCCTTTTGTAGGGGAACCATAGAAGTAGAAGCCATTGTAGCAAAAGATGGTTTTTAACCCTTGTGGTCTCTTCATATTATGTATGCATCCCCGTGTCCACAGGGTTACAACTGACCCACCCTTGCCAAAACTCCTGTGATAAAGCCTCTCTGATGAATTTTAAACCCTAAATCAATACTTTCCAAGTAGAAACAACCTGTCACTCATCAATAAATCAGTGAATAGCTGTCTTTCTACTTCACAGCTCAGAGAGACTGTATTTCATCAGTCTACACCAATCATTTTCGCTACAAAGGATACATCATTTTTTTGCTGCAATTTATGTGTGGCGCTTAACATAAATCATGACTTTCATAGCTGCAGGGTTAAAAAAGACAATTTGTGTACCCTGATGATGCATCACTCATAAAAATTATTAAAAAGTTAAATGTTCAACATTTTCTAATGGAAAAATGATCAAATTCCAAGCTGAAAATTTTAATTTGGAGGGTGCTCATTACTGTTAAACTCATTGTTGATTAACAGCACAGTTAACAGCACACTGGCTTTAACAGTAAGCACGGCACAATTCAAGTGCAAATAATCGTAGTCTTGCAGCTTTCAAGAGTTATAAGCCAGCTTTAGTCAATAATTCAACACATGCACAAAATGGTGCAAAGGCCTTCCTGTTTTGGGATCATTAATGTCAAAATATTCAAAAATAAAACAAACATTCAGTTGATTTAATGCCAGTGGCCTGCTTCAGAGCTTTTGTTCCTGGAAGGCTGACCTCCCCTCACGCAGTCTGACGGAGTCAGGAGACTGGACAGCTGCTGGGATACACTCTCAGACAGGAGAGATTCAGACAGGAGGGCTTCTGATGCTCTGTTGCTGCTCTGCATTGGGGGGGCACAGGGGATGTTTCCAATCAGGGGCACTCAGAGGACACAGCAATGACTCAGAGCACTGCAGTGGAAACACACACACTCTCACAAAGCATGGCTGCTGCAGTCAAACAGACTTAAACCTGCCGCGCATGGGCACACACACGCACACACACATACATACACAGAGGAGGGCTGTGAGCCGGACCTCCTCCGGGACACCATAATATAATATAATATAATATAATATAATATAATATAATATAATATAATATAATATAATATAATATAATATAATATAATATAATATAATGATTAAATTACATTATACACTTTCAATATTATATAATATAGGGGGAATACACACACAAACAGATTCTCAATTCTAATAAAATTAGATTTTTGTTTGTGGAAAACAAATACTTGCTCTTGGTTATCAAGATTAGGGTAGGGTCAAACTCAATGCAATCTCAGACTTAATTCAGGTTAGATTTAAAATCCAAGCCTGACAAGAACTCGCCCTCACCCTCTATCCCTTATGGTATTCTCTGTACTTATTTATAACTGCAAATAGTGTATACTGAATACGCTTCTGCTAGCCACACTCTTCCAGATCCCCATTCACTTAAGGTATTTCTGTTTGACCTTTCATTCCTGCACAAACACCATGCCGTCACTACTTAGCGTTATGAAGATGTCCTCACTTCCTGCCGGTGTGTCATCCCATAAATGAGCCACGCTTCGGTCCGAGAGGAACTAAAGAACACATCGCTTGCTTGTAAAATAGCAAACTCCTGAGAGAAACCTGTATACGAATAAGGAGTTTTTGTTGCTCATGTCGATAAGTTGATAGCCCACACATAGACTTTGCCCACTCATGAGCCTGCACTGGGAACAAAGATGGATCCTTAAAAAAGAAGAAACAACAGCTGTGCGCTAAAATTGTTAATTGCAGCACCCCGAGCGTATATACGCCTTTTCCAAGTATCATTATTTCTGCCAAATCTTTTTTTAATCTATTCCATGTGAACTCTCTAGGGAGAAATAAAAGGCCCTCTTTTTAAACAAAACATGAACAATGAGGGGAGTGGGGGGTGGTAGAGGAAATAAGATGATTACACTAAAGCCGCCAAAACAAGGGAAGGGCAGAACTAAGAGTGTGACATTTCCGCGTCGGATGGGGTGATGGAGGCTCACACTTATGGGGTCTGAGGGCTTTCTGAATGAATTGGATGCGGTGGGCTCTCCTGCTAAAAATATTCAGCAACATCCCCTGCCCTTCCTCACTGTCCTCCTCATCCTTCCAAATCAACCAAGGCTTCCCCTGGGTTTTCTGGGTAATAATATGGTACTCCTCTGAAGACATGTCACTCACACTAAGACCATGGGTGCAGGGCCAGCCTATTGGATGAGAGCACTGTGGAAAGCAAGGAGCCAGAAAATATTGAAACTGCTAAAAAAATAATCCGTAAAAGTCTTATTAGCGATTAACATTTTTGCTCACAAAGTCAAAACAAAATTGTACAGTCCCTCGACAAAGGTTCTGTGTTTTAGTCTCGTATCACAACAGTATTAGGAATTCAGCTATGCTGGATTTGGCATTAATTCAGAGCAATGTCTCACAGTGGTACACTGAACTTCAAACATAAGGACTCTTGAACAGACTCGAGGTGAAGGAGCCAAATCCCAAAAGCTTGCTCTCTGTTTGGAAATACCAAGTAACCACAGCGAGTCCAAGAAAAACAAGCCCCCCAAAATCTTGTTAGTTTGGAAGGTTTATAAGATGTCACCTGACAACTATTGAGCAGTGCAATTGGTTGAGTGTCCACCCGAACTGTGTAACTTCACCAATCAGGAGAGCCAATTCAGTTATCTGGGAGAGGAGAAAGCTCAGGCAAAAGCCAAAATATTTCTGGTAAGGCACATCAAAATTCATTTATATATCTGCTTTTTTTCAGCCAAGGAACCTCTTCCATCAAACACTTGGATGTCTGACAAGATGGGATACCTGCAGTATTGTTTCTCTGTGGAAGACCTTGTATGACATTGAGAAGTTCGTAATTCAGAGATTCGGTTTTAGAGTGAGACATGGTAAATGCGTGGGTGGGGCAGCACCTGGGTTCAGAGGTCGTCCTGGTCCGCCCCCGCTCCTCCGAGTCGGAGTGCATCGTGGGAGTCTGGGCGAAAGCCAATAAGGTGTCACCGCGTGGCAGGGGGCTGTTTTGTGCTTTCCTTCGGGCCAGATCGTGCCATTCCTCACCGTCCTCTTCATCGGCCGGCCCCGCGGTCCGCGGGAGCCGGTTGTCTTTTCGGACGGCGGTACGGGGGGACTCATTCACACTGCAGCGCACCACACGACGGGACACGACACGAAACGACACGGATCACACGGAAGACCACAGCCACGACACCCAGGAGACGGCACGCACCACGGCAACGGGAATGGCGAGCACGACGACGAGGACAACGACAGGGGCCATGCACAGCAACATATGCCACAGGTGGAAATGGAAGAGGGAAAAAAAAAAAAACCAAAACACAATGCATTAAAAACGGCACACAAACATGAAGGATCATAAGGAGGAACAGCATGGAAGGGTGGGGCAGAAGCAGTGACAGTGATTGACAGTCGAGCAACGGCCCAGTTACAGCAATCCCTTGGACCCAGCTTGGACCCAACTCAAGCCCATGCAAATATTTAGCGGCTCCCACACAGAAAATATTCCTTTTGTTTTCAGGCAATCCCACGCCGTTAAACAATCCCATATACAGCCAACACCCAATAAAACGAGTGTTAAATGTGTGAACTGTAAACGCATGTCACAACCCAAGTAAAACACAATTACTGCGCACAAATTCACTGCTACGCCTACATGCACACACGCACACGCACACACACACGCTGATAGGAATATTATAACTGTGACTCAATCAGTCAAAACACAGGCATGACAATTCCAAATTCATTCAGATTCATTAATGAATTCCAAATTCAGCAGTCCGAATTTTAGCAACTAATTCAGGCTTGACGAGATCCACCTAATCGAAGCTTCAGCCGGTGTCTGGGGACAGAGAGCTCCTCACAGAGCTCCTCCAGGCTCCACCTCCAGATCCACGTCCCCGTATTAGCTCCCCCTTCTGCTGCAACCCACTCAAATATCCCACTGAGACACTGTGTGGGTCCCCATCCGCGGAGGCACTTACGGGTTCCAGTTTTGGGGCTGTTTGGGTGAGAAAATGCGTCTCTTCACAATGAACTGAGAGGAAATGGCTTTGGTCTCTTCTGCTTCGTTTTTGATTTGGCTCTTGAGCACATTTCATACAAAGGTTTAATACCCCTGATGAACTCCAACGCTTGTTAATGCTAATATTAGCATTTGTTATAGTAAAATAAAAACAAAGATCTCTCCCTCTCTTGCAGCCAAACAACCACAGGAATTAAGAGGAATAGTAAAACCAAGAGTAAAAGTTGACAACAACTTCTAAAACAGTTGAGTTCCCCTTCCTGCTGTATACAGAATCTATGTAATTATTACAATGAGAAGAAAGCCATTTTTGAAGTAAAACACCTGAAGCATTTTTGATATTTACAGACCTGTGGTAACAGTTGATCTGTCTAAACAAGAAAATCTCAGATACAGCATAGATGCTTTTTCTCTCAGTCACCCTCTCCCTTCACTAGCTCCGTGACCCCCAACCATACACAAAGACTTCAAACTATCAGGCTACAAAGAAACTATGTACACTTGTAACACATTCACAAATGACATTCACAATATAAAAAATACAAGCAAACCCACATACATATACTCACATAAACATACTTTTATGTATGTTTACCCAGCAGCAAACACACAATCACACTTCAAAGTGGTAATGTCCTCACACACATAAAGACACTCACATAAACAATTCAAAACCACAATCATGCCAGCACACTTCTAAATAATGCATGAACGAATAAACTCAGAATAATAAAAACTCTAATGTTCTCTAAAAACACACACTTGTGCATAAACACTAACTTACATCAAACACAAATACACCCACATTCTTCAAAGAAATTCCAAGAAATTTAATGACGCTCGTATTCCACAAGAATTGTATTTTAGTCCAACAAGACCAAAATGTTTACGATAAACAAGAGGATGAGCTAGCTTTGCTCTCCTGAGAAATGTCTTCAGCTCAGCTAAATATAACATTTTTAAAAAACGCTTTCTGCAAATATATGGAATAAAAACACAACCAGCTCACAGAGAAGGGAGATTTTCAATTTTCAACAAATTCAGTTCATTAGAGTAAAAAATACCAGCAATGCATCCCTTTAGCCTTGTCTACACAGGGGATGTTCCTAATCATTAGAGCCTATTTCTCATCACCATGGAAATAATAAGACATAAAAAGTGCTATTTCCCCAGTGATTTTAATGTCTAAGCATACCCAGGTGAAGCAAAAGCTTTTTTCTTCAGTACATATAAATAGCTATGATTAAACAGCTAAAATGTTTTGTTTCTCTTCAGGTTTAGCTAAAACCTGGGGAAGCATGAGGATTCTGCAAGTGGCCAAACTCCTTAACTTCACTACTGTGCCAGTGCCAGGTTTCCACGCCCTATATATTTAACACTGCGAGCAACAATTTGTCAAACGGGTAGTGGGTCTCCTCTTGTAGGTTTTTGACAATTTGAAGAGGATCTACACTCCACAGGGTGAATTAAAGTGCCTTTGAATCATTGTGCTCAGTTTGCTGTTTATGGCTGTTAGCGTCTCCCTCTCTTTTTCCCTCCTCTCTCCTCTTACCTCCCCAGGTGGTGGGTCTGTTGGTTGGCTGTGGCTCTGTCAGCCCCACTTCTCTCTAAGATTCTGGGGTGAGGTTCCGAGATACTGTTCTTTTGGCTCCTCTTTTACTGTTTCCTTGTTTCTAATAGTCTCGGGGTGGCTGTGGTGTCACATGTTAAACATGGTTGTCACCAGGCAGTTTACCACTATCAAGACTACGCATTTTTTTTCCTTTCAATTACAAGTTCCTTCCCCCGTGACACGGCTCCAGCGATGATTATTCCATAAACTACTGATGTGCCTGGAATATATATTAGCTACAAATTATGGGCTGTTGCAATGCTGAACACTCACAGGAACTCTCTGTCAATTACAGAAGGATGAATCATTTAAAACGTTCAGAGTCCAAAAGCTTGTTCACATTGATGCAGTATCTCTGGTCTGACTGTGCAGTGAATAAATATTGACTATGTACACATGCACACCAATGCTTCGTTATTAAACCAAGTAATCAAGTATTCAGTTGTTGACATAAGTCATGTAAACATTTGATAATCATAATGAGTATAATGCATAACCACTATAATACATATGGTATATTACTCACTGAAATGGGCTATTTATCCATGTACACACTGTATTCATAATATAACTAAAAATCCAGAAACATACTTGCATATGCATGTTCTATTTTGCAAGGAATCTTGGGTTATAATCACCTCATTATCTGGCCTTGCATTTTTGGAGCAATGGAAAACACATTTCTCTCTCAGCAATAAAATTATGTGCTTTCTGCTTAAAAAAACTCCAGAAAACTTTGAAAAGAAAGACTTATGAGCTATTCTGCAAGTAAAGAAACAACACTAGATAACACAAAAACAGGCATCTCTCCCAATGTAATATGATGGTTATGTATACAGCGATATCACTGGGCAGCATACTGAATGTTTCATGCAGACAGAAAGAGTAGACAGATGGACTAAAAGTTGCATCATGGTGACCAAATTTTTTTCCTCCTTGATGCAATGTATTGGCCATGTTGACCAACTCTGGGACAAATCTCCTTTTATTAGCGTGGAAAAAAGAAGACCTGAATCTGCAATGTGAAAAGTCCGGTTTCTATATTGTAAGCGTTTGAAGTTCACACACTCAAGGAATGCTTCCAAGCCCCAGGCCTACCGGAGATGTGCATTAGGAGGTCTAATAATGTTAAGCCTCACGTCGTGCCAGACTTCCCAAAGTTTTAAGGCGAAAGAGCGTAATAAAATGCGCTCCGAGAGGATTTCAGTTTTCTGCCATCTTTCTCTATTTTTGTCTCCAGTCTGGGCACGTAGCAGGAGCTTCTGGGCGCCTACGGACAGTTAAAAACACACATCTGTTCTCTATCAGTTCCCCCTCTGCATCGACGCTGCCCGAAATGCCTTGGCGGCCTTCATATTTTTTAATTTTACAAATCGGCTATAAAGAGATTCCCAGGCATCCGGTTTAATTTGGACAAGGAAGAATGGGAGAAAATTGGCCTTTTCTCTGGGTTTTTTTATGGGCTGCATCCAAATAACAACTGCTCAGTTTAGAGACAGGGTGGTCAGAAAATATTTCTCGAAATCTGAGATCCAAAGCTTCAGAGACCACCTTTCTTCGCATCACATGGAGGGGGCTTTCCCAATATCTTATTATGAAACACAGAGGGATTAGCACCTGCTTCTGAAGATGTGTCCTGGCTTTGTCCTTAGAAATCTTTTTTCTTTTTTTGAAATCTTAGCAGCCAATGGAGACCTCACTAGAAACAACAGAAGCCTCCATAAAAAGTACAGAGCTTAACGGGAAAGCATGCTTGCACCAATTCCTATACAAGTCAAGTACACAAACTTTTACATGCACATCATGTATGCATCCACTATCATCCGAATGCCTTTTGTAGTGACCAATCCAAACAGAGCTTATTTTCTTCACACAAAAAAACAAGAAAGTGTGAGAAATAGGAAACTGACTTGACTTGGTTACTGCATAATTTTGCCACACTCTCCCTGACATTGTTAAAACGACATGGGAGCCATTTTGAACCATCTTTCACTGTCTCCTTAGAGTGCTCTTATGCTTAACTCCGGTTGTAACTTCCAGCAACTTTCTTCTGCTTAACTGGTGAAGCTAAAAGAGGTCAGGCTGGATTAGTACTTGGATGAGACCTCTCAGTGGAATAAAATTGCAACAGGCAGAAAACCAATAACGCACGCGTCTTGCAAAAGACAGAAGCTTCCCTAGCATTCTGGAAGTGTGCCCAAGAATCTCCCACTATAATTGGTTTAAGGACCTGAACTGGAGCAAGATATGTTCTGAAACAAAATGGCTACATGCAACATCCAGGAGGGTGTTACAGATTGGTGGGGGTTGAGCTGAATTATTTTCTCTGACACTGTGAGGAGCTTGGAGTTCCATACAAGTAGCTAATTAAAAGCAATGCATTAATAAATTACAAGACTGTGACCGTACTGTCATAGAACAATGAGAATCTTTGCAAAACACTGGTTTAAATATAAGGATATTTGCAGTATACTGTACATACTACTAAATACAGATTCACATTTGCCTATATTTGACCCCACATCATTATATTTGTGTTATTATATGCATTATAGACATTGTTATTGTCATTTATTAAGAGTTATATAAATATTAGCCATGAAACCAATGAAAAATGCCAATGAAACAAAAATGAATGAAGCATGATAAATCAACAATAGGCGGAGTCAGCCTGTCAAACCAGCATTGTAGAACTGTGTATCTGTGTGTGTGTGTGTGCGTGTGTGTGTATGTAACTGTGTGTGAGGGAGGGTGCTACCTGAAGGGTCTGTCTCCTCCTATGGGGGAGGTGGCCGTGCTCCAGCTTTTCCGGCACTCCTCCTGATGCTCCACCCTCTTCTTGCGCAAGGGGGCAGGCACATAGGCGCTCTGGTTGCTCTTATTGGGCAGGTACTGGTTGAAGGGCATCACGGTGCGCGGCTCGCTGCAGGAGGTGCGGCGGGCGAGCATGTCGTCCTTCCGCATGTCCGGAAGCTTCCTGTGGGGGGCGTCGGACTCAGAGTCGCTGCCGCGGCCTGGCGAACCGGGAGGAGACCATTAGTGAAGTCACCAACAGAACAGCAGAGACCACCGAGTGAGGAGGTGTATAATAACAGAAACTCCCTCCAGTTCGATAAAGGTATTATAGCCTCTTTGTTGCTTGTGGACTGTAGTTGCATCTGGAGATCTGCTTTACTATTGGACATTGGGGTCATTCTTTGGTGCTATTGCTATGAGCAGCACTGAAACAACTCTAACTGTACATGAATAATGCAGTAGGAACATTATTTGTGATCCATGACTTTTGCTAGATCTTGTCCTTAGTTTAACTAATGTAGCAAAAGTTCAAAATGGATGTTTATCATGTATAGTTACAATGGGGTTAGTCATTACTTTTGGTGTTTCATTTTTAAAATTGTTATTAACATTTCCCTGAAGTTAATTCAAGGATCTGATTAAATATTAATTCAAAAGGAGAAATATTGTACATTTTTCAATGACCAATAATGAGGGATATTTAATGCCATTTTCTGAATCCAAGAGAGATGAAACGCAAACATCATTTAAAGCTAACCGTAAATTAACAATGAAAACAAGTCAGATACTACATAACTGTGTTTAAAATTCTCACTGCAGCATGAAACCGGCCTCTTTTAGCCGGGCCAACGGTAAAAGCTCTGGTACTGTTCAGCTATGCAGGGCACCGAGCCAGGGCTTGAATCTTTACCCACTTAAAACAAATAAATGCTCCCTTGGTGACCAGCAGCACATGGCTTCCATTTTTGCAGATCCACACCGGGTTCTACGGCATATACATTCGGACAGCTTGCGTTCAATTACACCTGGCTCTACATGAGTGCATGGCTGAAGGTCTTCTCCCCTCCACGTAAATTCCTCCCCAAGATGCGCTCCACATGTTTGGAAGTCGATTCGACAAAACCACAAAACCCTCTTTCAAAAGCACGTATAAAAAAAAAAAATCTTCAGTACATATTCCATAGCTAAAAGCTCGTAAAGACCGGTTTAAATCCCTGGTGATGAGAAAGGGGATTGTTCACCTTAGCACATCTTACGCAACACTACTGCAACAGTTCAAGATGTCAGACTTGAGCCAGATAGACATGCGGTGCTATTTAGTGCACACTGAATGTCGGTCTTTGCCATTTAACCCTCCAATAAAATTAGCCTCAACTTGTGGTTCTGGATCCACCCCACCAGAAGGGACAAATTGCCACAAATGAGGGGGCATCTGCTGGACAGATTCTTGGTTAAATCACGTACATGCACAGCTCCACATGAAACCATGTTTATGGTGCCTCCGCTCAGTTACTAAAACAGCTGTTTCTTGCAAAAAGCATCAGCCTCAGAATGAGAGGAAGAGAATTCGGTGTCTCTCAAAGGATAAGGGAGCTTAAAACCCCATCCGCCCAGTTAAGCGGCCTTTTCTCAAACTGAGGTATCGAATTACACAGCGCAAGCTCTGCCAGCATGTAATAGACTCAATTTTCTCCCGTCCAGTAATCATGATTACCTGAGCTGAAATACATATCTAAAAAGCACCAGTGACGACCAGAAAAGGGGCCTGTGCACAGAGTATCCATGTAGAGCACTTTATTTAGGGGTAAACAGGGGTAATTGTGGCCTCCATTCAAGCACTAATAACATTGACTTGGCCCCTCTGGCTCCTTTGCTGGGGTCGCAGACAATGCGAGTACACTCAAACTGTATGGCGTCCGTCCAAACCGGGGACGGGGGTCTCTTCCCCTGTCTGGGGTCCCTGGAACCCACCCAAAGTCACTCAGAAGCTCTTTTTTTAAACTGGCTTACAAAACCTGTGCACCGACATACTGGCTGACCCGCCCACTAACATTCCAAATGACAGGACTGGACCAGAGCTAGTTTCACCATCAGCTGTTGAAAATAACTTTTCTTAGTTCCCTCCAAATCCTTTGCTCGCCTGACCACATTTTAAAGAAATCTGCTCATTTGCCTCATAAAAGTTTAGGAGTTCATTTTGTAATAGACTCTTTTCATAGAATGCATAGAACGCACCGTTATTCATGGTTATTGATGTTTCTTGGATCTGACACATAATCTGTTTGCGCAGCTAAATAACTGCTGAATGAATTAAGGCCAAGCATATTTCTCAAAGATACAACAGCAGTGTCCCATCCAGGATCTGAACGTATGCCCTACTGGATTTGAGCTCAGGACCCTAACTGCAATCCCGCAACAGCGGCCTGAACTCTTCTTCGTCGGGAGGAGGAGGGGAACCACATTAATTGTAGGAAACGTTCTGTTCTGTCGACCGCTGTGGGAAATTCCAGCACAAACCAGAGAAAGGGAAACACGTGCTTCCTGGTGTTAAGGTGCTCGGGAGCGCACAAACACAGAGCGCCTCAGAACTACAAAGGTCTCCAATCGCCGACCAATCGGTTTGTTCGTTCGCGTCTCCTGCGCCCGGGTCGTCTCCTCGGCTCGCGAGATTCCCGGCAGCCAACAGGATGTTTCTGTCATTCTGTTTTCACAAGGCCGTCTTTTTTTTTGGTCACAAACTCACAACAAACGTGGCGTCTCCAACTCATCAAGGCCGCTTTTCTTGAAAGCTGGCTGCTCCCCCTGCACTTCCGATAAGATGAAAACACGCGCAGGCCAAACAGGATGCTTGGTTCTCCAGCCGTTTCTTAGGAGTTCGCCAGACTCCGTTGAGACAAATGTTTTGTGCTGATGATGGAACATTTACAAGTTTTCCGTTTGATTAAGCTGAGCAGTCACATTTTGAAGGAGCAATCAATTGTTTACAGTGTTAAATTATGGCCAGGGTGACATTACAAAACTCCTCTCGTACAGCCATTTTATAACATTTTGCCTTTTCGGCTGATTAAAGAGTGAAGGGTAATTATTCAGGGTTGTTATATCTGAGCTAAGGCCTTCATCAACTCATGTCACAATAACAATCACTCATCGTACACTGTCACAGACAACACAGCATCTGATCTTACACCCACAGCACACTCGGTGGTGGGATGCGTAGAAACGTGTTGCAAATGCACATGCAGAAGGCACTGCAAAGTCTTCTCTCATAGGCCCGGTGAGTTTCACAAGCTCATTCCACAGGGAATATACAAGATGTGGGAAAACCCCTGAGTGCCATTCTCAGGTCTGTGTAAACCTCTGACGCGGACCCGTCCACTGCCGACAGAGGGCAGGTGGTAACGGCTCCACAGTCCCTCCAGGGAGGGGTTTGAGTCTCTTGCAAATGACAGACACCCCCTCCTTCCCCCCAACCTAACTATCAAAGTTGGTCCCTCCCTTCACCTACACAAGTGAAAGAGTCACCCCTGAATTAGTATTACAGTCCTTTTTCTGTCCTTAATTTGTGAGGAACACATTCTAGAAGTTCCCATGCAATGTCACGTTCTTAGCCCCAAGCACTATGGTTAGAGCTTCTTATGTTGTGCATAGCAAGCTCTAACCATAACAAAAATGAGGGGTCAAAACACAGTTTGAGTGCCGCGCTTTGCGCCAAACCCCTGATAATTCTCAGAGTGGTGTCTGAGCTTGCCCAGCTCAGGTCTAAAGGACCGGTAACGCTGGAAGCACGGCGGTTCCTGCGTTCCCGAATTCACCGCAGCGGTCACGGTTAGCGAGCGTCAGCGGACCAGCCCCTCGCACCACAGACACACAGGTGTGCCAAACACGCCCCAGGCAAAGCTTCAGCCTGGCGTCTGATCTTCAGGAAACAAAACTTTCAAAAGTCCCTGGCATTGCATCGGCTGGATTCTAAAAAACAGTGATCGAAAATGTCTTGAGAAGGATTCTGCAAAAACGAAACCAGCATTTCAATCAAACCTGTCTTACTTCTTCCTTTCAGTGGAAGTGCTGCTCAATCTTTAGAATGATATCATATGCCAGTATGATTGTGTAAATACAAAGGAATAGTAGAGCCAGCTAGGGAGAAAACTTTTGGTCGCCACTGTTCAAGTTTTATAATACATACAGCTTACTGACTAACAGGCATTAGACATGTAACTTGAAAACAGGAATAGGATTTTCCTTAATGATTATTACATAGCAATAGCAACTTAGCGGTGGGTCTGTGTATGTTAACAACATCACCTTGTGCTTTGAAATGTACACTAGTGTACAGGTAACAAAGCATCATTATCGTCACCGTAAGTCGATATATCTGAACTGAAGCCACACCAGTGGATCAGTTTCTCTTCTATGCCAAAGGGCAAACTGTTTCTGTCTTGAACAAGATTTGAATAAATAACTGTGAAACCTTCAAAATGCTGTGCCAAATACTAAATGTCAACATGTCTGCTATGCTACCAATCAGTTGCGCCTTTTACATGAGATGTTTTCCATTTATGAGTTCCGTCTTGCCACGTGAGATCTTTACAAGCTGTTGGATATGTGTATTACTCTACATTCTTTCATATAACAGACAAGTGGGAATAGTTCCAGGTGGTAAAAAAAGGTGTTATGTAGTAATAAGCCAAATGTTTAGGCAGCATTTTGGCCCCTGAAGCGCATCCTCACTGGCAAAAGCTTTCCTCTTCAGCTGTCCGTCAACAGCTACTATGACACAAAGCAAGGCGAGAAAAATTTTTACCTTAGATTGACAGACTGAGAAACAGAAAGAGTGATTACAGATAGAAGTGCACAAGCTTAGCAGACAGACTTTCTAAAATATACTGACAGACACACCGACTGACAGAGAAACACCTACAGACATAAAAAGACATACTGATTGACTTAAAATGAAATGATGACCATCACCAACTAACTCACTGCGTCATATGATTCACTGGGTCACATAATGCAAAGCGACAATGGCTCAGACATACCAACAGACCAACAGACTGACTGAGACTGACTGACTGACACAGACTGACTGACAACACTGAAGACCAAAAAGCAGACAGTATGATATGCCGATGACTTAAAAAGCAGAAATATAATACCCATGAAAAACACCAACAAAGACTAATTTCTCAATCGAGTTACTCCCCAATTAAAAAATAAAATAAAACAAAATATTACATGCACTTGTGCATGCGTTTGCTGAGAAACAAGCTTAGCGTTCATATATCATTTATGGAAATTCTATATTAACTAGCAAAACAGTCTACATATGAATCCGAATAGCTTAAGAAATAGTTAATGCCAGTTGGTTTGTTTGGGCTGTCGTATGAACATTGTCCAGGAATGTATCTCTTGAAAGAACATGTAGAATTATACCCATCTAGTATTTGTTTATTCTCATAAGTGATTGTTATGACTTGATATTCCATCTGTATTTTGGTTCACAGCTGATGACAACCTTTGCAGAATTGTTTTATTTTGAAAGCATGGTGTCAACTCGTTATTTACATTGGCCTCAAGGAGTCATCAGTGGTGAGATTAGTTTTACTGAAAACGTCTCACTGGTCGCTGAGGGAACTTTCTCTGTTTTTATTCGATGGAATCTTGGTACAGCTTTAACTATGAAAAGAATGACATTTCCTCATTACAGGATTTTAAGATATCCTGAAAGAATTTAAACTCTGTTCAACATGTGTTTGGATGTACACCTCATTCCAACATTCCAGCACTAACATTTTTATGTTCATATTATGCATAAAAAGAGAAAGATTAATTGCTACCACATGGTAATTCAAGATATGCTGCCACATAAGTAAGAAAAAACTAAATACTAACCCCACAATACATGGTTAAAACCAAAATGTGGTAATAATCATCTGTCAAGAAATATGTCTCAGGTACACTAGCCTGGAAAAGAACAGCTAGTATTTTATGTGCTGCTCGCATTGTGTAGACTCAGCAGACGGCCATCTACTCTCTGTGACATCACACTTGCCATGCCACCAAATCACTAAAATCACTCATGCCCCCTTCTCCACACTGTGACATCACCCACAGCCCCTCTCCATGTTGTGACATCACTATTGCCAACTCTCCTCCTGCACCTCTAAAACTCTGTTCAGACCAAAGATTTACAACGCAACTAAACCATTTCAGAATGTTGCAGAGAGGAGTCTGATGCCAGCGCATGCAGCCGATTCAACTCAATCATTGCAAAGAGTCACCAATTGTAGCTCATCACATCACGAATCTTTGGCCTGACCTGGGCTTGAGACCGCTAAGAGATCCTGAGAGGACTCCCATTCCACAAAGCCTGAGTTTGTAGGTCCTCTCACACAGCCTGCCATCCACCCCTGCAATATAACATGGGTGCCCTGGCAACAATGACTCACACTCTGCTGTAGAAGCCTATTTTTGCTGAGCTGCAAATTTTAGAAGAAATCCTTGCACTGCACAATCCTGTTCCTCTGTAATAAAATGCAAATTGTGAGGACTAATCTACCCTGTCGCTGTTTGACCACAGTATGTCCCTGTACCTGATATCTGTCAACAAACCTTGCCTTTTTATCTGTCCTTTTAACAGCTTATCTTCACATAAACGTGAGTCATCGCAGCTGTCTTCTCATCAACATTGTTCTAGCTAAAGAAAAGGGATGACCACACAAACACACCCACTGCAGACATCAGCAGCTGGACACTCATAGATGATATCTGTAGAGGGCATACACTCACAACAAATGCATATTGTTGTGCCTAACAGATAATGATTTCCATAGCTGATATTTTAAATACAACATAATTAATTATACAGAAGTAAATATAAGAATATGATTTAGGTGAAGCACTGTCTAGGTTCTGTATATAATAGAAATTTACAACTTTTTAATAGCAACATGCTCGTTAAAAATCTAGTTTTTGAGCCACTTCTCCACATAACTAGTTGGTTGAACAATGAAGCCCTGTTAAGTGAACATTGGAGCTTGCCTCCATACCCCTGTGTATGGTGCGGGTTCGTGTGTGAGTGTGTGTGCTTGTGTGTGCCTGTGTGTAAATGGGTGTGTGTTCATTCCTACCTTTGGCATTGTTTGTGTTTATGGGGAGTGAACATGTGTGTGAATGTGAATATGAAGTGTGAGTGTGGGTCTTAGTGTCTGTGTGTGTCCATGTGTGTGTGCGTGTGTGTGTCCATGTGCGTGTGCACACGTGATGTGTGATTATAAGTGTACGCATGTCCCGAACCCTACCCCTGCCTTAATCCTAACATCAACCCGACCCTACGCTAACGCTTACCCCAACCCCAGGGTTACCCACCATCGCTGCTGCCGCGGATGACCACGTCGGGGGAGGGGGTCTGCTGCGAGCGGGAGCCGAACGAGTCCAGGCTGTCGAAGGAGTCGTCCCGGCCGTGGCGCGGGGGCGAGAGCGAGTCGCTGCGTTCCGAGTCCCAGCAGTCGATGTAGCCGCTGTCCCGAATGCTCCGCTTCGGGCTCTCGCCGTCCTCCACCTCCTAACGGGGCACACGGTTTTGGGGGGGGGGGGGTGGGGGGTGGAGGGTGGAGGGTGGAGACAGAGGTGGCTGAATCACATCCTTCAAAAATACATCAAAAAAGACTTCCCGCAGACAGCCGGAGAACCGGTCCGGGCTCAGTCCGCTGCTCTGGAACTGCGAATGTGACACAGAAAGAGCGGCCGGAGCTGAGGGTCAGAAGTGGGTCAGCCGGGGGCGGGATTTAAGTCCCCTGCGGACGAATCGCCGGTCAGCGCGCGGAAGGTCCCCTCCCCTCAGGGGCCGAGGCGAGGCGCGGGGGTCCGGGCGGGGCGGACGGGGAGCGGGCGGGTACCTGTTGGCGGCTCATGCCGTTGGCTCGGCGGTGATGTCACGACCTGGCGCTGCGGAGCCCCCAGCAAAGACGGGCGTCCCGAAGTGCAGACGCTGCCGTTTGCTCCCAGACCACGTCGGCGCGCGTGAAAAAAATGTGAGTGGCCGCCCCAGCCCTCGCAATAAAAACCTAACGCTCCCGGCAGCTTGGACGGTCACGCTCCCCTCCTCTCTCCATTCCCCCCTGCCTTGCCTCTCACCTCTGCTTCTCCTCTCTCCTCCTCTTTTTCCTCTTGTTCCCTCTTTCTGTCTCTGGCTCCCTTGTCTCTGCGGTGCTCTAATACATCGGTATTATGCAGTTTTCCTTCTCTCTCTCTCTCGCTCGCTCTCTCTCTCAAAGAATGAAATGACTCTTTCCTCTCAGCGCTGAGACCAGAGACAGCCTTTCCTGCCCCCCCCCCCCCCCGAGAGGAAGTTCCTGGTCCAGCCCTCTCTCTCTCTCTCTCGCCCTCTGCCAAATCCCTGATGATGGAGGATGTGGAGGCATTTGTAGCTGACCCACAAGGCTGGGGCTCCAGGAACAATGGCAGCCTTTGACAGCCCCCTACCATTGGGGAAATTCCTCTCCCTGCACAAATCTCCTCTCCAAAAACCTTTGCTGGAACTCCACCTTCACTCCCTGTGAGCTAGACTGATTCACAGCATTGCTTCCCAGCTGACTGGCTGACTGATTGACTGCCTGACTGACTGGCTGTACATACTGACTGATGTATAGGCTCTGTTCAGACTCACTGCAGGTCACTGTAGCTTCCGTGGTCAAACAGAGGTTGTCAGAGAGGGGAGGCTATGTCACGGTGAAGTGCAGAGACTTTACGGGGTTGGCTGGAGGCCCCCCCTCAACAGCAGTTAGGAGGTTATAACACAACAGAGACCATCTGACCTGACCAATGAGGGGTAGTTTCTGGGGCTGTTTTACGAGGTCGTATTGACGCCATTTCGCGCGGTCACACAGAGGCTAGCTGTCTGCCGCTTTGACCTTAGATCACAGCTTGCCCGAGGGGGGCAGCGCATGCAAAACGTTTACAAAGACAATTACTGACTTGAGTCAGGAGTCTGTAAATATGAGAGGCCCGTGACTTCTCTCCAGGAATACTCTCGTAACACCTCCGCTCTCGGGCCCTGGACGTTTAACTCTTGTTTGTATTGGCTAACACACAGGACAGTGCCAACGCGGGCTCTAGCCCGTGGAGAAAAGAAGTAACTGCAACTCTCTGTGAAAGTCACTGAGGGGATAAACATGCCTCTGCATAAAACCCCTCATTATTATGCACCTCACTGATAGATATGAACACACTGATACAGCCCAATAGCATTGCAATATAATATTGCAATTTTGTGTGGCATACAAAGTTAAGGGAAATATGTTGACTATGCAATTTGCTAAGAGGTAAGATAAAAATACAATGAGTTGAAGTTGTATACTTGTAAATGTTAATATTTATATGGAATACACTTTCAAATATGCTTATATGTGCAATTACATCATTTTGCAGTATATTCCACAATGCATGTGAAGAATTAACATATTTTAAACTGGAAATAGCTGTCTATTTTCTAAAATATGTAGCGCTTGATTTTATCTGACATACTGCATACATATTTTTTTTACATTTTGAACAAATATAATATATATTTAAAAAATGTTTAAAACAGCTGACCCTCTTTTATAAAAGTGCAAGTATAAGGAAAATCACTTAAAACAGCAATAATGTTTAAATATATCGAGACGCCCATTACATCAGGGTTCATGGAAAAAAACTGTCAGTCTTATCCAAATGACATCATCCCCCGCATGGCTAGCCCTTCCAGATAGGCGGGGGTGGGGTGGAGTGCGGTGGGGAGGGGCGGGGCATACAGAATGAGCCCCTCCCATTGGGCTCAATGAGCACTCAGGCCTCAGCTTTATGGCTGAGAGCTCGAATCAGGCTACAGAGGGAGCAGGCTAGAACCTTCTGTGACACATGCAACGACAATAGTACACGGTACGGGTCAATCTCCATCTGTGAGGCGCGAGCTGACCCAGCAGTGACCGGCCTCAATTCTGGCCCGGGATCCAGTAAATGACACAATGAGGCAGTCATTCCCCGCGTAAAGGCCCCAGATAGTAAACTAAAGAGGGAGGGATAGGAGGTGAGCAGATTCAAGTCAACCTCAGTGTCCTCCAGAGAAACCTATATACACAGTCTATTGGCTTAGCAGACGCCTTCCTTTAAGGTGGCTTACACATCTTGTGTTTTATATTATCCATTCATGATATTTAATGAACCAAATGCCTCGGTCAAGCAGCAGCCCTCCCGGAATCTGAACTTGAAACGGCTGGTTACAGTACCACAGCCGAAACCGAAACCATAACACCCACCTTGGCCCTTTTCTTGAAATGAACAACTGCAAATGTATGTTTTACAAAAGTTTGCATATTCATTATTATGTTTCAGAAATAGGGCTAGGAGAAACACTGGCCCCTTCATCGGCATCACAGCCTCGGCTCCGCATTCCTACGGTCTGTCGCTCGTACGTCAAACCAGCCCTCCGCCTGAGAAGCGAAAGGTTTCCGTAGAGATGCTTTCCCCGCGCCCTGCTGCGTCCGCGTACGCTAAGAGGCACCCCGTACCTTTCGCATCTGTGTCAGCAGTCCCTCAAACTCCTTCAGGTCCAGCGTGGGCCCGCTGTATGACGCACAGCTGTTGGCAGCCTTCCCCAGCCAGTATATGGTGATCAGAACCTGCATGGGGGCAGGAACAAACCGCTTACGTTCTCAGTGAAACCGACAAAACCATATGAGTTTAGGAAGTTAGCACACTCAGGGGGCTAGTGTAGGTAGCATACTCAGGGGGCTAGGCTTGATAGCACACTCAGGGGGCTAATGTAGGTAGCATACTCAGGGGGCTAGGCTTGATAGCACACTCAGGGGGCTAGTCTAGTTAGCATAATCAGGGGGATAGGCTTGTTAGCACACTCAGGGGGCTAGTCTAGGTAGCACACTTTTGGGGCTAGGCTAGGTAGCATACTCAGGGATTACAGTACAGGCGCATGCAGAAAACGTCCTTTAAAACAG
The DNA here is from genome assembly GCF_018555375.3 of Anguilla rostrata. NCBI lineage: Eukaryota > Metazoa > Chordata > Actinopteri > Anguilliformes > Anguillidae > Anguilla > Anguilla rostrata. The sequence continues at coordinate 42,473,668 of NC_057939.1, read as the reverse complement.
CTAATGCTGGACATCTAAACAATGCCGAAAACAATGATCACAGCTTCCCTGACCACTGCCAGGGTCCCAATTAACATTCGAATGAAGATAAATAAAGCACACCCCCCCAAAGTTCAGTGTTTGAACCAAATCAAAATAGTGAACTCCCATTCTAACCCAAGAGGAAGGACATTAAAGGCTGCACACCGTACGTAGTAAAATGTTCAGTGTTAAATCATCTCGAACAGAGTTTACATATACAGAGTTCGGCAGAGATAATATGTACTCTGAATCAGTGTTGATTTAACATGGAACATTTTACTGCGTACCTCCTGCCGCTGGCCTTTGGTACATCTCCTTTTGTTCCCCCCGCCATGTTTATCCGGGGTCCCTGCGCAAACACGACAAGGCCGCCCCATTGTCCGCTGGGACCGTGACCAACGCGGACCGAGTCGCCTCGCTATTTACCAGGAGGGGGACGTGCGGTTAACCTTTCAATCCCGGTCCCAGCCGCCCTGCGGTCTTCTATACGACGCCGACGTCGTCCGCAAACACATCCCTCACCCGAGACAGAGGAGCGGGAAAAGAATAACCGCCTCTTTGACGCGAGCGATCGAAGCTTCCCCATTCAAGAAGTGTTTGTCTCCGCTCTGTGCGCTCGGAGTTGCGCACACGCGCGCAAGCGTGCACAAGCACACGCACGAACGCGACGCGACACCAACCCGTCTGCCAGGTTCTACGCACGCCGCTCGCTTCACGCACCCAGAGACAACTACGTTTGGTCAAAGGCAAGGGAATACCATTTCTGCCTCTAAAGCGAGGGGAAAAATAAATCTTTGCTTCACGGTACACGGTAAAATGTTCAGTGTTCAATCAGTTCTTACAGAGTACATACGGGCCCAGTTGGACCCATATGTACTCTGCTATAGTTGAATTAACAATGGAAAATTTATCGTGTATGAGAGAATGTGAACATCATCTTTCTGAAATGTTTGTACTTGAGGCAGGTCACGACTGGTAGAATTTCTGTCCATCAGCAGGCATTTCTTGTTGTCACTTTAAAATACCACGCATTGCTTGTGACTTTTGTAATGCTTCACGGTTTCGAAACTGTTTCCCTTCAGAAGCCATACCGAAGGGTGAGGTGCCTTCAAAGGTTTGTTTTATTATTTTTTTTTCCAAAAAATCAGCTGTCACTCACACGCTCGTCATTACACAATGTTGCCACAGTAACGGGTGAAAACAAGCGCTACGTGTTTGCTTATCTGACAAACTGAAACTCTGATGTTTACACAGAACATTCTGCCTCATACCAGTCCTGAAACCAAGACTGCCAGATGTAAGCCAATATCTGTCTTGGCACGAGAGCGTTCTTCTGGCGAATGGGAGCAATGTTCTCAAGCGTGTGCAAGCCTAGCGACTTTTGTTCTCCTTTTTGACTGTTGTTTTCTTGCGTCTGGTTCTACTTTTGTGTTTTCGCCATTAGAAATAAGAAATTTAATATATTAATCAAACCTGGAAGCAGCTACTGCAACATTTCTCTTTAATGAAATGCCACATTAAATCCACATTAGCAACCCAGAACGCCGGCTCTAGTAAAAGTACATTGGATGGCATCGTGCACTGCAGATAGCCAAACCCCCTACCGTTTGATAATGGTGATTAGCCACAATAAGACACACTGAAGACTGCCCCCTAAACAGGCTGCATGTAGTGCTGCATTGTAGACAGAGAGATGACTACATCACAGCACTGCAGCCAGCCACAAGAACACAGAAGAGAGGTGCATGAGAGACAAAGAGAGAGAGAGAGACACGGATAAAATAAAAAAATGAAAGAGGAAAGGCAGAAAAAGAAAACGAACGAGACAGAGAGCTGAGAGAAAAAGAGCTCACTCACATTCTTCAGTTTCCTGCTGCAGTCCGAGCCCCTGCAAGAAGAGAGAGAGAGAGAGAGAGAGAGAGAGAGAGAGAGAGAGAGAGAGAGAGAGACTGCATTATCGGTCAGAAAAAACACAAAACATAACCATCTCTGCATTTACACAGTAAAAGACAGAAGGAGCAGATACAGAAGAAAATACGAGCATCTCACCAGCATCTCTGCCACACTGCAGTCTGCCACTTGAGAAACAGGGGAATGCCGATGAGAAGGACCCTCTCCTCCACTGTTCATTTCCTCACTTCAAAGCCTTTATTTACTTGGCAGACGGACTCGCACGAGGACACTCGCACAGTTTACATTTTTAAATGCTATCCAGTTATACAGCTGGGCATTTGCTGATGGCTGAAGCCATTCAGGCTATTTGCCTGTTTTCGAGAGCCAAACCAGACACGGATATTGAACCTGCAACCATCTGAAACAAGTTTGGTTTTCTAACCACTTTCCCACACTGACCGATTTTTTCTTTCATACTGAACTAACCACCTGAATTGTAGACAAATTATCTGGGGTGGAAAATCCAGTTTCAGAAAAGAAAAGTCCCTCCCAGAAATTTGATCCAATCACCTGGATTTGCTAATTAGCACAATTCTTCAGCCAGGAGAAAGGACTAATTAGTGAAATCAGCTGGCTGGGCTCATGGGTGGATGAAACAAATGACAGGACTTTCTGACCCCTGGACTTTCCACCTCTGCAAATCATGAAATACAGGCAGGCTCTTTTGCCTTTTGGTTACTAACAAATTCATAACCGACAATAAATCCTTGTAACAAATGATTCTTATTCATGACATTATCTTAGTGATGTGTTAAAGTTCATTTCATAGGCCGGGACATGTTTTACTGATGAAACAAGCCCACTTAAGCTCTTCTGAAAGCTATGATAGCTTATCCTGAGATATACACCCACATTATTAATTCATCCATGAATGAATACATCCATAAACAATAAACCTTACAAGGCCTGGGATAAAAGAGGATTACTTTTTATCCTCATAACATAAGATACTATTTTACCCTTTGCTGTAACGGAATTTTCTTTTCTTTAGCAAACCACAGTTTTCAAGGTCACAGTAGACAAACTTGACCATGTAATTCTGTTCTGTGCTGTCAAGTGTCTCTATCTGTAAGTAAATTAAAACCAGTCTCTGTATCACAGTCAGAAGGAACAGTGACTACAAGTCAAATGCTGGCAGATCCTAGGCTCGGGTCTTCCAAATTCCCAAGGTTCAAGCTTATACATGCAGGCTATGCGCTTGATATTTGACAAAAATACGAGGTCAAAAGAAGATACCCAATATTGAGCCATAAATCCAGTACAAACACACCCACGTTTGTGCTGCATTCACTGCACAAAAACCCCGGTATTATCCCCACATGAAACAAACGTCTAGGCAATAATTGCACAGGGCTCAGATTTGCCACGTGAAAGACGAGCAGCCTCATTGGGAGAGTAACTACGGACCCGGGTCAGGGGTGTAAAAGTGACAGTTGGAATCTGCTAACCATGTTATTAGCCTCCCTCAGACCAACATCTGTTCCTTTTGGGTTTTGGCTACATCTCCTTCCCCCCATAATGAGCGCCAGAGAGGACAGGCGAAAGTGAGAGCTTGGTACCAGGAGTGAAACCCGTAGGGCTGCTCCTTCCAGCCCCAATGGTTTCTGTCAGAAAGGTAACAACAGGTCCTTGTCTCTCCGCTTTCCGATCACGCGTGACTAAACCAGCGTTGTTGCGTTTCCCACCATCTCGCACAACATGATCTCAAGCCGGCAGGCCTCGCCAGATTCCACGAGGTATGAGGTCATGATATCACCTTTTCTCCGCTCCTCTGCAGGTCCATCCCTCTCCGGTGACCTGTCACTAGTCTTGGAGATCGATCAGGTTTCCGACAGCAAACAGCTGCGCTGCATATTTCGGGACTTCGCTCATTTTTTTAACGGGCTGGGCCTAGTTGTTAGGGTCACCAGCCGAGCGGAGGAAAGGCCTGTCTGGACAGAGGAAACTGGCACCCCTCACAAACTGGTGCCCTCACAGACTTATGGGAGAATGGGACTAGAACTCCAGGAACATAGCTCACAGCTCTGGAATCCTATGTGCTGTAACTGCCAGTTCAACATAAATATCCCCTACATCTCAGGCACTGCAAAACTGTCCTAGGGCTTTCATTTGAAATAGGTTTACACCAAGATGGTACAGTAATACAAAACATAAAGAATAAAGTGACACTAATGTGATAACCCCACACCCATTTCTCATATATATATTCACACACAATGTTAATCAGGTAAGCGACAGCTGAAGTTCACGTTTTCAGCTGTGCTCCTGAGAGAGATTAAGAATCCAGCAGGTGGGACTTGGGTCTCCGCCCACACACACACAGCACATTAGGCTCGGCTACATAACTCATCCACCCAGACAGCCCTTGTCCAAAAAAAAAACTTACACCGCGAGCTCTCAAACAGCTCAAGTGTATCGCGTCGCCTGCCCTGGCCAGATTTAAGCGCACGAGCCTCTGTTCCAGAGTTCAGCGCTCCGACCTCAACAATTCACACCTCCCCAGCAGCACAGCGGACAGACTGGCTGTCATCGTCACCGCGCCCACAATCACAGGCCGGTGTGACAGCACCAGCACCCGCTGAGACACCGCGAACCGCCTCAGGAGGAACGGCTCCTGAAACTGAGGACGTCTCCATCAGCCAACGTGTCCGCAATATATCATATACGCGTTCAAGGGTACACTTTTCCATATTGGATTATCCCGTTTCTGCACAACAGGAAATTACACTAAGCTCTTTGTGGCTTTTTGGCTTGTTTACTGTAATTACAGCCACCAAACTGGGGACCTTAAAAGGCAGGCTATGATTCATTATGCTAAAGAAAGAAGTGTTGTGAAAACAACAACTTCAAGCAGACAGATTGATGAATACACAGCTACAAGAGACAGAGAGATGAGGACGGCGCTGAAGAGTGTGTGTACATGTACATCCAAAAAGTGTCAGAGTGATTGTATGTGCATGTATGTGTGTGTACGAATGTACACTAGTGCTTTTGTGCGTGCAAATGTCTGTGCACGTGTTTTTGTATGTGTGTGTGTGTGTAAGCATATGTATGTGTGTGTTAGGGTGTGCGTGTATGCACGCGTGTGGTCCCTTACTTGAGGTTGGCGCGTATGGACGTGTCCTGGAGATCCCCGGGGTCGAACAGCTGTGATCCCTTCAGTCCCAACTCCTCACAGCCTCGCAGGAACAGGGTCAGGTTGTCCTGGGTGAGAAGAAGGCCAGAGAAACACGTGTAGCACTCTGCCACAAGCACAGCCTCTGAAACACTCCAACGCAGTCCAAACGCAGGTGCACAGCCTCTCTGAAGCACTGCCCAGTCCACTGCACAGTCTCTCTGTAACACTATGCGGTCCAATGCGGAGACGCGATCTCTCTGAAATAAAGCACACTCCAACGCAGAAGCACAGTTTCTCTGAAACGCTGCTCAGTCCGACACAGAGGTGCAGTCTCTTTGAAACACAGCTCAGTAATTGCACCGCACGCTAGCAGCGGATCAGAATCCTGCTCTCCCTGCCTGGGCCCTCCCCTCCAGGTGTCCCCAAGCGCATTGTTAACGCAGCGCAACCTGAACCGGCCCGACTCCCAGCCTGTCAATGGACCGGGCCCAGCCCAGCCCAGCCCACCCCAGCCCAGAGTGAATGAGGAGGGGAGGGGCGTCGCAGTTTCCTCACCCACATTGTTGCTTCGCCGTTGTTTTCATTTTTTCCCTTCGGAAAGACAAACAGGCTTTCTCAGGTTTGCCTTCCCCTGCCCCCCCCCCCCCACCCCCAACCTCACTTCCCCCGCATTTGAGAATCTCCCCAGGTGACAGGGAAGGCCCGACGCGCCCATCCTCGGGTTCCTCTCCGAGCCGCCGCTAACTGGGTCACGCGTAAGAGTGCGCTGTTTCCACAACTGAGGGTGCGAACCTTCGGCTAAGCCGCCGCTCGGCACGCAATCCAGCTCCTGGGGCTCTGAAACGACCTCGCGGACGAAAGCCAGCGGCTGTGCTTCAGTTTCAATACACCACGATGCGCATTCGCTCAAATTTAGCACAGGTTGTCACAACTGGTTAAGTACTCAACATGCAAACATTTTGAATTCTACTGAGAAAATTATTAGTAAAAAATTTTGGCTTCCACTAAATTTGTAATCTAACCCTGAGTGAAGATGAATACCACAACATAAACACACAATTGAAAACTTTTATTTTACAGTATGAATGCCACAATATGTGGTATTGTAAAGTTGGTAGGCCGTGAGAAACTTCCAAATATATTCGAAACATCCTTCATCACACAAAACTGGTTGAACCGAAAACATACATTAAAACTTTTATTTTTTAAATTTCCAAAAAGTGAACTATACCAACAGGATGCGGTTAAGGTTAGTGTACTCTATATCTACATGCTATACTCAAACTAGTGAATGCATTGAGGTGGTCTGACAACCCGTTATTAGTGAAACTCGCACAATTTTTCCAACCAGAAACTTCTCAAAATGGGGTTTTAGAGGAACAGTCCGATCGACAGCCTTTTTAAAATGAGCTCCAGCAGAAAAGGAAACAATGCCAAGCCTTCTTTAGCCAAAATCTGGACTGTGTTTCAGACCTGGCTTCCCCAAAATTGAGCTGTTACTGGAACTGCACACTGGCTGTACACAGATAACGCAGGAATGTTTGTGAAATCGTTCAATTCAGACTGTTGACTTTTTCCTAACACAGCCATGCCATGGCTGGCCATTTGCAAAACACCCTGCAAAGTTGAAAGTACTGCTGACTGATATTAGCAAAGACAAATCTGTGAAATAGTTAATGGAGGCTGTGACAGAAAAGATTTGAAACAAAATACAGGCTGCCTGGTATTACAGTGTGTTGATGGATTTACAAGGAGGAACTGATTTGTTTTGTCACAACTAATGGAAAAGAATCTAAAGCACAGGAATGCTATCTAGAGTCTGCCGATGAGAACACCATCAGAAAGACATTAGCCAAACTGCTACTTCCCAAAAACAGAGGATAGTTTCAAGACTGCAAGGATGGGCTAAAAGACTTTAGGAGTCACATGCAACAATGCTCTTATACAGGGCAATGTTTCCATCTCAACTGCTGACTAACAGATGGTGCCACCTTGCCATTTGAAGTGTTGCAGTAAGTCTTACACAGAGAGACACAAAGAGCACCTTTCCAGATACTATTAATGGAGTGCAGACAACAGAGTCACAATACCCGCAATGGTAACAACGTGCAGTGTGATTATTCAGCAAGCTGTCCTTCATAAGGACCGCAGGGCCTGTAGGCCTACTCAGCAGTGTTGCAGGAGAGATTTTGGTTTCAGTACACACCTACCTCAAAACTTCCTCGGACTTTGAATAGAGTTTGACTCGTTAGGTTTCTTTTTAATGGTATGAAACTTAATCTTCTGATTCACAATCCTCAGTCAAAAGAGTGTTTTCAATATTGGGGTATAAATGAAACAATACTACTACTGGTTTTCCTAATGAGTCCATGGAGATTCCCCTAAAATTACCTGATTTAAACACAGATAACAATAATAAGGGCCCTATTTCACATTTTACCACTTGGTCCACCGGTTGATAACACATAAACCAGTCATAATAATAGCCTCATGACCTTGTACCGGAATCAATGACCTAAGCCAGAGTTTAACTAGCATCACTGAAGCAGAGAGAACAATGATTAAAAAAGAAAGGAGAAGGTGCTCAGACCAGGACAAAGATGGTCAGTGTGTGTGTGTGTGTGTGTGTGTGTGTGTGTTTGTGTGAGTGTGTGCGTGTGTGTATGAGTATGTGTGTTTGTGTGTGTGTGTGTGTGTGTGTGTGTGTGTGCGTGTCCTAATGTTTTACAGATGTCCAGGCAGTGGACCATGAGTTGACACACTACTCCAGTATGCAAATGATTCAGACTGGATCACCCTCCAGGAACCACGGGGGCCTTCCCTGTCAATCTCGGTTTGGAAAATGGATGAAATTTCAGCCACCTCCGAGCCCCTGGGGCTTGATCCCACTTCCTCCCGGCACAAGACCTCGCAAGTCACATTTCACGCCACACACAAGCTCTGACACCTCCGAGAGTCTCCATCCAAAAAATAAATAGAAATGACAGTGATTAAAAACAAACCTACTGTTGGGTTGTTCTAGAGAAAAATGCAACCCAGGAAAAGTATCTACTTTGGGAGGACCACACATTAGTTTAACAGCCTTGTGAGAGCTGATGTTAGTTTGGTACGGCACTTTCCTGGAGATTCATTTTCAGAGCCTTCCTAGCATTTCCAAAATTAACTGAAAACGAAACTTACATGATGCTTTTTCTTGAAATTAGTGCAAAATAAAATTTTCCAATAAAGTTACCAATAAAAATGTCCAAAATCAAATCAATCAATCTAATCTAAACAACCCTTGAATATACGTCCACACATTTCCACATCCCAAATATAAAACTATTCCAAACATTAGAATCCCGCCACAAGACTACAATGAACACAATGTACAATAAAACTTTATTGTAGGGAAACACTCAATACCTCATTTTGGCTTACATTGGAATGGACGGGTGTACAGGAAGCAATCAAATCCATCAAATCATACACACTGCAATGAAAACACAGACGGCAGAATGCTGAGTTGCATCCAAAAAAACCATCTTGCACTCTTCAACAGAAGGCAATTGACCTAATGACCTAATGGTTGGAGATTTCACAACAGACATAGTAAGAAAAGCCTCTATTGTCACACGAAACAAGCAAGAGCACGATCACAATTTGAGTGTGGGAACAGACAGCCGAAACTGATCTCAGCTTCTACCAGGCTTTCTAGTGAAGAGTCTGGTCAAGACACCCTTAACAGAATTTCCTAAATTATGCAAAAAATAAATTTAACCTGTTTTTACCAATGATTTATAACACCAGCCAGACAAGCGATTGACATCTGGTGCCTAGCCTACCCAAGCTCATTATGAGTCGTCATGAGGCATTTGGACAGTGTGATCATGACGTGTTTGATGACAGGTGGGTGGTGGTGCGTTAGACCCTGTTGCAGCTGGGCTGTGATCAACTGCTTCACAGTGACATTTCAACACTGGGAAAGCTATACTAGGCACACCACTAGAAAATCAAAATGGGGATCTGTCTACAATGGAAATATTTTTTGCATTTTTCAAGCTTTCATATCTCACCACCAGAAGGCCTAAATTAATATGAATGAAAACATACTGTCCTTACAATATACTACTTTCTTCAGAGAATCTAAAATCAAATCTGTATTTTGGTTCAAATTGGTTTCCGACCATGTATTTATTTATTCTGCTTTCAAAGATACATGAAGGCTTTTCCTTTAAGAAAATGAGTGTGGCCTATGGAAATGCCTCTCTTGTTTTTCTCTGGTTTTCAGGAAAACAGAAATGGGGGAGGTTGGGTAACTTTCAGGTATCATGTTGTGCCTGTTGTTGAAAGAGCATTTTGTGAATGTGGGGATGGAGGAGGGGCCCTTATCTCCTGATCAAAAAAGTTCAGGGACCTGAGCACTCAAAATAACATGATATATATATGCCATAACCAGCACAGGGGAATGACAAAAATTATTCACACCAATTTGCAATCTGAGAACATAGACACCTGGCCAGGGTCACATGGTTTAACTGATTCCATTGTCTGTGTGGGAGTCAGATATTTGTTAAGACACCAAACAGTGAAAAGCCTGTGCTCATTGGTCTTTCAGGAGTTCCAAGAGGTACTGTTGGGGTTACAGGTCCAGCCAGTCAGGGGGAGAGGGTAGGAGGGAGATGGAGAGAAAGAGAGAGAGAGAGAGAGAGAGAGAGAGAGAGAGAGGGGGGAAATAAAATGCATCTAGACAGATAGAGAGAGGCAGACAGACAGACAGACAGACAGAGAGAGAGAGAAGCAAGAGAGTGAGAGGGAGAGAGACATGTGAAACAATGGAGCCAGAAAAAACAACAAGCTCCTGTTCATACTTCAGCTGCGGACTTCCCAACCAAAACAACAAATTCCTTCCTTTTTTTAACTTCTCCCCACAATATGCCCTCTGTTGCCAAAAACAACACTAATTTGAAAAAAAATGTCAACAGACAAAGTTTAATCGGAATGCCTGACTGAAAGTCCAAAAAAGTTGCTTGAAATCCAGGAGCCGTCACAAAAACAAAACAAAAAACAAAATGTGACATTCTTCCCAGTGTTCGGTTCATAGCGTCTGTAGCTAATAGGTTTAACTGTCTGCGTAAACACCCCGCACACATTCTGCCTGCGGGCTCGCTACTGTCTGCTTAAAGACGAAAACAATGCTAAGCTGGGGAGGCATGGAGAGCACAAACACAGGGGTCTAATGAGATGTCATCACTGCTTCCATTTTAAAAACCAAGACATTACCTCTGATGCAGAATATCAATAAACTATTTTATCCATAGTTTATACTACATTCTGGTTAGCTGTTGATACAGTTCTGGCTATTTATCTGTGTAAGTGCAGTATTGCCCTAGCTCCACAGCACGTGCTACATGTACACAGAGTATGTTTAAAACCCAATGTATACCTCTTAACTTTTCCCTAGACTGTGGATTGGATGTGCTAGTTATTGAAATCACCTCAGTCTCCCTTGCATGCAGTGTAAATGAGAGTGCTGAAGTCATCTGAATAGAATGACATCACTGCTGCAGCAAAGTGCCAACGATGATTCCGGTCATCTCTGAGACAGCAGGGTGACAGAACGCGTGACACCGCGGTGACATCACGGTGACAGCACAGCGACAGCAGCCCGAGAACTCACGCCGTGTCCTCAGCAACAGGAACGGGGCGCTAAAACAAACAGCTAACAGCTGGAGAGGCTAGCAGGCCGGACGCTAACAGCCTGAAGCGTGGCGGCCGCATTGTTGCCTCTGTGGGACGGAATGCGGTCGAGCAGTGGGAGGACAGGGCCCGCTTTGTCCCTGCCCGCAGGGCCCCGGCCACACTGCTGAGAGGGCACTGTTGTCTGCTGCCCGCCGAACTGGAGCTGAGGGAGGGATGGGAGATGGGCCACTGCACAAGAGGGTTGCGCTACACACACACACACACACACACACACACACTCACGCAAACACACATGCACACACACGCACACATGCACATGCATGCACACACATGCGCACACACACATGCATGCACACACACAATCACAGACATGCATAAACCACTAATGACAGCCAATATCTTCCCTCCTTGCTCATTATGGTCATCTTAACCTCATGCACTAAAGGCACATACTATTTAACTGCTAAAATCACAAATGGAAAGATATGGATTTTCTGCACAACTGAGACTTCATGGTTTCCCTGTGGTCTCGTCCAAAAGAATGCGAAAGAGCGAGAGATAGGGAGAGAAAAAGAAAGAGAGAGAGAGAGAGTGGGAGAGAGAGAAATGCAGGCGCCAAGGCGACTTGGTTCCCGTTTTAGAATGTGAGCCAGGACACCAGGGAAAGCGCTCCCCTGCAGCAGACGCGAAAAACTCAAAGCAATCAAAGTCCCTCAGTCTCCTTTTCCTGGCCGCAAAAAGACAGAGGCGGTGAGCGACGATAACCGCAGGAACTCGACCAAGATTCACGAGAAAGTATTCCCTCTCACCAAAGGAAGGGGGAACGGGACGGGCTCCGTTTATTAGGACGTGAAAGATAACGCAATCACCACTGCCTGCTGGAGGGCAGAGAGAGAGAGGGGGGGGCCGGAGCAAAAATAAGGTCATGTGACTAGCGGCAGCGACAGCCCTGATTCGCTGACCTGACAGAGTGGAGTTATGAAAGACCCATCCACAGCCATGTGTCACAGCAGGTATGGAGTTGCAACTCGGTGCCTCATGATCCATTATATTAACCACAGTCCAACATAGATCTGTGAGAATCGTAACCCTCCTGATAGGCACTACAATTTAAATCATCAGAGACATCAGCTGACCTGTGGCGAAAGGCCAAGAACATAAGAGATCTCACGTCTTGCGTGCCTGCCTATAAAAGAGGGTGTGGGTCCATTGTGTCTTTTGAAAACATTCTCCACAATTATCATAAAACGGGAGGGCAGTACAGTACGGTGAAAGTGTTTTGTTTTTTTTTTAACGTGGGTGTGTAATCACACTTTTGTCCTCGCAAGCCCAAGGAGGTACCGTCGACCGGCGGGGCCAGATAAGACGAGCGTGCCTGCCCGGCCAAGCCAAACTTCCTGCAAAAACAGTTTAATTGCGGCCTGTTGTTCTGCGCCGCTCCACCCCCGGCTCGCCCCGTCCTCTCGATTATCCGCAACCCCGTAACAAAGAGCGCCATACAGCCCTGACCGCTCGCCCTCCCCTTCGAATGGGGTTATCTCGGCTCTGTCGTTCAGCCATTTTTCTTTCAATCCTGTTTAACTTCGGTCAGCTTTTTTTTCTCGCACCATTGTTCTTCTTTCTTTTTGCTTTTTGTCAAACTCCAGATGTTTTCGTTTTCTATTTGAATTTTGTTCATTGAAAATGATATATTGACTGATTGATTGACAGATTCATTTTTTCATTCATCTGACACCCACACCCTCTCCCCCTGTTGCCCCTTATGTGTTTAGTCTTATGTGTTATTTTAGTATATTGAAGAATAACTCCTGTACTAGTTTTATAACACAGCAGATATACCATAATATTCATTATCTGGATCGTTCTCGCTTGGAAAGAAGGGGGGTAGGATCCTGAATCGTTTTGATTAAAATGAACTGCATTTCCCAGTATCCCTCTTTGACAACATGTTCCTGAAGTCCCACACACCTGCGCCCACCCCTGAGTCCCATTCACACGCTGTCGAGGTGGGACAGCCATTAACTTCATACGAAAACAGAGACCTCTGCCCTTGGTTATTTCCTGGTATTCAGAATGGGTGGAACAGAGAAGGGAACAGCAGAACAGCTCCCCTGGGAAGCCGTTTGGGAACAACAGGGACGTAAGCAGTCTTCCAGAAAACACGAGGTGAAGCCGCTAGCGCTGGCATGTCCAAACATTGGGCGCTGTGCTAGCAGGAAATACTGTAATGATGCTAAGCCGCTTGATGGAGAACCAGGGCCTGGTGGGAACTGTAGTTTTGTGGCATTGATGGCACATGCAAACCCAGATGAGGAGTGGTCATGGCTGTTTGTCACTGCCAGGCAAAGCAAGAGCACTCTCATTCAATATAATCTCAAGGATTACAACTCCAATCCACATCGACATTTTAATACTAGTGCAAGTACTCCAAAGTGAAATAAATCAAACCACTAATCACAGCTAGCGGGGAAGTCTGAATCCTCTTTCAAGAGTTCACTTTTCAACCTTCTGTAGTGGGAGCAGGTGTGTTGCTTCAAGCCGAGAACCGTCAGCCAACACTTCCTTTACTCTCATGAGGTCTTGGCATGACTTCAAAAGAAAAAATAAAATCAACTGAAAATGAAGAGAACGCTAAATTAGGAATATTTCTTATTTGGTTCATGTTTTACTTGTATTTAATAAGCAGCTTTTTGTTCTCAGATTCCAGGGGTGTGGTTTAAATAGTTCTAAAAGGTTCTGATTTCAAACCAGGACATTTGGTTTCAGAGACATGAATGAAAATCAACAACCATGAAAACCACACGTCTGTCAACAGTTCTTCTAAAAGTGAAAATTCTTACTTAGAATCTGTACTGTACACTACAGTGTACAACCCAGTTGTGTTTATTGTATAAAAAAGGCAGCAGCCTTCATTGCAAATACCAAAAAATTAAGCAATTTTGAAACGAGAACCAAATGATTTATATTCTAAATTTCCAATTCTCTTTTGAGTTCACGTTTGTTGTTCCAATTACCTAGATGTGCTAATTAGCACAATTCTTCAGCCAGGAAGTAGAACAAATTAGTGAAATCAGCTGGCTGAGTTCATGGGTGGAAAAAAAAAACTGGCAGGACTTTTTACTTTTTGACCCCTGGACCTTCCACCTCTCCCTTGCCAGTGTTCACCCACAAATTAAAACAGCGCCACCTTCAGGATGTAGAGAGCAAAGAAGCACAGTGAGAGGTATTTGTTCCCACAGCACGGGAGAAATATGGCTACCAACTGTATAAACTGGGGAAGCATGCCTCCTGGACTTTTAACTCCGATTGGCTTATAGTGTGGTTCACTGGTGACATCAATAATTCAATCAGGAATTCCACTAGTCCAGAGTAGCTGATTGATGCTTGTTTGAGCGAATAGCTGGAATGTGTCTTTCAAGAAGGTGAGATGGGAGTTTGAACAGCTTACCTCATGCATATTTATTTCTGCAGGCACTGAAAAGAAGGGCATTCAGTTCTGGGAGGAGAACAATTGTGTAACACTCAGTATTAAGCGGTCAAAAGGCGGCATCTAAAAGGAGAATCAAAGGAGGGCAGACCATTTCCATGTGAGAGGAGAGGATTTACTGCAGCTGAATCAATGATGATTTATTCATAACGGTGGAAGTACATGCAGGCATGTACAGAACACCGGGCCAAAAAAAAGAAAAAAAAACTGCAGACAGCTATGTAAAGTACAGCCATTTGTAAATTTCTCACAGTATTTAGGGTAATCAGGAGACTGAAAATGGGGATTTCTTGGAGTCTGAGCACCCCTTAAACACCCTTGATGGAGAGGCCACCACACAGCACACGGCTCAAGCTAAATGGGAAACAGACTCAATCAGGTAGGCTTCTGCGCAGGAGGTGTGAGCCTGTCTCTGAGCCAGCGTGTGATGTCATCGCACTGGTCAGAGGCCTCGTTTCCCCTGTCACACATCATTTCCCCTGCCAATAAACACCTGACTGTTACTGCACTGTAGCGGAGTGCATGAGCCTGAGTCAGCGCAATGCAAGAAGGGAGGGGGGCAATATATTGAGTGTGCGAAGCATCCAAACTAAAATGTATTAACGTTCTATGCACCTACAGCATATGCGAGAATAGTTCCCTTTTGGAAAAAGGAGATGGTCACACGGAAATGTACAGAGAATAAGTGGAGGACAAATGGAAGCAGACAGGAAAAAACATGGCAGAACACTTACCAGTCCTGCTATGGGAGTAGGAAGTCTGTTGATCTTCTTCACCAGACCAGGCTTGATAGAGCTCAGCAGCCTGTAAAGATAGAATGCTTTAGAATACAGGTAAAGACATCAGGTCTTTACATATAGCAGACTACATATAGTAGGGTCTACAGGCATGGACAGCAGGGTTTACTCAAAGTGCAGACTGCAGGGTTTTGACTTTAGGCATAAAAAGCAGGGTTTAGACCGGAGATGAAGGCCATATCCATTTCTGGTTTTCATGCTAACTTCTGGCCTTAATTACCTTATTAGCACTAATATTTTAGCTACCTATTTGAAACGTTTTACTGTCATCTAATCTGAGTGAGCCAGTGTTGGTGTATACAGCCATTTGGGAATTGCGTAGGGTGTTCAGTCTCAAATATTCCTTTGCGCTTTCGGCACTGACGCAAGCTGCACTGTACAATACAGAAGGAAGGAGCGGGGGTTTTTAATGGGCAAATGATTCAATGTGACGCGACGCTGATTCTTCTCACTTTAAAATCTGTCCCGGTTCCAGCCCTGCAGGCTTTGCCTTTCCGTTTCGGGCAAGACTAACCACGGCCACAGGCATGTTTCTTCGCTCAGCATTCATCTAGAGGGCCATAAACTGGATTTATATCGACTGTGTAGCATTATGGCTCTTTATTGTATTTGTGGTTTCTCATCCAAAGCGCTCCATTTGAAAAGCCCTCCTATGTCGCAGTTGAACTACCTGCCAGCTTACGGCCCACGGCAGTTAAGACAGGGAAGTGCTGGCGAACCATCGATCACAGGATGCAAAAGATCATTGTCAAATCCCATGCAAAAAAAGTGACTGAAGAAACTGAAAGGGCAAAACGGAAGAACAGCTGCCTGCAGCCACCGAGTTATTTGCTTTGCAAATTCATTTTATTATTTTTTTGTGGACGGACAGCACGTGTTCCTTTTTCATCCGCCATTTTCTCCCCCCTGCAGATTTCCCAGAGCATTTCTGGAAAGTTCCTGGTTCGGCGGGCGGGGCGGAGAGCTCCGGTATCTCGGCGGCTTCGCTTCTCGTCTCTGAGATCTGAGAGCGGTTACTTTTTTTGGCAGCCGCGTCGCGCCTCTTGCCCCCGGTGTCGGGTCCACCCTGGTGACTCCCCCCCCAGGAAGACCCCGTTGCCCGACTGCGCCACTCCCTCCCACGGCTGTTCCCACGCAGGCTACCAACCCCGAAGGGAGCCCAGGACGGTTCACCGATTAACAGAAACCCAGGAAAAATACGCTCGGGTGGACGTTCCGAACATTTATCGAACGCTGTGGCGCGAGCCAGGAATTTGGGAATTCCTCCGTACAGAACATTCAAATAAACACTTTGACTGGGAAATTATTTTCAAATGCTTGTTTACAGACGTTCTCGTATAAATATTGAGCTGCCGTATCAGGAATTATGGCCGTGAGATTAACTGCTGTTACTTCTTTCCAGAGGACCACTGCAGAGCCGCTGCGATCTGCAGATGCGGTGGGAGGCTGCGTTTTACTGCGCCCGCGATCAGATAAAAGCACAGAGGAAACGGACGCGGAGGAACGCCCTGTCTTACAGGACGAGACTGTGAAAGTGTCAGAAAGTTCTTGTGATTTTGGACCGCTGTCAGGATTTCAGAAATCTACAACTCGAGGTCTCAAACAGGCTTTATTAGCAGAAGGCGAGTTTGCAACCAATTACAATTTGAAACCAGTTACAAAGCATTTTAGAGCAACAGAATATTAAACCAAATCCGCTCAGTCATAAAAAAGGCACAAGAAAGCTAGAATTCATAACCATAAATAATACACCATTTATAAAAGAAAATAGCTAAATAGCATATAAAGTGTAGCAATATAACATTACACCCCCCCTAAATACATTGAAAGCAAATAATAAACAAAAGATTTTAAATCTTTGTCTACCCTGTTTCTCTCCATGTGTCTGCTGCTTTCTCGATCTCTCCTACTCTTCTTTCACCGCATTCGCCGCTCCTTTCTCTGATCATCACCATCTGCCACCCTCTCAACCCCCTCTAATCCCTTCAGAGTAGTTATTCACACCTTGTCAATCCGCACAATGCCACAGAGGCAGGAAATGGAGGCGTTTCTCAGCCTAATGACCAGCACAGCTACGAGCGTAGGATGCACCTGTTGCAGGCTGTGGACGGGTAGAGAGACCGGCGAATTCCTGAGTGGGTGCACAGTGCCCGGGTGTGGCAAGATGTTTAGTCTAGGGCACCACTGCTGACACTGCAGTCGCCAGCGTTTTCCCCTACACTCCATATTTTGGTCCGGTGTTAAGAGACACTCCCTCTCTCTCTCTCTCTCTTGCTCTCTCTCTATCTCTCTCACACTCTTTTAGAAGCACATGGTACAATGAAGAGGTGCTGTGTTCTGTTCAGGGTGACATGTTGGTACTTCATTTTTGAAGTTACTTGTGTTTGTTTTTATGTCTTTTTTCTTTAGTTAGTTTTTTGATGTCTTGGTAAAAATTAACCATTTACTGTAATGGTGTCTTTTTTGTCTTTTATTTTGTGTTTGTCTTTTAAGTTGGTTCAGTTTCTGGTGTTCCTTTTGGTTTGTAGCAATGTTTTCTCTTCCCTCCCCCCCTTTTTGTGAGTTTATTTAATCTTTCAGTTTTATCCTATTTTATTTCCTTTTCTCCAGGTCTGTGTGTGTGGATACCTTCATTTTGCTTGTTATGTTCTTATTTTATTTAGGTTTTCATTTTGTGCAATAAAGGAGTCTTTAAACTCTCTCACTCACTCACTCACTCACATGCTCGCTCGCTCGCACACACACACAAAGCAGAAACAGGGTGGGATGCTAAGCATCTAAGCACTTTACCTGGGTTTTCATTTCTCACAGAACTATTTTGTCTGTACAGCATTGCCGCAAAGGTGCAAGTACTTCAAGCCGAACAAACTGCAGGCCGGTAGCTCAGAACTTGTTGTTGGAAAACATGCTGAACAGAAGGGGACATTCCCCAATTTCCTCCAGGAGCGGAGTGTTCACATCTTATCTGATGGAAATCCAGAGCTGTGCCATTGAAGCTCCAATGCATGGTTAGGCCCCATTTTGTCTCATATCAAGGAGCAAGGCGGCGACACAGCAAAGTTCTGTTTACGCTCCCCACGCAATGTGATGCCAGACGATATGATAAGAGATTATATCGACGCGATTTCAAACTGAGCATTGAGCGTGATTATTACATATAATGTTGGCCACCCTGTTTATCGACAGGGTAGAATCAGGTCAATGCTGGTCCATGTTATTTTCCTGTTTTCCAGTAATGAGCTTTTCTGCTTTTCTACAAGACTAGAATAGAAACTCATCTCATTTTGCTGTTTATTTATTTATTTTTTTTCACAACAGGACATGTATCTGTTAATATGTATTCGTCTTGAAGTTACAAAATAGAAAAATCTAAATTTCCAGATTTTTTTAACAATAGTACCTGTTAATATTAATGGTGGATTTGGTAGTTTCCACATTCTTCTTGTAATTATTTTAATTGTCCTATATTATACCATAATTGATATTCCAGTATTCCATAAATTTACTGATTTGCAGGTTTTGTATATCAGTATAATAGTTGCATATTTAAACATTCAACATTCAGTATTTCAATGTTTTGATATTGGCTCCTTCAACTTCAAAAGCTTTTAATTCTCAAAACTATAGTTTAGCATGAAGTAACCCACACAAACACACGTACACACACACAAAAGAGGTCAGGAGAAGAGTACAGTATCTCCAGCACAAAAGGCCCATCTGTTTGCGTTCACGCACCAATCAATTCCAAAGGAATGCTGGTACCTGCAGGATTATCGGGACTATGACAGGGCTTACTGTAACAAACCAGACAAAAAAAAAAAACCTCAAGGGAAGTACCCATAAATCTCCCTGATTTATTCGACTGTGGAAAAAAGAGGCCAAGACAGATATACCGTTCCTAGCACTTGAACGAAGACCACATGTAAAGGAAGTACGGTACGGTACGGCCGCAAAGATGTCCGGTCTGAGTGAGGTATGCAAGCACTCACATCCATCATTCAGAGAGACAGGCTATATGTTCTCACAATAGGAATCCTTACTGTAAGTGTTTTTTTTTTCTTCTGAAAATGAAATACAAACATACTAAATCATCCCGGCAGCCTTTATTAGAATATCAATAAAGTGGCCGACAAGCCCCTACTGGCTCGCAAATCAGCTAGTTCTATTCTCTCCCCGAGATGCGTAAATTGAAAATGTAAACAGTTTCATCCCCTGCCATTTAACACGCTGTGTATTAATTCCATACATTTTCTCACAGCGTATTTCTCACAGCGTATTTCTATCCTAACTGCAGCAAAAGTGTAGTTATCTGCTTGTAAGAAGGCCCTATCCGGTATGACATGCATGAATATTCTTTACATGTTACACCATGGTACAGTTCCAGTTCATATTCACAGGAGTGGTTCGGGTTACGTGCTGTTCCTTTCCCGAGGGTACAAGTGCCAGATATGCCGGCAATCCCAGCATGCACTTTTGATCACAATCCAGTTATCTAGCCACTGCTCCACGCTGCTGGTGCTCCCAGATAAAAGCCTCGTTTTGAGTTTCATTTCATTTGCAAGCGGAAGAAAGGGAATACTGAAAACATTGGCGGGAAGTCTGTTTGATCATCCCAGCGATGAAAGCTGGGAAACAGGGGAGGCTGATGGGACGGGAGTCAGTCTGAGAAGCTCTGAAGAACAACAGCAGGACCATGGGAACCCCATCATTTAAACTTCAAAAACAAACAAACAAACAAACAGATGCAGACACACACAAACACACACACACACACATTTATTATACACAATGGGGACACACACGCACATCCATTTATCATGCAGAAAGGGTATATATGCACATATAGACACACACACATCCATTTGCCATGCAGAGTGGGTATGCATGCACATATAGACACACACACACACACACATCCATTTGCCATGCAGAGTGGGTATGCATGCACATATAGACACACACACACATACTTACATCCACACACTCACATGCACACACACAAACACACACACACACACACAAGCCTAGAGCACAGTCCTTTAAGGCACACCTACACACTGAAAACCCAATGTACTGTTTAAACCACTTAGAGAAAGCCCACTGGCCCACAGCTGAATTGTTAACCCTTAGTTGATGCTATTACTATTAATACACACTCTCACTCAGATCACAGGTTCCTGCTCTTCAGTGTAGCCTGAAGTTATTACTGGAAGGATTACCTCCTAAATGAGCCTCTCAGGAACCAAAAGAGAACTGGAAGTACCCAACACTGGACAGCATTATCAACAAGAAATGTTGACCATCAGCACACCCTGTGAAGAACACTCAGGCAGATCGGACAACTTGTCTAAAATGTAGTTCCGAGATTCCTGAGCTGTTAATGTAGAGTACCCCTTCCAGTTCTCTAAATGTACACAGTATATGCACAATTAACCTTTAACATAACTTGTTAAACACAGGTATCTCAGTGGCACTTGAAAAAAATAAATAAATTCAGGATAAAATCAATTACGTTTGATGATCAACCATGGCTAAGATATTTGGCATCCGACCAATCACTTCCCTTGGGATTTTTTTTTACCAATTAATACCTGAGTTCCCCCTTAATTCGATGACTGAGTTGAAGCCTGGAATGGCCACCGGACATAAAGGACTAATGCGCCTTTCTCTGGTCTTAGCGGTGGTTGCTGCTGTTTGCCCGAGATCTCAGCTCTAATAGCAAACAGATGTACGAAAAATCCCAGGCGCTCTTCATAGTCAATCCCTTCTCCGCCCGGGGAAATTCATCTTGGGAAACGGATGAAAGCCGCAAGTGTGGAACCTAATGCGAAGCAGGCTGGTAAACATCACAAACCCAGAGACTGGACTCCCCAAAATCAATCAATGATAATGGGAATTCCTTTTTTTAAAGAGGAATGCTATGGTACAGTATACATCCATTATGTTTCAATCATGGGAGTCACATATTGTAGTTCACATAACTTACCACGGAACATTCTGGAAACTATGTGACATTACCCGTGTGACATATTTAACAGTACTGCTGTTGGTTCGTGTCCAGGAACCGAGGTCAGGAGAGATGACCCATGAAGATGGATTTTTTTTGCTTCTAAATTTTGACTGAGGAAAAATTTGTGAAAACACTGCAAGGGAATGCCCACACAAGACAGAAATGCAACAACTGATATTCACTCATTAAACCACCACTGAAAACTTATTCTTTAGCCACTTTGTAAGTTCAGTTGAATTACACCTTGTGTTCAGGTGTACAGGCTTGAAATAGTGCTATCATTGGTAAAGTCCTACTTCATGCAATTCTGGACACTGAGGTGACAGCTGGGTTATGACGTGTCATCGAAAAGTGGGCGTGTTCATCTCTGGACGGCTCATACACCTGGATCTCATCCTGATTTTGGCAGGGTGAAGCAGTTTGTGCATCAGGACACCCTGGACTGAACATCACCACATGCCAGTGCAAAGTGTTCTCGCATATAAGTGTGCATGCCTGCATGCATGCATTAATGCATGTGCGTGCATGTGTATTTAAGAAGGTGGAGACTTCCCTAAACTTACTCGCACAACAGGATCCCGTTCTCCAGGCCAGCCCGAAAGTCCTTGTCACCAAATCGCCTGCCTGTGACTGCCTGGAATTCAAGCAAAGAGACATCTTTGTCATGTCATCATCTCCAGATCTTGCAATGGTCACAGTTTACTCCTAAAAGAAGTCATGTGCCATTTTTCTACAAACAGATGCAAGTTCCTACAGGTTTTCCATAAAGCAAGTTCATATTTTCAACTATTTTTAAATTGTGTTTGAGATGGCAGTTAGGTTAAATCCATCATTAAAGCATGTGCATTCACAGAGAATATCTATAGCGGGTCTCTCAGCAATAACCTTAAGGTAAACAGAAATGACAGTTGTAAATAAAAACATGGGTAATTACACACAACCGTTCAGACGTTCGCAAGCCATTCAGGAAAAAATAAACTTCAAAAAGGACAGAAAGAAAGAGTATAAACAGCCAATACTTCTCATCACCCTCCGGTTGACAGCATTCCACAAACAAACTTAACATTAGCTCCCTTTATCTCACCCAAACATTTAGCCCTTGTTCCCGGAGGAACTAATTCAACGTGGCACAGGATCTGGTAGTTCTTTCTTGCTCGCTAATATGTTCCTGGTGTCACGGTGGGCCTGATTTGGATCAATCACCATCCATGTAAACAAACTCTTAAACCGTGGAAGCTGTTCAATCGGGTTCATCAGCTTTCTTTCATTCATCCTCTTTCTCTTCTTACATCGAAAGCCTTTGATATTAATCTGAACAAGCTTGATCTAAACCCTCACTTAAGAAAAAAGACTTGCGAGGTACAAATGAGTTGCATTCTGGACAATTTCATCTTGTCCAAACCACTACCACCAGCTAATAGATCAGAGCAGCTGAGCATTCTTCCATAAACATCCATAACAATATGGTCATGTATTTGAATCGCATGTCAAAAAATTGTCAAATCATTCAACCAATCAAATAATCTATCAACAAATCAATGCATAAAATCTAATTAATCAAGGGCAGCACATTCTATTGACCCCAAACAAATGTTTCTGGATTAAGACTGAAATGAATTACTCCCACATTTGTTCAATCTGAGGCCCAGCAATATAGCCCCATAGTGAGGTAATGACTTGGTGAGGGACACATGCCAGCGACAGAGTCAGTGTTAAGGGTGCTGAGGTTGTTTCTCTGCTCCCAAACCTTCTGTTCCAGCACAAACCAAACACATATTCATATCATTCCATCAGGGGAGTGAATTTATCCCCTTAAGGGGTTTCCACTGTCCAATTCAAAAACAGCACATAAAAAATGCAACCTCCTGTGAGACTAGCCAATTTACACCAGAACCGGCCAGCACAAACCGTGAAGAAAGCCCACAGAAACTTTCTGAGCCCATTTTGCTGAATAATTACACCGTCTCGCCGAAACAGACTGTAAGCGCTCGAGGGGAAAGGGTAAGAGAGAGGCGGATTTAAAAGCTCCTTATTTCTGTTGCAAAAGAGATCTATCAGTTTATGGGACTGCTTTGGCAACTAAAAACAGTCAGAGGATAACTTTCTCCCAAATGTCCCGGGCTTTTTTATTTTCACAGCTGTGAAAAAGTGAAGAGGGCCAGAGTGCAGCAAAATTAGCAAGTTCGGTTTGTACTGTGTCATTTCGCTATTTTTTCCTTGGAAAGCGTTCAAGAAAGCAGGCTGCTGTCCACCACCACTGAATGACCTAACATTTCTGGGGAAGAAAACCCCCTGCCTACCACTGTGTATAAGTGTCAAAGAAAAGTCTAGAAAACACAACTGGCTGACTCCAGCTCATCCACTGGTGGTAAGGTAATTCTCCTATTTACCACTGGGGGTGGTAGTGTACACTACTTAAGCAGCGGCAAATGTTTTATCAAGTTTCACGTTTGAAAGCAACATTCAAAGAAAATAGCAGCAAGGTCACCAAAAAAATGTGTCTAGCTGAAAGATAATAGTCTAAAAACAAAACTTCAAATGAAAGCAAGATCCTTGATTTATGAGGAGGAAATGGACATTGACACTCCTTTGAGAGGTTGAACAAGTCTCCAGCAGTGCCAGGTTGTGCTAGATTTCAATCTGGCTTCTGCTCAGACCACCAAAATTAGAATGGAATGCAAAACAAACAGGAACAAAAAGGCACTGCTAACATTATTCTGCCACAGTTTATTAACAGCTGGAATATGAGACCAGAGGGAACGACAGCCAACGATTTTCAGTGTTATGTTTTCACCAATTTCGGAAGTGAAAACACAAGCCTCCATTTTGAATGTCTCGCCACATTAATGACGCCAGTAAAAAGAAGGAACAATTCAAATACTTTAACATGAAATGAATTGCCTATGAACTTATATATCAAAGTACAGGCAAAGAGATGAAGGAATTTCTTGCAATTCTTGGTAGTGAAGCACATCTGTGCCAGGGAGGCCATTCCATAACCAAATGAAGAGCGAACATTTCCACTCATAAAAGGCCTGCCAAGATGCATACCATTTCTGGTTTGTTTTTCTGGGTTATTCTCATAACTCTTTGAGAAACGATACTCAGGATTCCGACTGTCTAGAGAAAGAAAAAAGACAGAAATAAAACAAACAGCCGAATATTAAGACAGCAGCACATGCTGCTCCACGTGCGGAGGAAGGAGCCGGATGCTGGGCTACAGAGTGCAGGACTACCTTACCAAGCAGGCCACTACGGAGATGGAAACCAACACCTGCATCACTGGCACCTGCCATAGCAGGCACATTGGCGCTTAGATCAGAGCTCTCAAATACCAATGTAACTATGGCAACCAGACCAGAAAAACTCCATCTTGCAGCTGTGCTCCATCCCCACTGCCCTACAGCCATATCGCAATAAAAACAACATCACCCAGATACAAACTTATAGCCTACAACTAACTATTATGGATAATTGGGTACATATGGCAGGAAAATTTGTTAAAGGCCGTGCTATAACACAACTTTGGCATGTCTTTGGCAGACAAAGTATCTGTCAGTGCTGAATGTTTTGGTGATGTGTAAGCCATTAAAAATTTAATACCAGGATAAAATACAATGCGGTGTGACAGTAGGTGCTTGATCTCCAGTTTTAGGGTACCTATTATGGCCAATTATCTTAGCAATGCCAGTCCCAGAATTTTCCATACCACACTACCCGCTGTTGCTCACTGAGAATTACTGTAAAATGGTTCCTTTATGTGAAAATATATTACATAGTACAACAGTCATAAAACATCCCCTTTAGTGAAATAAAGTGGCAGTAGTGCCCAAGGACGCTGAGAGGATACCCAGGTAGTATTCTGAGGTGTCTACATTAATATAATACTTTTTTTTAACTTCAGAGGTGCTCAGAGGGCAATCTCAAGTCTGTTAAGTACAAAGGTGTGGCAGCAAGTGGAGGGACTGGTGCTAATTTTCTGACAGAGGTGGGAAATCCAGGTTCAGAAAGTCAAAGTCCTCCCCAGTATTTTGTTCCAATCCCCTGGATTTGCTAATTAGCCCAATTCTTCAGCCAGCAGGTAGAACTAATCGGTGCAATCAGCTGGCTGCAGTTCGTGGGTGGAAGAAACACACGGCAGGACTTTTACTTTCTGACCCCTGGACCTTCCACCACCGTTAGCCGAGCTCGTATTTTGGAGCGGAGCATCACAGAGGCGCAGGTGAAAGTCAAACCGTGACCGCGATCCGGCGGATAGCGGAGTCCGGGGGTCGTGCCAACCTCCCCAGCAGGGTACCAAATAACCCAACGGTTAGAACACAGAAGCTTCTTGTCTGAGGGGTCTGTTTCAAAAACAACCCAGAGGGGGTCACACAAGGCTGCTCAATTAGATCGCGGAATTTGTTTCCTTTGTTATTTCTGCGGAACGCAGCCTGGTCCAAGTCTCCCTTGAAGCCGCATTGTTTCTAAACAATTAGAAGACATTTTTTTTGCATTAATTCCCTCCCGGTGGACGCTTTGTGACATAACAAGAGCCATTCTCATGGATCCATATCCAAGTCTCTAATCTTTCGCTGTTTCGCTTTGTTGTTTTTATACAAAGCAGGACGTCAGTGGGACCAAACTGAAGAGAAATGAGAAAGGAAATGTAGGCCATGATGAACTGTTCAAAGAGCAGTCAATTTTGCCGCAGTAAATCCAAACAAACTCTGTTCACTTCACGAAACATTACCTCGTCTTCAACAACGCATTTTTGTGGTTATAGTGCTAATGTTTGCAAGCACTCTAAACATCAGCATAACCCTCTTACATCCAAGGGTGGAATGCTATGTTCTGTTTCAGTGTGTGAAAATGGTAGACAAGCCTTCAGCTTCGAAAGGCTACAGCAGTCAATGGAGCAGCCGGTAATGGTAATAAGCAATTAATGGGTGACACCCTTAATACTAGAAATAAAGGCAACTGACTCAAATATTTTTTAAAAGATTAGCCAGCATTTAAGGTCTTTGTTTCAAACAAATACAGTTCACTACCCCCTCCACCCAGTATCTAACCTTATTCCTGGTCGAGGGCGCTGAAGCATTTCCCAGCATGCACTGGACAACAGGTCACCAATCCATCTCAGGGCACACACACCATGCATACTGAACCATTCACTCATAACTATTTTCAGTTTAGAGACTCCAACTAGCTTAACCTGCATGTTCGGACCGTGGGAGGAACCAGGATGCAAACCCAGGACCTTCTTGCTGTCGTGTAACACAGTGCTACCCACTGCATCAACATGACCCCCCAGTTCACAACATATCCCTTCCAAAGTTAGACATTATAAAAGTTGATCATTAAAAGAATTACGTATTTCAGTTTGTTTGTGGAGAAGTAGGCCTAAATAGCCTGAAGGATGACTTCAACAGCACGTATGCGTTTATGCCTTTCCTCGAGGGCAACAAAATCTATCCTGACATTTCAAGTCCTAACCCTTTTCACCTGATCCCAGAGACTGTGTTTGTGGGAAGCGTTTACATGGAGAAACGCAGCTCAGTCTGTACAGCACGGGATCACTGACACCGGGTGTCTGTCTACGTCACAGTCATGGGAGAAGTCACCCAAACAGTCCCGTGGAGGTTTCCTGTCATTCAGAACATTTATAACCATGCGGGTGCAGGTTTGGATACCAGTGGGGTGCAGGCCCTTTGCCTTCAAATCACGTACATCATGATATAAGGAAACTTGGCAAGTAAAATTGTTCCGGCCACTAAAAGAAGAAATATGATTTGCACCCTCATTGCTGTGTGACTCCTGGCTCCTGTTCAAAGTGTACCAGCACGATATAGTCAGAAGACAACAAACCACTGCTTTAAATTAAAGGGATGGTTGGAATATATATATATACATACATACATACATATGTGTGTAGCACATTAAATGTCAGGTCTATGCCTCACAGTTTTAAGCTCTTAATCTACAAACCTGTTTTACATAAGCACCAACATCAGTTTACCTTCCTAAACATCAAGGTCTTAACAGAGAGAGCTCACGATCAACCTCCCATGACCAGGCATCTCTCAATGCCAACTATCAGCACAGTCACTGATAATTATGGTGTCATGACATTCCTGAAATACCACATCAAACATTAAATCGATTACACTAAAACTTTGCCCTCTTGGCTAATGCATTGTGAATGTGGCACTGATCGACTGGTGGAAGCTTCACCATTCTTTTTCATCTGAGGTATGTCTACCACCCCCAGCAATAAGCACAATCCCCAGGAGAGCTATAAAGGAGGTTTGTTACTTGTATTCAACAGGTATCTGCAATGTCAATGTCATCCTCCATCGCAAAGACAACAACAAAATGCTGCATTAGTTTGAAAAGAAAAGGGCAATCGACACTCAAATAAAGCTCGTCTCAGAACATAACATCAGGCCAAACATAAGAGCTCTCCGAAGGCAGATTTAAAATAACCGTGGCAGAGTGCGTGTTTTCCGTTGTGTGCCCGCTTCTTCCCTCCCTCTCTCTCTCCCTCTCTTGTTCTGTGCCAGGCCAACGAGCAGCCTGCGGAGGCAGCCACGCATTGCCTTCCTGCAATAAAAGCAGCCATACGCATAAACAACCACATTTTACCTTCATTTATCCAAAGGCACATTTGGCACGGTCCTGCTCATCCGCGCTGAGCAGCTCTGGCAGGGACGACACAAACTTTATCTTGAAAATACCTTTTTAAATGTATGATGTGTGTAGGCTGTGTTTACATTCTACTTGCAGATCAAGCCAGTAGCAGTCAAAGTCACAGTCACCAGGAAAGCCAGAAATTTTCATGTACATATTTATATGTTGCTGCTGCATTATTTTAACAGAAAAATATTGCCACGACCACAGAGAATCAGTAAAGGACATACCGTGTTTCATTTGCTCACTACGGAACTAAAATAATCAAGGTCTCAAATGAACTCCCTTGGCCCACAAGGAATGTGGCGCCACATACAAACATGGCTTAAATATTTACAGGATCTGGATTCAACAGTTTCGAGGCAGATTTACAAAACAAATTTCGGTCTCATGTCAACATTCGCTGATGGAAAAGTTCCTTAGGTCAGCCAATGGGAATGAAAACTTCCCAGTCCAAACCTACACTCTATACTTCCTCAATTCACTATTCCTGACTTATTTCTACTGACAGAGACAGCCAGAGACATCCATGTTTGTGTCTGCCATGTTTATGTTGTCATATTTGCATTTTATTTATGGGGCATATACATCAGTGGAAAGGGCTTTGGCTGACAAAGAAATATTTTCTTAAAATCTCAGACGCCAACAGCATTTTTCAGGGAATTTATTTCAGGGATCCAGTTTCAGAAACGTGGCTGCCCTCTCTCTGCTTTCCAACTGCGTCTGGTCGATGAGTCCGTGAAAAAGTCCCAGTGATAAAACTTAAAAATTCCGCAAAGCAGGGCCAGAACTTTCAATGTCTTGCACAGACTCCTACATAGCTATGAGAGCTGATAAAGGTTGAAACTGCAGCAACACATCGCCCTTGGACACTCCAGGTGCTGATGGGATAGCGGAGGACTGCCTTTCTCCCTTCAGAGCACTGTGAGGAAGATGTGAGCAATGCATTTCAGTGAAGAGGGAGGAAGAGAAAAAAGAAGGGAACAGGGCCATAGATGTATCTCAGCAACTAGACTTGTGCTCCCAGAAACTCCACTCCACCGGGTCAAAGAAATAACCCCAGGTGATTAGTCTTCTAGCGAGGATCAAATAAAATGTGCATTTTTCTAAATTCCAGAAGTCAAGCTCTAAGAGTTACAATCCTGTTTTTACCAATGTTTCAAATAGTAAATTTTGTAATAAAATTGTTGTCAAAGAAATGGCAATAAAATATGCAGTAAGACTGTAAACCATCGTGAATTAGTTCATTCAGACATTCAAGAGACAGCCTTTCTGCTCACTGCTTAGCCCTCTCCCACACAGCCAGAGACGAACAAGCGCTATCCTGTCTTGCCGAATCGTTGAAAGCGGCCATTTTCTGTGTAATTTACTCTTTTATTCTTGTTACACCGTTCTCCCTATCCCTTTCCAACCCACATGACACGAGCCTGGGACTGATTTAGGGGAGGAACTTCACGGCTTTGTTGCGATATCCATTATCGGATGTAGATAGTGCTTCGTCTCCTTGAAGAGATGGATTGCCGGTACATCTACTGTAGAGCACAGTGCAGGACAAACGTGTGGTGTGCCTGTGTGTGTGTGTGTGTGTGTGTGTGGTGCATGCGGTGTACAGGTCTGTTTGTTTACAAAGTGAAGTCCATGGCCGTGTCAAACAGCAGGTGCCTCTGGTGGAAGACTGCTCTGAGCATGACCCTAGGAGACCAAAAGTGAAGTCCCTCATCTACAGAATGGATGTGAAAATACAAGGTAGGTCTTCATATTCCGCAGAGGCAAACCTGAATACAAGCAATGCCATGTGCTCAGAACACTGTGTACAAGGGGCTACAGAAAGGATCTAAACCAGAGATTCCCAAATGTGGGGCAGGGCCCATTTGTTGGGTGCAAGAGTCAATCAGGTGGGCGTGGGTATTGGTATGAGATGAGCATGAATATGAATAAATAAAACAACTCATACAATTACTACATATATTACAGTTTCCTATGACATTCACTGCGGTAATCACACAAATTGTACCCGCAACTCTTTTCAAATTGATTCCATAATTTAACATATATTGATCTATACTTTGTTCATTTAAAGTAGAAAAGGGCCACTGTAAGACACCAGATGTTGTAAGTTTTCCTGGATAAGTCTACTAATTATCATACAACATCATGCATACCATACAGCTACTCTGAGTCTGGAGTAAAGGATGGGTCTAGCGAACCACTGCTACGATATCTCGGTTGATCAATTCAAGCATTATGGGTGAAGCATGGCCAATAAAATTCTGTTGTACTTGGAAAAGGAGAACAGAAGCAGCGCCTACAAATCAGAGCACCCTCTTATGGAACCACGCAGAGCTCTGACATCACGCCAGGACAGATAAATGAGTAGTGAAACATTACGCGCGGTCATCTGGCACAAGCTCACTTCCCCCCTTATCCCTTAACCACGAACGCTCTGCTCTGTAACCGACCTGGATTAACCTGATTTAACGCGCCTTAAACATGACAGCCATAGAGGAGTCAGGTAACCCACCACGAGCAGATTATATAGCATTAGCAGAACAGTAAACCTGCACAAAAGAACAATAATGAAAGGATAAATAACTGCACTTATTTCCGCCAAAAAAGCACCAATAACTGCATATACTTGATCCTCATTACCATGTGCTAATCAAGTGGTGTTTGGTAATGAATGATGGTTAGTTTAATATTACGATGGCAAATTCCATTTATGAGGACTGATTATATGAAATAGATAGCAGGATTTAAACCTTCCCTCTAGCTGGCACACTGTGAAGTCAAATCAAGTGAGCCTCTTAGCCAAATGCCCAGCCATTTCCTTTTCTCTTCTTAGAGGACACCCGACTGTATCTGACAGACAATCCAGTCCACCATCTCCCAACCAGAAACCTCAGGATGCCTCCATCTGACTCTGGGAGCACTTGCCATTTAGCAGATGCCTATAACAATGGGATTTGGCTCCAGCTCTTAACAAAAGCATTCCGCAATATGCACTTTCATGCGAGTTTCGTCCAATGTCCCAGCAATGCATTGAGATTATAATACTTTTCAGATATTCCCCAAACAATACAGTTTCCTTTCTTTCAGCAATATAAAATGTAAACAAGAAAAAGTAATGTTGGACATGATCACATGGGGCAAATTAAGTTCAACTTGTAAACTGTGTGTGTGTGTGTGTGTTCTCTGCAGCACTTTCTTTTTCCAGTTGTCATAAGTGAAGTGGAGAGAAATCCCAGCTATTCTCAGCTTATCCCTCCATTTTCTCTTGTGGTTTGTTTCAGGCTGAACAGAAATAATCTCAACTGCCACTTTTTAGTTAATACAGCATAAGCCTGTTTGAGCTTCAATTCATAAATCTTTAGGAAGAGAGTTAATAGCCTAGTATTTTTCACTTTCCCTCTTCCATCCGTCGCGTTTTATGGACCGGTTGGACTGCCTGGAATAGAAACCCGCCAGTGGCGATCTCGCACACAGAATCTCGTAAACCTATCAGAGTTCCTCTGGACTCCTGGGTGCTGCCGTCTCAACCAATCGGAAGTGTCTGACATCGATGGAGTTGGACTGACCCATTTAGTACAGCATGCCAAGCCAAAGCTTTTATTAGAAAGGACAAAAATAAGCAATGCTAATTACTGTCATCTGTGCTCTGTTTAGAAACTGTGACGATTCCATTTGAACACTTGACAGGATGTGTAAGGACTGCTGGTCATTCACAAAGTCAGGCAATCTATCCATTCTATCCTGAATTTTCAGGCAACTGCTCACACGACTAAATTTGGAAAAATGCTAATGCACGTGCGTTTCAAGTGTTTTTCTAAAGAAAATTTTCAACCTTTACTTTAAAATAGTGCGCATACTCTATCGGTCAGGAGACAGGCTCTCATTACAGCAGTCATAATGAGAAACATACACAGACATAAACAATCGATCTGTGGGTCACAGAATGGAAGGCCACGCAAAAACAACTTGGACTCATAATGAAAACCAATTGATTTATTGACTGCTACACTGTGATTCATTTTTTCTTAAATTTACAAACACGCATATACAACGTTGCATGCTGCACATTGCTAACATTTTTATACATTGTCCATTTATGGAAGTGGACATTTACTGAGGCAGCCAAGCTTTGCCTTAGTAAAGTGTTTTGCTCAGAGGCATGAAAGCAAGGCCCTTCCCCAATCCTGGGATGTACTGGATATTAACATTCAAGCAAACTACACGCAACATCGCGGCCAACATTGCAGCCAAAAATGTATCCACTGTCTATGATACATCAGCTGTAGCAGGTCATATGCATAGATTTCCATTCTCTCCTCCAATATTTTTGTGGTCAAACACCAGAACACCTTAAAATACATATGCACTAAATCAAACATGCATATTTTAGGGATGCTGCCGTTTCTTGTTACCAACGCAACCTCAGGTATAACACCTTAGTAAAAATGGAAAAATGATATACGTCTAGTTAGCTATCTATAAGGGTCCCACAAATCCTTAGTAAATATGGCCCTAAGTTAGATGGGATTTCAATCTCAGATCTAACTTTTTTTCTCTCTTGCGCTATGAGCAGTCACTTGCTTTCTGCTTCACAGACTGGCAGGATCAGATACTATGAGCTTCCTGCCACTCAATCTACACCAGAATTCTCACAATCAGATGTGGCACAAGTATAACGTGCCTGCTATGCAGGTGTCCAGAGTGTGAGTGTGTGTGTGGGCATGTGTCGATCGCTCAGAGCTCTTGGTAATATTGACACAACTGCAGTCTTCCTTGTGTTTCAGCCCACTAGGGGTCCTAACCCTTGCACATCTAATCCTTAGCCTGCTGTCAAAGCAAAAAGAAAACAATACCTGTGCTTCGTTTCAGCAACATCAGCCTTTATCTCCATCCAGTGTGCAGAAATAATCATACACACACACACACACACACACACACACAGACATACAGACACACATGCGCACACACACGCGCACACACACATACACACATACACACACACTACAAAGCTTTCTTCAATGGTAGGAATACAGGGTTGACAATGGGGGTGAAATTCTATACAAAGACAGTTAACTTTCAAAATCTTTTTTGTGGGGAAATGGCCATTTGTATGGGTGTGGGGACCAGCTGTTCAGACAGAAGGCATGTACAGGGGACCAGGTTTCAGGAGCCAGGCACAGGAGAGAGGGCTTTAACACTGTAAAGAACACTGCTGGTGTGAGAGGTTTAAATGCATAAACCTGTTAGGAGCACAGTGCTGGCACACCCCCAGCATGCAGCTGAGCGTGTGGAGAGAATGAGAGAGCAGCCAGTCACAGACACACCAATCTGCTGTGCCACCCCCCTCCTGCAGACCCTACACACAGACACTCACACGCACACACACACATACACTCACACACAGACACTCACACGCACACAAATACACTCACACACAGACACAGACACACACACACACACACACAAATACACTCACACACACGTATACACAGACACACACATGCACACAAACAACACACAAACAGGCAAACACAAGCGCACAACTGCTCAAGCAAGCACAAACGCCCACAAGCGCAAATTCAAAAGTGCCCACGTCGCATCCTGACGCCAGCGAGAACGTCAGTCACATTCACAGGAACACACCGATACCGTCCAAGAGCTGATGCACCGATGAGATTACATTCATCAAACAGCCTCATCTGTTCACAGCGATTGCTCACCCTCACTCAATGCCAAAACCCACAAAAAAAGAGTCACTGGTGCACAAGATACATACAAGTCCACTTGCAAGTCGATATATTTAAATATGTACACTGTTGCTGTTGGTATGTCTCCACTATTCTACCTGTACAACAGTAATTCTTCCCTGAAACCCATTAAAAGCCTGCAGTGTCCTTCTGCAAGAATCAATTTCTGTTGCAAGCCTGAAGCCATCACAGGTCATTACTTTAAAAGCCTCTCGAACCACACTGTTTAGATACGTCATTTTTCAATAGCATGGTTCTTCTTCTCCTTCTTCTTCTTCTTCTCTTAATTTCTCCATCTTTTTTTCTAGACTGTAATTTCGTGCCTAGGCTGAGGCGGGGTAAGGAATGAGTCGCAGGGGAAGGATGCGGCCTACATTCCGAAGGTGCCGTAGTTATTAACGCGAGCTCTATAAATCACCGCCAGCCGAGGAGGCGGAACGCCGCACGGCCTTGTGGGACGGAGGGGGACGCAAGTCGAGGCAGCGTACAAAGGCGCAGGGGGGCGCGGTGACGAAGGCGTGCGGGGGCCAGGCGCTGCAAATAAGGCCTTTTCCCAACACTCTTCTCCCTTCCGTGATTTACAAAGTGACTGTGGGGGCAAAGGGGGCCCAGATTGATGTTCGGCGAGGATATCTGTTACCAGTCAGTTTGCTTGTATTTTTTTCAGTTGTCATTAGGCCTTTCAGTGTTAGCATTTCAGTGTTTTTACAACCATTTATCAACACGTATTGTTATATTATTCCAAAATTTTAATTGTTAACTAACTTGTGTCAGTTCTCAGAAACATGCGCAGACAGGTGACTAATCAACCAGAGGGGTCACTCTTGTATGATTAGAGGGGGGAAAACCCTGTAGAGTGAAATCCTCCCTCTCTGGGCCAAAGCAATGTGTCACTTTGAGGGCTCCCATAAACGATTAGCACTGCCACAGCTGGGATCTGATCCAAACCGCTCTTCTCGGATTCCAAAGCGGTTCCCTTCTCGTTCAGAAACTGATTTCAATGCTACGACAAATACGAACAGCGAATCACATTCTCCGATTGGCCGAATGTAGATTGTGTATAAGTCTGCATCTCGGTGTCTTTATTTCCCATATGAAATAACTTTATTGTTTGCACGCAGCATATTGACAGTATTTAATCTGCAGGGCAAAGCTGACCCAGGCACCGGCCCCTCAGCGGAACACAAATAGATTTAGAGGAGGCAATGTTGATGAATGTCATAGGTTGTGGACTTGATGTAACACATAGGGCTTAGTCAGCCCAATTTAAAATGCGAGCAAAAGTCACCCTGAGCCACAG
This sequence comes from Anguilla rostrata, assembly GCF_018555375.3. NCBI lineage: Eukaryota > Metazoa > Chordata > Actinopteri > Anguilliformes > Anguillidae > Anguilla > Anguilla rostrata. The sequence goes on along the minus strand of NC_057939.1, from coordinate 42,438,875 downwards.
AGGACTGCAGCACAGCACATGTTCATGAATAAATATTTTGAAACAATTAATGTCAGACAGGGCTGCAGCCATGTCTCTGTGGGGGGAGTGAACTTTCCTCCTGTCAGGGTGCCATTTCATCACACGCTGTTTAGGCCCTTGAGATCATGCACATTTCGGACACGTTTGTGTGTGTATGTTTGTATGTGGGCATGTACAAATGTGTGAATATATTGGTGTGTTCGTGGGTGAAAATGTTTGAATGTGTGTGTGTGTGCGTGTGTGTGTGTGTGTGTGTGCGTGTGTGTGTGTGTATGTTGCTGTGTTTCTGTGTGAATAGCGGAAAAGCTAAAAGTTCATAAAATTCCCAGTGCACCTACCAATTTATAACCACAGCCACGACTTCCTCCCGCCCTCTTCCAAATTTCAGAGACAACCAATCCTCCTTCAACCCCAGATTCCAATACGAATCACCCACAAACTCCCATTGAATCCCAGATCCTTCAATAAATGAAATGCAAAGAAAACAGTGGAAATCCCTGCGTGCCTTGGAGAGCGCAGACCGATGAAATCAGATATTGCAGAGGAGCAGACAAACTCCCAGCACAGGCTAGGAGGGACAGGGCTCCGATGGCCCATTTTATGTTGCCGTTTGGAGTGAGGAAGTAGGCCAACATCCAGTTCCCCAACGGCCTGGCCACGCTCGTACTGTGAGCTAATATAGGGCTCAAACATACGGGCGGCTCACGCACAGAGACCTCAGATAGACAGATTGCTCGCTCGTTACCAGCCCACACAGAGCTCAAACGCTGATAACTCACTCACTGGAAATGTACGTAGGGTCCAAACAGTCAGGGCACAGTCTTGCTACACGCTCACTTTTAGCTCAAACATAGGTAATTCTGAGACAGCTCAGAGCTCAAACACAGGTCTCTTATTCACTGAAAATGTAGGCTACGTATAGCTCAAACACAGGTTCACCAAACCTTTGCTTATAGTTGAAAAACAGGTCACTCATTCAATGAACCTTTACTTATAGCTCACAGACAGGTTACTCGTTCATTGAAACTTTACTTATAGTTCAAGCACAGGTCAATCATTCACTGAAACTTTACTTATAGCTCAAACGCACTAATGGCATAAATTCAGCCAGCCCTGGTGATCTCCAGTGGAGCCACTGATTTCCAATGACATAACTGGCCTGGAATTATTCCCTGGCTGAAAAGATTCTCACATTTCTATTTCAACTTCTGTAACATGTCTCACAAATTAGAATAGAAGGAACAAAATGGAAACCAGAGTAGAACAAAAATGTTCAGTTAGAGAATTTTTAAACTTTTGTTTTTAAAAAGTTGTTGTTAGCTTTCTAGTTAACTGCTGTTCTCATACTTGCTACAACAGTGCCATTAATAGGCATCAGCTGTCCATACAAAATGCAAAATTGATTTAGCAATCATAAAAATCACAGAAAACACAGCTGTAGTTGTCACACAAAGCAATCTTCGGAATGACATCTTTCCCCAGCTACATATCTAGCTCCACTGCAGGCAATATTGACCAGACTGTTTTGTAGCATATCGAAGTTCCGAAAGCTTTGGCAATGAATGCTGCAAAATGGTCTACTAGTCGCCCTCTGCTCTGCTTTTAACCAGGCCGCAAACGGGTTGAAGGGCTAATGTTTTATTAGTGGGTCTTCCAGCTCAGAAGTACCAAAGGAGGGCATATCATAATGAGGCAATATAGTAGATGGTTGAGCTAATCTCATCCATGTAAATCTATGCAGCAGTTTGTTTGCCCCCCCAAGTATTGACCCCACATTGATTGGCAGAAAGCCTGGCCTGTCCACATGTGTGTGTGTGTGCAAATGAGTGCTATGCATGTGTGTGCGCGCACACTCACACATAAGTATAGGCGCATGGGAGCGTATGCGATGCATGTACATGAGAGTGTACTTTGGTGTGCATGCATGCTCAGGAGCTGACCTAATCAGACCGTCCCCATCGGCTAACAGACGTGTTGGAAAACCAAGGGCAAAGTCACATGATGCGAGTGTGCTCTGACCGACAAAGGCGCTCGGCACAAAAGCACACGCCCACGATTCAAAAGAAAAGGTGGCTCGCCATACAATCGAGCCTGCATGGAAACTCTGCCTTAAGGGGCAGCAGCTCCTGTGCCGTAGAACAAAGCGAACCTTTCATAAACTCAGCATCGTGAATGCCTTCACCGCAGGCTAAACCGAACCTGCCGCACAGCAATAGCTGAGGGGGTATTGCTGTTTTGGCCTGTTGCTATGGTGCGGTGCGCTCGGCACGGTGACTGCTGTCAGAGGAGACACCCAGGCCCAGGAGGGCTTGCTCAGGTCCTCGGGACGGCACATCGTATTCTCTCCCCTGACGGTGAGCACAAAGGCAGATTAGGAGCCATTGTGGGAATTCTTTTTAATTCAGGAAGCATTAATGGTGACTTCAAAACAGGACTGATCATAAACACGCATGGAACGCTGAAATTACCCACGATTCCTGACCCCTAGGCATAGGTTAGATGATTAACAATACAGCAGGCCCCCCTCACCTCCTGCCCTGCCCTCAAGGCCCAAACCAGTGCTATAAGTGACCTCCTGGGTCTTACAGCAACCGTCATGAACCTTGCCGTCCATCAGTTTTGCAAGGCCTTGTGCCTGTCCAAACCCTGAGGTAAGACAGTGCATCACTGGAGTGTCACAGCACAGCAAGTGAGGTCACCCCAGAGAGGGAGACCTTGTCAAACGCACAAACGGCAATGTCGATAAGACCAGAACCTCACCTGGCCAGAGCGTACAGCATAGCAGCAACTGAGTGCGTAAGGCGCTCAGCTGTTAAAATATACAGCACTGCCTGCACAGCTCAAAGCAGGAGTTTGGGTAGATGGGAGTTTCTCTAGGAAGCCACCAGTTTACTTAGCATTATCTATACCTGGTGCTTCAAGTTTATATTCACTTCTATAGGGAAAAAAATCGTGAAGTATTTGAGAATGAAGCCAAACGTAAGAGTGTGGTGGTTTGCACCATTTAATGGCGAGAACTGTTTGTCTACTTAATACATGTGTGTAATGTTAAAGTGTGGAACTAAACACGCCCCCTGAGTTTAATGTTCTTACAGAACAAGATTATGGAAATTACAAGGAACAAGAGCTACAGGAATAGACTGGGAGCACTGAAATAAAGACAAAAGAGAAAAGACAAACAAAGATTTACAGGAAGCCCATTCAGGATGGAGCACATTTCAGCTTTTGTATACTATCTGACAACAGCACTGGCGAATGAACAAAGCCCAGTGCCCAAAAGGAGCACCTCTATCTTTACAAGTTTAACTATTAATGAGGTGTTTTCTATTACATGGCTTTCACTGTGTATGTGCCAATGAGGAACACAGTGGGACTGAGAAAAGATAATAAAATCGAACAAAAATCTAACAGGGGGCGGGGCAGGGGTGGGGGACTGTTTTGACAGTCGGTGTTTACAGTAGGGTGCGGACAACTTGTGCATGAGAGGTGCAGTGCTGTGCCAAACCACATCTCTCTCCCTCCAGCTGATTCCGGATCAGTAATACTTCTGTGTGAGCACTTGGCATAGCAAACTGATCTCTGGCCAGTGATCAGCAAGTAGCGATCAGAAGTGAACAGGCAGTGGCAGGGTGTGTACGTCACAGGCCCATACACTGCAGCACTCACGCATGCTTCTATATCTGAAGCCCCATACCAATTCCTCCACCTCCTCCAACTTAGACATAAGGAGGTGGAGGAATTCATATCAGGCTTCTGATAAAGAACCATGAATGATATAATGCTTCACACATCCAGCAGCTGCACAGCATGGAGGTTCACTGGGATCTTGCATGGTATGGATGTGGCAAGCATGCGGACTTAGGGTTAGAGGCCTATAAGGCTCAGAGGGTGTAATTCCTGGTTGACACTGAGCTTGGCAGTCCTGTGGATTTTTGCAGTGGGGAACTGGAAGGGGATCAAATGCACAGCAGGACACTAGTAAGCGGCCCGCAGGAGAATGAGTGGGGGGGGGGGAGGGGGATACATGCTCAGCAGTTACACTGTCTGCAACATTCGTCTTCACGGACAGTCGCTCTCCATAAACTATCCCTCTCCCCTCTCTTACAGGCAATGAAGTCAGGCTGATTAAAAACCCAGAGTTCGGGTTTAGCCAGGGCCGCGCGTATCACGGTGGCCTCGTTAAAGAGCTCGGAGAGGTGAGCTCGTTAGAGTCAGAGGCACGCGGTGAAACGCGCATGTGCATCAACGAAGCGGTCGGCAGGAAACTCCTGGGAAAATGCGCAAGGCCAGAGGGAGCAGGGAGGACCCGTCCACTGAATGCAGCAAGCGGCATTCTGTCTCCTACCTGCCTTCCTCACTACCTCACGGAGGTCAACATCACCACCGACAAATATAGACTGAGGACTATTTACAGCCTGTCCTTTACGATCCTGTAATCTCTTTAGCGAAAATAAGGCAGCCTATTTTCACAAGCAGGTCTGTGTGTTTACTCTGGCTGTGTGTGTAAGTGAGAGGGAGTGAGTGAGTGAGAGAGAGAGCGAGAGAGAGAGAGAGAGAGAGAGAGAGAGAGAGAGAGAGCGAGAGAGAGAGAGAGAGAGGGAGGGAGATAGAGAATAACACTACTTTATTTGAGTACCACAGTGACAAGGAACCAGAGAGGGAGAGAAAGGGGGAACCAGAAGAAAGAGAGGAAGAAGAAATGCAGAGGTGAGAGGAGAGGGAGAAGGAGAGGCAAGAGAGCGAGAGCGTGAGCGTAACCATTCAAGCTGCTGGGAGCGTTCAATTTTTATTGCCGCTCATATTTTTCACGCGCGCTGACACTGTCTGGGAGCAAAAGGCGAGCCAACAGCATTAGCCGCCAACAGGTACCCGCCCTTCCCCCGTCCACCCCGCCCGGACCCCCCGCGCCGCCTAAGGCCTTGTGGAGAGCAGGCCTTCCATCCACCGCCACGCATCTGTCCGTGCACTGACCGGGATTCGTCCACAGGGGAGTTAACCCCCACCCTCAGCTGACTCTCTTCTGACCCTCCGCTCCGGCCACTCTTTCTGAGTCATATCGCAGTTCAGAGCAGAGGACTGTGCCCAGACCGGTTTCATGGGTGTTTGTGGGAGCGTGGTGTTCGGCAGATTTAAACTTAAATCAGACAGAATCTTTAAATGAAAATGCTGTAGTTTTATTTCTTAATGTAATTTATGTAAATTGCTTATTTAATATCTTACATGCTGACCAGTTCACCTGAACTAACCTGAAAAATAAAGTTCTATTCTATTCTATTCTATTGTCTCAGAATGATGAAAGGGGTTTGTGGGGGTTGGGGAACGGCAGTAGAGAAGTAGGAACAGACGGGGCTGACTAGACTCCAAGATTTAAATCACGGGAAATGCAATAATGGCTGAAAATGAGACATTCGCTGCGGGCACGCATCGTAAACCTGGGCAGGAAATTTATAATTACAAGGACCAGAAAATGTTTTCCAAAACAAACAATGAAACAGTCCAGATCCCTGAAAGACACGAGAAAAGGATTCTGCCATGTGGGCTGTATTTTCAATTGTTTGTTCAAAAGAGCACTGTAATTATGCAGCAACAGTGAAATAAATCTAGATCTTAAAGAGTGATGCTATCTAGCTTATCTCTTCTCCTTTCTCTGTTCGCACAAAACTAGGCTTAGGCTTACTGCTCTACCAGATCTAAGAAAGAACCAACACACACAGAGCAGTGTGAAATTTTACACACTGAAACAACAAAAATTCACTCTCTGCATCCCTATTGCAGTGGTTCAAAACCACATGCTGAACACCACCAATTAAAAGGACACTTTGGTTTCACTGACTCCTTCACATCCAGGGAAAGTGTTTGGTTGGACACAGTGTACGACACTGTCATTATTTATTATCGAAGGGAAGAAAATCAGAGAATTGCTATGGCTACGAAATGAGCTGTGTCTACAAAAGTGCAATTCTTCACGCCAATGCGCCAGAGTCCAAACTGTTATCACTAAGCGGCATAGACATGTTCTAACTAATCTCTGTTGAAATGGGCAGTATCAACTTTCTTTAACAAGACAGAATCCACTGGGGAGGGGAAAAAAAAACAGAAAGCCAGTTATTCTTGGACTAGGGTCTGTTCTTAGATTGATTACAGTTTATTTTTGCTTTACCTGATTATCTGATCTAAGAGAACGTTCCTATTCAGACCTCTCATTAGTTATTTTTAGACTTAACACGTACTCACGGCTAGGTAAAGTAGTTGCTTGCTAGGAAGACAGATATCATTATAACGGGCTCTATACAACCGTAGCGCACACATAAATGAAACACTGTGCTACCGGCCTGTGTGGTGAGAGTACTGCTTATCTAAGATTCCCTACAGTGCCATTTATTTAGACTGGGTTGAGTACAATTAGCCTAGCATTTGCCCTGGGGCTACACTTTTCAAATATGTTCAACTGCATAATGATTTCAAGCTCCAGTTACATGTAAATGTTGAATGATTGGAACAAGGTTAAGCGTTGATTTTAATGAACCCCCTAGATTCCCTTGAAGCCCCCGGTGTAGATGAACTAATTTGAGTGACAGGGCAGGCCTGCCACTTCCAATGAAAGGAGACCGTGCTCCATACAATTGCTCTCATAGTTTCCACAGTTTGGTCCTCTGTGTACTAATGCTGCAGTAGCCAGAAGCGTTTTTTGTGAATGACAGCTGTCGCTGTGGAAACAGGGTAAAGTTCAGGGATGCATGATGTGTTGTGTGGATACAATGATGGCGTGTCTGTGAAGGTGGGGGAGGAGCTGGTACTGCTGGCTCATGGTGTGTGGGTGGTGCTGCTGGAAGGAGAGGGGGCATGGAGTTGCTGGGTAATTCCACCAACTGTGCTCACTGGCACCCACAAATTCACCAAACACTTTGCACAAATCTGAACTGCTGGGCTACAGAAAAATGACATCACTTGTACGATATGCACCCCCAGAAACAGTGACTAAGCACAGGAAAACATCAGTACTGGTTGGGAAAGCCTTCAATCGCGGGGCACAGCAAGATTACACGGGCGCCTGCAGCCAACCGGATGTACTTGTGCTTCTACACGTGCAAAGTAGTGCTTGTGTCTGTGTGTGAGTGCCTGAAAGTAATCTCGAATCACCACACTCAGGCTGAACTGATTAGGATTTAATCGGCAATTTGATAGTGCCTTTCTCCAAATTACACGGAAAGGAAACTGATCAAACCAATGAAGGAAACCCTTGTAATACAAGCTGACACTGTACAAACAAACTAAGAGGCGTTTTTTTTAACCCTACTTCATTCTGATGTGAGACCGCAAGTTCCAGTTGTGAAAATAACTGAGGAAATGCACAGCAATTTGATCCTTTGAGAGATACTGACTGAAAATGGCCAGCTGGGCTAGAGAGAGAGCCACAGACCTGTTTCCTGGGCTCTAGGAACAGAGGTTCACGCTGAAGGCAAGGCATCAGACGCATCTGAGCACGCGCACCGTGACCTAACGCCGCCCGCGTGGGTGAGACGCGGCAACGTCGCGAAGCGCGCGTTTCCTACATCCCCAAAACCACGCAGGCCCACCACTTGAACCTGCCTTACAGAACCAAGCACCGAGAAGCTTTACTGCAGGACAGAAAGAAGGGGGGGGGGGGGGGAGCACAGGGCCAACATTGTGGCTGCACAGCACCCCACAAAGCCCCATTATCCCCCTCTCCTCAGCCACTCTGAGTGTGTCGTCGGAGTACCTGTTGGCACAGGTGTAAGGTTACCCCCACTTTCGTTAATATGAAACCCCAGCCTCCGAGCTTTCACAGTGTGAATGAACATGCAGGGCGCGGGGGGGGGGGGGCGGTTAGCTCTTTCATAAAGAGCTCCTGAAATTCCTCGAGTCAACCCGAGCGTCCACCCCACAACCCATCCTACATTCGAAACCCAGCAAAAGGTAGCGAGAATGAAGTAAAACCCTTCCCTGTTTGCTGCCATTGACAACCACGCAGTTGCCACAGCGACAGGCTAAGTGGGCTAGCAGCCACCTTTGTCAGCCGGGTACTTCCCCCCCTGAAAACTTTTGCGCGACACCCATTAATCCAGGCACCCCCCTCCCAACCCCCATTATAATAACAAACATCAGGGTATGCGCTTGGTTGCCGGGTGGAGACAAGAGCTCCAGGTCCAAGCACCCTTTCGCCAAAAGACTCAATGAGCTGTGTCACAGGCTCATTTAATTTCCAGCCTCTTCCACAGCAATTTCCATCGGGATTCATAAAGTCTTATCTTATCTTATCTTCTGTAGACCAGTGGTTATCAAACTCGCTCCTGGGAGACCAAGTGTGTGCCTTTATGCCGATTTTGTTCCAACCACAATTGCAATCCGAGAAGTTTAACAAGCTGTTAAGTTTTCTCAAGCTTTTCATGTTTAGAGGGATTTACCCTCTTAAGCCGCATTTTGTCCGAAATAGCTATGCATGCCACGAATAATAAAAGTTGCATATTTGTTGCAAATTACATAAAGAGAGGTAAAAAAAACTGATCGAATTACAGACTGGGGTGAAACATTAGGATACATCGCCTCTCAAACGAACCATTTGGTAGATAAAGAAGAATTCAAATTCAAAGCAAAACGATAACAAGCCAAACCTGCATTGCGTTAACAAGTTCAAGGAAAATAGTTACGAAAGAACCTAAGCACATGTGCTCAACAGCCTTAACTGAGCAAGGGATTGGCTGGAACGAAAACCCAGCATGCACAGGGGTCCCCCAGGAACGGGCCTGAGAACCAGCGCCGCAGACCGAGCGAGCTGGGCAGGGAGCGCAGCGATACGGTAAAGCTTACCTCAGCTCATTCTGGCGGGCCAGACCTTTAGACGCGAGCGCCGCATCATTGCCCCAATCCCCGACGAATAAGCCGAAGCTCTTACTCAGACCACCGAATGCGAGCCAAGAAAACCTTCCCCTGCACAGTGCCAGTGCCAGAGCCTCCAATATCTCTCATTTTAACTGGGCGCTCAATATCGGGTTCATTTACATTACAGGCATTTAGCGGACGCTCCTATCCACAGCGACTTACACAACTTTTTGACATAGCATTTTTACATTGCATCCATTTATACAGCTGGATATATACTGAAGCAATGCAGGCTAAGTACCTTGCTTTAGGGTACAACGGCAGTGCAACCTTTAGGTTACAAGCCCAGTCCCTTATCCATTATACTACACTGCCATTCAAAGCAGGAAATGGAGACTTCAAATCAAATGCCCCCCATTGCTGTTCTCATACAGGTGCACCCACAGTCACGGAACGCAGACAGAAGCACGGCCCTTCCTGTTTTATTGCAAAGCCCTTGGAAGGGGGAAGGCTGTGCCGCACAGAGACGGGGAAAAGGGGGAGCCCCCTTCAGTAAGCACGCCATCCGAGAGAGGGAAAAAAATGGCTCCGGGACCATGTTTCTAATCTAATCTCACAATCACGGCCCGCCAAGCGCAAATCAAATCTTTCATCTTATTCCCTCCGCAGCCTTGAAGCCAAAGGATCATAATACTGTACTTTTCTTCCCCAAAAACCATCTGCTGTTCATTTAAGACTGCACAATAATGTAATAAATAGGCCTTCAGCTTTTTATTGTTGTTTTACAAAGCGTGTAATCATCAGTAACTTTCATCAGTCTATTGATTTCCTGCTTGGGTTGTTGCTCTTTTTTTTTTTTAGATTCCTTTTGCACCCTTCTTCCGAACGCGGAATCTGATACTGGTTAATTATTCAGTGCTCTGGCGAGCGACATGAGTCCACGTGAGGCGTGGGTTACCCCACCTCCACACTCAGTTAGTCACTGCCTGAAGCAGACCAGGACCCAGTTATTCCTGTACAACCTCACCCTCACCTCCTCTCTGTCTCTCTCTTACTGTCTTTCATTCTCTCCCTCTGTTTCCCTCCCTTGCTTTCTCCATTTCTCTTTTTCTCTTTTTCTATTTCTCTCTCTCTCTCTCTCTCTGTCTATCTGTCTGTCTCTCTCTCTCTCTGCCTCTCTCTCTCCTTACCTCCCTCCCTCCCTCTGTCACTAGGCTGAATGACACAGAGGACATCTTTTACAAGCTGTGGATGGGAGCCGCAGTTAAAATAAGCATCCCTAGGCAGCGGGGAGAGCCAGGCCAGCATCACACGGCAGCAGGCTGAAGTAGGACACTCCACCCAGCCACATTCTTTTCATAAAGAAACACTGCAGGTCCTATGGAGGCTATTTCTCAGCCAATTTGAGAATAAAAAAGCAAAGAGAATCAGACACGACGAAGTAACACCACCACAAAAACACATCTGCAAAGAACAAAAGACAAGATCAAAACTAAAATGTACGAACGGCAAAATGCCCAAACTGAGGCTAATGTCTACCACCAGGAAGGGTCATCGCATGACGGTTCTCATGGGGTAGTTTTAGGGGGAAATATTTACGTCAAGCTCATCCTTATTCCGTTGCAAATTGATTTACTCCATATGCATTTGTTTGGCTGGCACCCTTATCTGAAATAAATTGCAGTACTTAAATTTGACATATTACCCATTTATGTGGCCAAGCATTTGGTGAAGCGATTCAGTAAGTAAGTACCGTACTCAAGGATACAGCCAGTCCGGAAAGGGGCTAGCGTGCCTAGAATTTTGGGGGCGGGAGTGGGTAGTAGGAGAGCGAATGTGGATTGGGGGAGAGATAGCAATTCCGAGGGGTAATTGGGGAGGGGGGAGGAAGCAATTTGGGGCAATTGGCCACCAGCTGCCACTGATGCAACATGGATTTTGTTCCCCCTTTGTTTAGCACCCATCCAGATGGGTGGCAGCCTACAGGACCGCCCATGTTGCCTATGCCTAGAACCGGCCCTGAGCTCGGTCATGTCAAAGGCACACTCTCCGTGTACATTTCAATGTCCCATTGTACAATGGTCTATCATGAACGTATCAAGATGAGTACAAACACAGGACAGGTCTCTCTTCCTGTATTTCCCCAGTGTTCGCTCCAAGAGCCTTACCAGACCTACCAGTCCCAAATACAGATGCTCCATACAACAGTCATTGCTCTACTTCCGTAACATTTTGCTGCATGTTTCAAGCATCTTTGCCAATTAATAAGACTGAAGTCTATCTCACCAGACCATCATTGTACATAAGATTCCGATCTTAACTCACCTGCCCTAGTAAAATAAAGTGAAATAAAATAAAATAATATAAAGCACTATTCATTCAAGTGGGTTAGGTGAACTACCTCATCACATGACCTGTTAAGTGCGCATTAATCAAAAGAGGAGAAAATAAGTTCGCGCTGGAATGAAATGAAGCTAGAGGCTGATGACTGGGTTCACCCCTCCGCCCCCAAAGGCGCTAAAATCCGCGAAGGGGGTGCTTCATGCCCCCGGCCCGGCTCCCGACCCTCGCGGAACATTGAGAGTTGACATTTTCCCAAGGCCGCGGCCAATCCCGAGCCCTCCCTCACCTGGCAACCCCCGAGCCTCGCACCAGGCCCGGGCCCTCTGACGCCAGCCAACTGCTGCAGAGACGCCATTGTGAGCACGACTTCCCCTAGCTTTAATGTGCAGAAATCCTGGTATTGTGCTCCGGGTTTGGGTGGAAAGGCCGGGGGGGGGGGGGGGGGGGGGGGGTTTGGATACTGTATCCTCCTGTTAAAATGAGGTAATCTCCTTAACGAGCGGGGCGTGAAGGAGGGCCGCATTGACCGACCGTCGTTTCGTTCCAAAAAAAAGATAAAGGGGGAGGGGAGAAAAAGAGGGGAGGGAAAAGGAAGTCGAACAAAAAGAAGGGGTGGTAAAAAAAAAAAAGCTTTGAGCTAGGGTTTGAAACAGAGCGTGAGGATGAAGTATTCGGTCTGTTCCAGCCTTGATTAAAAACCGCTACATGAATTCACTCTCACGCCTTTGACATCAAAGTGCTTATCATCACAAAAAAAAAGTGTCACCTGTAAGCTTACATGGATACCAGGTTTCCAAAGGCTGATGAATAATAATAATAAATAGCAGCGTTCAGTTCCAGAAATTGGAAAGAAAAGGTGTATTTAATGGTATAATTATTGAGATCCGTGGGAGAAGGGGACAGCATCTGTCCTGTGACTGGGACCACTTAAGGGATTGGGGTCAGAGTATGAGTCCTGAGTAGTCGCAAACACACGCACGTGCACACACACACACACACACACACACACACACGCGCGCACACACAAGAAACACTCAAACCCACACAGAAGAGTATGAGCCACAAGAAGTCTTCACTTCACAAAGATGCACACATAAATGCATATACAAACCTACAACCACAGCAAATTTAATCTCCACAGGAATACCAACCTCCACATAAAAAAACATAAAAACCAGTAATAATGATATCACCGTACCATAGATGTGCATCGCAAAACCTACAGTTTCCATATTACTTTTTGCAGTGTATTATCGTCAAAAAGGTTATATTTTTGTTTTTTTCATTTGAATTTTTCAACAAAATTTATTTGAAGTGCCACCAACTTCACAGACACACGTTTGGGCACTTAGGCACAATAAATTTGGCAGCAACCAGTAGGCCCAGAGAATCTTTCACAGTGGATCCTTCACTGTCATCCTCATCATTACAGAGCCCACTTTGACAAGTTAATCTGTGACACAATGTCCACATCTCCAAATACAAAGCCTCCCCTGTCACCATCAATTGAAAAGCCTATGATTAATTTGTCTGTATGCTGTGCAAACAATGTACGATGGAGTAACACACAACATAAACAGGGCTGCACTTTATTCCTGTTGCACTTCACTGGAAGCCATCTTTTATCGCAGGAAGAAAAGCATGGGCCTATACAAAGGACTGCTTTTACAGACTGAGGGCGAGCAAATAATGGAGAACAATGTAGTGTCAGGGTCTGTCATTAAGAAAGACTGGTACAAACTCTCACCAAAAAGTGCAACACAGGCACAAGGAAATGTCCGGAACCCTGGCTTAGCAACAGAATGGAAGACATTCACAAGATACATTTGAGTGTGTGCATATATGAGTGTGTGTATGTGCGTGGGGGGAGAGGGGAGGCATCAGGATTTAAGTGTAACTAGATTTATGTATATTTGCTTGGATGCAGGTGTGTGATGGAGCAACGGAGATTTATGAATCATTGTTTTAGTCATGAAATATCTGGAGAAGACTACATGAGATGAGACCACGGACATATAATCTTTCATAAACCGATTCCTGTTTGGATCTGAAAATGAAATGTTTCAAATTAGGTATGCCAAATTTTTAGTTTTTGACCATATAAGTCGAGAAGCTTTCGAATGAAAGTTCCAGGCTCCTGAAGAGGCATGTGCTGCCAGATGAATAATGATCATATGCTAATGACACCACCCTTTCTCATTCTGAGTAGTTATTTATATTAGCCAGAGCCTAGGGACCTGCTCTTTCAGTGCAGAGTGTAAAGTTCCACAGGGCTGCGGGGACGGACCACACACACACAGACGCACGCCCACGCACACACACACATACACAGAACTCAAATGCAGCCAGTTTCAAACATAATCGCTAAGGCAATTTTTACATTTCATACTGTCACATGATAAATGAACACATCAAAAAGCCATGCTCAGTTATATAACAAAGGTCACAAACTCCTGGATCTCCAGGCAACTGTAACATGCTGAGAATGATTAGCCTTCTCCTCCTTTCACCATGCTCAGCTCACATTTCATTTCCTTCCCACAGATCTGCTGTACAAGGTATTCTCACCGGGACTACATATCAGGGCCACAAAATGTCTGACAGCCACATATCAAAGCCCCCCGTAACTGAGCGCACCCACACACACGCACGCACGCACGCACACACACACGCACTCATGCACGCACACACATATCCAAATCCCACATGTGTGAGGTCCTCATGTCAGTAGCCCATATGTTTGAGCCCCTCATATCAGAAGCCCATATGTTTGAGCCCCTCATATCAGAAGCCCATATGTTTGAGTCCCTCATATCAAGCACAGTAGTCCTCATATCATGTTTGAGGCCCTCATATCAGAACCCCATTATTGGTTTTGAGCAAGCCTCCATGCCCAATATCTAGAACCGCATATGTTTGAGCCCCTCATATCAGAAGCCCATATGTTTGAGTCCCTCATATTACAACCGCACGTGTTTGAGGCCTTCACATCAGAACCCCACATTATTGAGGCCCTCATATTAGAACCGCATGTGTTTGAGGCCCTCATATCAGGGGAAATGTCCCGTTTTACGGTTCAGCACACGCGTTTCCGTTTGTTCTGTTTTTGGCTTCGCTGCCATCTGCGAGTCCACTCCCTGACACCACACACATGGCGGAACCACATCACACTCAGATACGATGGGAGTTCTAAAACGGTACGAGTCCAGCCTGGAACGTGTGGGGGGGGGGGGGGGTGGGGGAGAGCTAGGCGTAGCGAGGCACCGCATTCCTGGCTGGGCCACAGCCCTGCTGGCAGATTAGCGACTGGGAATTATGGGAATTATCCCCTTCGGAGCCCGGAGTCACCGCAAGCTTCAAACCGGGTGAACAAATGGAAATAGGACCATTACCAGCTGAAGCGCTCCTCAGCGTCCGAGCAGCACGAGTCGCAAACCTTCACAATTATGGTAGAAGCCCACCATGTTCAAGAGCGTGTTTGTTCACTCATTCATAAAAAAATGTGGTGAATATTTGCATCTAGAACTATTATATTCGTAACTAAAAATTTGTTTGAAATGGCATTGAATCTTTGCTACATAAATCAAACAAATAATTAAAAGTGGCTCTGTCCTGACTTTTTAAACGTTGCTTCACAAACTCTGAAGGCGCCTACCGCAAATATGGGGAAATCTGACACTGAGCATTGATGAAAACAACCGATTGAAATCATTTCAGAAATTGCAGTACAATATTACTCTCACATTAAATCCATTGACATTAAGCTCAGCCCCCTGTAATTATTTTATTCACATGCAATGTTGGCATGACTTGATCATTACAGACTTTCATTCAGCATTTTGCTGCGTCCTCTCCCTCAGCACAGTAGACTCCTCCCGCAACAGCAGGCCCACAAAAATGTCACATCAAGGGTTTCAAAGGCCTCTACAATGACGCTCATTCACTGGCTTCCTCCAACGCCTCAATCTGCCAGCTCATGCAGACGTAAAGGGATGTTCATTAGCGGGACTTTAAGCGGGCGTCCGAAAAAAGGAAGGTGTTACCCTCGTTCTGTAGCCGCCACCTGCACTTGACTCCCGTTCTGTCATTTGTGGAGCTGACCCCCATAAGGGGGACACTGGACCCTGTGTACTGAAGGTTTTACCTTCTGGAGACACCTCATAAGTAACAGACTGAGCTCACATTAGCTAGCTGAGTATTGGCTATTTAATTAGGTGACAGGAAAGCATTCAGCGAAACAGAACGACTGTTTTGTATGTTTTTTTTTCTGCCCAGTGCATTGGAACTTCCTCTGAAAGTATAAACAAGTATCCAACAGTTAAACCATTCTTTCGGTATTTCAGGTCTTTAAACCTAAACAACACACACACCCTATTTTTATTTTTGTAGATTATAATATATGAATTTCCCAAGCATTCAAGAAATGCTTCATACCAAGGTCAGTGCATAGCAGTGTCAATCTGTCCGAAAAATTTAAATAGGTTTATTAACAGATTTAAATTCATCCAGATCTACCATTCTCCCTTACTTAAAATCTCAGTTCTTCCAGAGTGGACTGTGTTTTAAACTTCTTGCAAAGCTCTGAATCATGCAATATAGTCGATAGTTGACCACAGAAACACAATTTACTGAACAGGCACAGGTATAATCTGCAGGATGTGGAGATTAAGTATACTGTATAATTATGTATAATGTATAATCGTTCCATTTTAATTTTTTAGACTGTGCTTAAGGAACACAGTAGCAAAGCACTGAGTCCATGCCTGCAATATACCCCTACATAAAATCTACAGGCACTCCCTGGTATCTGAGTGGGACTTCAGGATCCGTTGGCATAAGAATCCATCGCATAATAACCCTGCTAATCCGTTAGCCTGCTCAGCTGTTTCCGCTACACCAACTTCTTTAAATAATGTCCTGTTGTTGTCACGTCACAGACCAACCAATTCACCCTGTGACACAATGACAAGGTACTTGCTCACTTCCTTCTGTTTCTGTGCATACCAATTGGCTCGTGGTGCCTATCAGTTGTAACTGAGGCCCACAAAGTGTCTTGTCCTGTGGAAGGTGACTGCTTTACCCCAGGGGAAAGCCAGCACGATCGACCCCGTAAGTTGCCTCCGGGCAACACCCAGGGCACACACAGGCAAGCCAAGGACCCTGGCCCACGCTACCATTTTCTGATCTAGACGACGTCTCTTCTGAAAGGACAGCAACAAGCTGCAAGGCGGACTCTGAGGCAGAAGGTTCAGTTCCAGACATAAAGGAGGCATTGATAACAACAATAGGAAGGAGGGAACAGGGAGGAGAGAAGGACAAAGCCAGGGAGAAGGAGCATGCCTTTGGCCCTAGGAGATGGGAATTCTTCTCTTATTGCCCCCAGGCTGATCAGTGAGCTCACCAGAGTGGGCAGAGGAGACCGTGCTGTCTCCAAACCCACCCAACATTCTTCGCAGGTGGGCCGTGTGGCTCATTAATTCTGAGGAACTAAATTCTGGCAACTCAATGCGTGAATTCTTTCAAAACAAATGCAGATGAATTGGACATTGCTCTTCTGCCTCACATTTGTTCAGAGTTTTGGAAAGACAATGTAAAACACGTCCATCATTGTACACAGTAAGACAGGCAGAGCCAAAATGGAGGCAAGGGAGCACTAGAATGATGGACACTCCATCCATAACAAGACTGCTGGGACAGTCCACAATAGCACAATAATTAATGAGCCAAGTTCACCATTGTGATGCGGTATTTCCCTCTGGGAACAGGTGATCAGCACTGTGTATCTGTGTATAGTGCATGCAGGTGCGTTAGCACTCACAGTGGGATTTCTCCGGTTGCTTAATATCCCTACTACTGGCACAGGGCTGTGGAAAACAACCTCATCTCTCCAGAAATTTTTCCACGGTCCCGTTTCTTTCACATTATTCACCTTGATTCTGGTTTCAGAAGGAGATCAACTTTCACGTTCCCAGGGGCCGAACCCGGGGCTTCATTCCATTCCCAAAGCGCTTCCTCTTCCAGAAATTCCACCGCCGTCCGGCTCGCTATCACAAAAGCGCTCTCATTACTTTTGACGTGTTTCCATCACTGAGGACAATTTGGCATGGACGCGTGTCTCTCGGACGCTTTAAATAAAACTCCCACTGTTTGAATGACATGCAAATTGAACATGTCAAATTTAGAATCTTACTGGTTGCCTGGTGACCAGCTATAAACGGAATATGCTTCGTTTTACGCCTGAGATCCCAAATAGATATTATCACGCACAAGTCGAGCCCCAGAGAGCTACAAAATTTCCTCAAAGTTTCTCCTTTCATACACACAGGACAATAGAGTCTTGTTCTCCAAAAGCTGATGGAATGCTATGCGATGACTTCCACTCTGTAGGTGCCGATGGCTCCAATGGGAAAAGGAATTGTCCCTGGGGAATTGAAGCACCCTGCGGATAAATAAGGCCTTTGTGGTAGCATGACCCTTGGAGCTAAGGGGACTGAGTGCTGCCTCTCATGGGGTTATTACCTTTGCCTAAAATGTATGCCATCATAAAATAAACCACTTTTCTTCATTCATCTTCTGTCCTGACATCACTGCAACTCTGCAAAACCAATCATTGTAGTGCCTATGATATGTGAAACAGACAGATAGAGTGAATACCAAGGACACCTGTGACAGGAAAACAGGAAGGAAATGGGGAAGGAATATAACAGTTATACCAATAAAGCCAAGCGAATTAAATGGGAAAACGAGGAAGCAAGATGAACAAGCTGTTTCAAAAACCTATGCACTGGGACTGACCTGGGCTCAGAGGTACTGTGTGGTCTTATGTTGAGGGAATTAGGGTTGGATCGATATCCGGTAATACAGCATACCAGGGTATATAAAAATACCAATGGTGTTATTTCAATATGGCATTTTGTTATTATTCATATAAATTTCAGTCAGTTCCAGGCACTGCCCCACCAACCCCTGTCACTGTAAACTAGAGGAAGTTTGTATGGAAACAGGCCTATGCTGCAGCTGCTTTACACAATGTTGATTGTTTGTAAATTTGATAATGCTATAGCTGGAATTTCAAATTCAATAGCTATATATGGGTCTATTTTGTCAGGGAATGGATGCAGCCAAAAAGAAAGGAGCCTGCCACTATATAACCTGAAACTGAAAGCACACACCTGGGCTAAGCTTGTGCAAGGTGAGCTTGCATAGAAAGCCAAGTACAAACGTTACTCAGTTCGCCACTGACAGAATAGGAATGTGAAGCAACCTGACTCCGGTGTGCCGCACCATAAAACTGTCATGCAGAAATTCATAAACATATCGAAATGCAGGTCTAAACCCCAGAGCCTGTCCAGAAAAATCACTGCAGCTTAAGTAACCAGTACTTACCAGAGTTGAACATGGACTTACAGGCTTCCCAACTATGGTAGCAAGCTGTTAATTCAAGTATAGTGGCGCCGCTACAAGAGCAAACCTTTTGAAATGTTAACGATAACGTAGCCCAGTGTAAGTGCAGTGATTAATAAACCGCAAAGCGGCAGATGAAACATCTTAGCATGCTGACGTTTTTCAGTCATTATTTCAACAAGTGTAAACACATCCAGGGATTGTTTTGCAACCACTGCCACAGAATTTCATAATAGCTACACAACCGAGCTCTGTATTTTAAAAGGCGATAAGGCAGCCTTGGCCTAATCAGGTTCTGTTAAAATTATTTCCAAAATGAAATTTTGAAATAGTAACAAAATAGTTCTTCAAAAAACAAGGCACAAATGAAGTCATGAAGCCCAGTGGCTATGCACGTCACTGGAAGCTCAATGCCACACAACCCAGCTGTTTATCATTCATTTATTTATCAATTAATATTATAAAAAATTATATGCTGTATACCCTGCTATTTTAATGGCCAACATGAAAGGGAAAAAATACAGCCCAACCCTTGTGAGGATTGAGCAAAACTTGGACTCATCTCCTCCACCTAACTGGATATAAGCACACTGCTCCTGGTCACCTTTACACAAGTATCATAACTAATTCCAGAATAAACAGAGTTGTGTGCTGCAAAACCTTCAAAAGTAAAACTTCCTGCAACTTATAAGACACAGCTCACAAACAACGCCCTTACCAGCTAGCAGAGCAGGGGCCGATGACGTCAATTACAAGACCAAAATGAACCGTACACAAAGGACCAGTGTGTGAGGAAACATTGACACCTAGACATTAAACCCTATTGTGCATTCAATTGACAGACAAAGACGACAAAGATACAAACTATCAGCGACACTCAAACAGAATGACTCAATTATATCAAAACATGTAGGCTAAATCCATTAGCTCACCATGTTCTGTAAGCTCCTTAAACAGGGAAGGAAAAGCCATCAATCATTCTGGCAACTCACAGCTTTAAGAGAAGTGAAAGGGAAGGTTGTCCCTTGAATGAACGTTGAACGGACATGGGCAGCTGATCTGTGATCATCCTAACCTGCTAACCTGTGTTTATCTGGGATAGGGGAAACTAGGTTACCCAGGTTAACCCCATGCAAATGTACCATGAAGCAGCACTCTGAAAATATCTCAATCACTATTCAGCACGTTACTTCACCGCTAAGAGGGCTTTATATAAGCCCGGGCTCCCGGCTGGATAAACCCATTCACTTGCTGCTCTACTCCCTCCCCCTCATCCGCTTAACAAGTTCAGACGTCAGAGGGCAAGAATACAGCATACACGGCAAGCAGAGGAAACATCTCAGTTTCTCAGTTTCAGAGAGGATTTCCATTTCAGCTGCTAAGTTTCCAGTTCATAACATCAACCAGGAAGTTACAGGAAGATGGAGCCAGAATGGCGTCTGCAGCGCGGGTCCGGGAGCATTCCGGCACATGCCGGTCACCCGAGGGCCAACTGTGTCGCCGGCTGCCGGGCCGATGACGGACACATTGTTGCTGGGGCGACCAGCTGGTTACAGAGGGGGGGCGTCAGAGGCAAAGGAGCACTGGGAAGGGGAAGGGGGAGGAGACATTTGTGCGCCTCATGCACAATGAGCACCGCCCTCTACACCCCCCCCCCCCCTCCTTTCTGAAAGAGACCATTCATGGTCATTGTCATTTGGGGGGCCCATGCAGTCACCAAAGAGGGGCTGCTGGCACCTTCCTGTCCTGCTTCAGCTCTGGTGCTGAGGAAGCCCAAAAGCGCACTTTGGACAAACAGATCAGGGATCCGCAACAGGGAGGGGCTGACAAGGGAAGAAAGGGCCTTTTGTATTGGACGGCAGATGAATAAAATGTCAGAGAGAGTGATCTAAAACAGGAAGCTGAGAAGTCTGAACTGAACTTGCTCTCTCCTCCTCAACGTGAGCAGAAGGGAGAAAGCACTGAGCGGAAAGAGGAAGAGAAAAAGGGAGAAGGAGAAAAAGACAGACAGAAAAAGAGACCACAGAGACTGAGAGAGTGAGAGAAAGAGACCACAAGAGCGGCTCCCTTTGAGCATAAAAGGATTACACAGCTCAGAAAACAGCAGCAATGCAGCCAATGGAGTCAATGAATCCATCCATAATTCAAGCCCTTTGCACGAAAATTGTAATTTCTGATTACAATATTCATAAATGTGAACAAAGCACAACAGAAATTGAAAAATGCAACCATTCAAACACTTCAGGCGAATACAAGCAGGCTGAGCCTGTTAGTGACAGGCAGAAATGCTGAATTTGAAGCATGACGAGTCGTGAATAGAAAATTTATTGGATTACCAGGATGTGCACCAATACAACACTGATGTGGAATCTGGTGACTGCACTTACTGCAATTACGCAATTTGGTTCTCTGTAATTTCGCCAATTTTAGGAAGTGTGTCCCAATAAAAAATAAAATAAAATAAAAATAATAGCCCCTTACATAACCAAATAAATGTCACAAGAAGTTGTAAAGCTGCTTTAAGAAACAGTTATAAACTGAGGGCACTTTTTATTTCATTTCCAAATTATGCAACTGCGACTACATGAGACCGCCAAGTCTGAGTGCTAAAACTGTCGCTGTGTATCTCCAAGACATTTCATTGGACGAATGCACCATGCAAGTACTTACGGTTTTTAAAGGGCCGTTGCAATGAATTTTAATTTGCTGGAGAGGCGGTGGACAGAAAACATTTTACTTGATTTAGTACTGGCTTAGTAAAAGTTCTAACCACATGCATTTATAATGGACGCATGGTAAAAATTAAAGCTAAATACTTTGAGAATCCAGAACTCTGTAATATTCTATTTCCTATAGGCAGTTGTCCCAGAAAAGTGCACATCTTGGCCAAATGCAGTATTTTAAGTCCCCTCATCTGCTTTTTTTCCAGCAGTACCCCTCTGAGCAAGAGCTGAATTTTAAAAATGGCCATCTTATGGGCTCGCCCAATCCAGCAGAAAGCAAATGAGATAAACATTATCAGCTTAGCCCTTGCTGTCCCTACCTCAATTCAATTCAAAGTCTATGTGCTATGATGAAACACAATATTTTTTTAGGTCAACTGCCTTTTGCTAATTAAACTTGATGTACTTTTTAAATGGCTGTCCTTGGTATAATGGCAATGGTAGATCAAAAATGATGTAATTTAGGTCATTCACTAGCTAAGTTAATTCTTCCATAGCCTTTGATTCAAAATATAGGAAGATAAGGAGAAAAGTATTGTGGTAATGGGTACAGCTGTTTATTTTTTATTTTATTAAATCCATGTGCATTATATAATTAACTGCATTGATCTTACCAACATCTCAAGTGTATGCAGCTAATACAATCTTAGGCATTTGCCTTACATGCAAAGGTCAGTATGAACGTGAGCCATTTGTTCCGACCGAACAAACAAAGTTTGTGAAATATCCTAGCTAGACATAGGGAACCTACAAAATTTGCTTTATTTTTTATTTCTAATACATCGTACAGCATTCTCATTTGGTCTCTGCTATACAGGCTTTCTGAGGTCAATGTAAACAGCTCTGTGGTGGCTGCTTGCTTAGGATGAGCACAGATGCTGGCGAGGGTGTCCTGAATTGAATTTGTTTTGTTCCATCCCACGCTCGCTGACTTATCCAGTCAACTATAACATCGCAAAAGTACTCACGCCACTGACGGCTGAGTTGAATGCTAAGGAATGATGCAAGACGCATTCCCACACTGTCTCACAATGGACAATACAATGGACATCTTGCATCCTGACGGTATGGGAAAAGAAATACAGGCTTTCAGGTCCTGTCCTAATCTAGGCTTCTCACAACACAACTGCATTCCAGCTGCTGATCACAATGTGAAAGCAATATGAGAGCAGTCAACATGAACCCCAAGTGGGATAATGCAGACACACGATCGCAATGTGTTTGCCACATGGGCCTCAAAGCAAGCTTTTCTATGAATCATGCGTCAAATAAATAAACTTGTGATAAAATATACAAACAACTTTGGGTTGCATATTTTGTAAATGTACTTGAATAGTAACATATTCTTCTTCATAAGAGTGATATAACTCATGCATATGCACTACATAAGCACCTTCATAAGCACATTACAGACATTCACAAATTCTAATGTCATGGAAATGTCACTTGGTACATCAGTGGCAACATAACACTACATATTCTTAGTTTCAATTACTGACATAAGTATTCGCGAGTGCTTGTGTAATACTTAAGGAAGCCCCATATAATGCCTATGAAGAAGTTAGCTTCTCTTTTGAAAGACCTTTCATAGAAAGTGCTACCCATTTTTGGATGGACCGCAACAGCGGGGCCAGTCCTACAAATGCATCTGTGGCTGAGTGACTGAGTGAGTGATGAAGTTACACCACTGGTCGGCCGGATCACGTGTGTTAGGTCCAGCCATATACTAGGTTTTGACCTGGTCTTGTTTAATATACTGCACATGTGGCTATATAAACATTCAAACACAGGAGTTTTGTGCATGAGATTTCCCTTTTCTGATTAATTATACTGTCTTGATACGTTTTTGAATCCAATGCAAACAAATATATTCAGCGAATACGTTTTTGAGGGAAGCTTCACGTGTGGGGACACCTTGCTGCAATTTTACAACGGAGAAGATCCGCATGCACGTGCACGTGTTCGTCTGTGACTTCATAAATCAATTTTCTTTAACAAACTCATCGCGCTCGGCAACCGACGAAAACGGACGGCCGCTTTTCCAATGCCGCTATTCAAAGTGAGTTTCCCCACGCTGCCTGCCACGTGCAACGCAGCGCGTCTTCATGACCCACGCCCCCTCCGAGGCTGCGGATGCGCCGCGCACGCCTCTCCCGGTTTCTCAGCTTCGGAGAAGCAGTCCAGCACCCACGGGACCTCGGAACTGTAGACCGGAGCGTTATCGCAGTGAAGTGACCCAGATACTGACGCGCTGTGAAAAGACGATTGTTTTACTGTAATTGCCCGAGACTCTCTGTCTAAAAACCACACCGATGCTATCGCCTGTTTCACAACTATGTAAGCGTTACACACCTAGAGACTGAGGTGCAATATTTCAGTATGTGGATTGCCAGTGCTAAAACTGCAGACAGCAATATTACACCAGCACTGTGACGGAGGTATCGTGTGAGTTAATACAATTAGGATTAAGAATGAAAAATCGCTTCGCCATTACAAAATTGGGTTGATACGAGTTCAGGGAACCTGTATTAATTTATGACCCGTCGTCAAAAAACACATCTGTTCTGCAATCTGCTGAAGGATGCATAGGACATATTCAGATGAAACACACATTTATGAAATCAATGCATGCAATTTACTGTAACCCAAAAAGCATGAGACTCATGTGAAAGTCTCTGGAAGCATTTAGCATTTTTTCTCAGGCTTGTCCTTGTTTATCATTGTGTTATTCCCTAGTTCATACAATTCCATATACAACTGCACCAGTTTGGAATGTGTTACAGGTTTTTGCTCATTTCAGAACAAGAGGTTTGTTCCACTGCAACTTTTTCATTCTAAACATCAGAAACGGATGACACAATAAAAAACTAAGTCCATTACACATAATAATTGTGTATTCTTGGACTATTTGCCATTTTCAAGGACTTTACTTGTTACAACAAAAAAACAGGTTACATTTAACCCTAAATGTAATTGCTATAACAAAACCTGTATCTGAAATGTTATACCTGACAGGAGAGAGAGAGAGCATGATGGTGCTCTTTTCTAGGCCCAATAAACTGCCGTGGAAACCAGATGTGTTGTGACATTAATTTATGGGACAGGAGGTCAGACTGGATCAGGGGGGATTTGACTCAGTCTGTCTGAAAAGATATCCACGAATCCACTCTACTGCTATTCCGGTGCTAAACGTCCAGTCTCCCGGAACATTACGTGATTAAAGAGGAGAAGCTGCACATGTCACCAGATGTTTGTGGGATAATGGCCCTGGTAGTGTCTCAGTATGGGTACTGTACCACTTTAAAAAAAATTACTGTTCTCACGTCTACACCCAAAAATGAGTGTTTTCAAAAGCTTTTCTCTCAGTTTTGCCCAGAATCCCCATTTCCTTTAGCTTTAAATGGCCCTATTCACGCATGCTCTGCAGGAGCAATGTGAGGCGTGTCCGGTCACAATGCACATGCTGTCTTCCCCAGGTTGGGATTAGGGGTCTAACGTAACCCTTCAGGTTTCTTATACAATGTGCTTGATAGACCAATGGACCTCAAGTGGAAAGCTGCTGCTCTTTGTTTCCTGTTTGTGCAATATATTGGGATGGCAGGTCAATCAATCAATCAATAAATAAATCAAAATTTATTTATATAGCACAATTCACAAACAATTGTCACAATACGCTTCACAGACAACCCTGGCCTAAACCCCCAGAGGAGCAAGCCTAAAGCAACAGTTGCGAAGAGAAACTCCCTGTGGCAGATGGGAAGAAACCTCGTAAGGAACCAGGCTCAAGGGGAAACCCATCCTCCTCTGGTCGGCTCAGGGTGTAGATTGGTGGCAGCTAAATGACAGTCCTGAAATAGTGGCTCAGATGATGGGCGGGGCCGGGCGGCGGTGGTGGGGACAGCAGGTGGCGACGGAAGTGGGCAGGGTATGCCATCCTGCCAAGTTATGCCTTCTTACTTGAAATAATTTAGGAAACATTTGGCAGCATTGCTTTGGAATACAGCTTGTTTTATTTGTGTGAGCTAAGAGAGCCAATATTGTTTCTTGTAACTAGGCCTAATTTTGATATCAATACTTTCAATTGCAGGCCTAGATTTTGCAAGTTTGAATAAATGATTTTTAGGCCGTGTGTGGTATGCAGTATGTGTGGGTAACTCGCATTTTTGTATGTTGAAAACATGTTTTTCTTCAGATATACTGTAAAACAATCCATTCTATGACCAGAGATTCTCTAAGAATTTGCCCAAAGCACTATCCACACTGTCAGTCCTCAATGCATATCTGGTTCAATCAGTTACAAGCAGAAGTGTAAATCCATTACAAAGAGCAGACTGCAGAATGACTTGTGATATTATTCAGAGAGGACATACAAGACAAATGAAGGGGGAAGGCAGAAACTCATTCCATTACACCCCTCTCTAATGAGTTATTTATAAATTGAGAACAAGGAGCAGCACCTACAAACACCGGAACATTTGAGCTAGAGAAATCTAGACATTGCATTGGGAGATGATTGATCATACAATGAGTAATAATCAAAGGTCTCCCATTTGGATATTAAACCAACTAACCCCTGATTAATTTGTCACCACAACAAGCAACTTCAAATAATTTTTTTAAGGTTTAAGGTTTAAGGCTATCTCACAGAAGAAAACCCAGGGAAAGGCCGATTGGTCGCTCCTAGTTTTTGTAGATCTCATATTCAGTGCACTTGGCATGACCAATGAAATATTTTCACATATTTCATTTTGAAGTACTCAAGATGTTTCTCAGGAAATTGAAGTTTCCACCTGAATTCATCAGGCTAAGTACTGCCAGTACTGCGTAAGCATCACTGCCAGAATTGCAAAACCGAGGGCTATGCTATCATTGCTTTAAATCTGCCCTAAGGTCTACCCTATAACCACCGGCTCTCTGACATGAACTCCTGTACAGACCACACACAGAGTCGAACACCTCATCACTCAGAGATTACACACGCTGTCACAATGTCGCTACTCGCCGCTGCCACTAATCTGGATTAGGATTTGGGAAGGGGATGGGGGGTGGGGGGGATTTTAAACAGGGCTGCCACTGCAGCACGAACAAAAGGGCCTCAGTGCCCTGGCAGATACCACAGTGGCCTAAACCGAAATGTTACCGTTCTTTCCCGACATGGCGGAACGTAGATGCGGCCACATTTTTGGGCGTTGTTCTAACGCGGAGGGCGCACACGTCTTTTGCGAGCGAGTCGCTGCGGATTCCCACCGCGTTGCAGTGTTGGTCCCGGAGCCTCTGGGTTTGTGCCAGGCCCTCCGCTTAACGTCAGCTTCCTGGAGGGACCACGCAGCTGGCCGCAAGCTCTCCTGGCCAGCAGGGGGGATTGCCCTCCACCGTATGTCCCGGTCAGCCACTGCCAAACATCCACACCTAATCCCCTGCGAGAACCTTTCACTCGATTTATATCCATTTAGACACATCACACACTGCAGATGCACAAATGGTGTGTTTAAGTACCAACGCATGTTGCACAAGGTAAAAGATTAATCATGGATTTGAAACCACATTCCGCATCCCACTCAGTATACACAGTATATTGTGGATGATGTCAACAGTGGTTGATATCAAACAAATATTTACAAACAACTGACTCAGATATATATATATATGAAAGGACATTCAGGATGTGTAGAACATACACTAAAGTAGCCACTTAGAACAAAAAACAAAAATAGGTTTTGAAGGACACCCAGCAAAGTTGCACACGTAACTGTAATCAGACGGCAATTGTCATTCATTTAAACAGAGTTGAAAATAAGAGTAGGGAAAAGCCACATTCTCCCTTTGATGAATGCAAACTTCCTTTGGAAACCTGAGCACAAACGGCATATTGTAATGTTCTGCATGCGCTTTCTGACCCAGCAGTGTGACACGTGTGCTTTTCTGCTCTTTGCCACACTGCAGCCAATACAGCAATGCGACATACGTAGCTGACTTATGCTGTGAAGCCAAGGTATTTTCTTTTAAAACAGGAGCAGGTTAAATCGAATATATTTCAGCTGGCATTAATGCAAGAACAACATTTCCAGAGTCCTAACCCCGTTCCTTAAAACCACAAAATACTACTGAGTGCACAGCCCTGGACTTTCTCTCATATATCAGCAACAAATAATGGCTGACTGGATAGTGGTAGGTGTCAGGTAACCGGGCTAAGGCTTGCTCTGCGCTGTCTCAAACCCTCAAGTCTTTTGCGAAGGCTCGCCCCTTTAGCCACATACCATGATATCACCATGCAATAATTCCAGAGCCTGAGGGATGGGATTGAGGGTCTAAGCTGTGTTAAAATACACTTTGGAATGCACCATAAAATCTTCATCAATATGGCGGTGCTGTCATAACGTTTAAGAGTGAATGGCAGCGTGTGTCCCATTATCCCATTTATAGGAATCGCAGTTTCCAAAATGGCAATTTGGATACATATAAATCAACATAAATGCAGTGTACTTGCTATTATGATAATGGCTAGTACATAATACAAATAAAGAGTCAGTACATAATTGGCCAATAATGTACGAACAGCAAATGCATTAGAACAAGCCAATTATACAGCTAATTTTGTTATTTCATGTTATTCTCAATGCCTCAATTCAATTAAGATAATCTTCTGTGTGTTAATTCATGCTACTGATATGTTGTCTATCTTTTACTGTGTGGCAAATAAATTCTTTGGCCTTGTTCTGTGGTTTGACATCCCATTTAATTGCTGCAGTTTTATTTCAGGAAGGACATGGTCCAAGCACACATATGTTATAAAATTATCAGCAGTGACAAGCACATATCCATCCATATTCAATCCAGATTTTTATGTAGGTTAATATTCTGTGGCAGATGATATTTCGCATTATTTTCGAACTCTGGAAGAATGTGGACAAATGATAACTGTCTTGTTATAATAATCATAATTATGTTATTATTAGTGTGTAGTATTTATTATCATGTGAGCAATCTCACCACTGCATTTTAGAACAGCCTTCAGGGTTGGTGGCACGTAACTACCAATTCTCAAATGAAGGATTAGAGGCCTTTGGATCGCAGCCATGGACTAATTACTGAAATTTCCATCACTACTTAAGTGGAACTGATAATTAGTGCTAGTTGTTGGATAGAAATAAAGGGACCCAACCATCAATGAACCAAAAGATTGAGCATGCATGCTAACAGTCACATTGTCATAAAATACAAAGCTCAATGCGCTCAAGCTGATCTTCAGGGCAACTTGCACATTCATCACAAAACATGTTGTCTGTGGAAATGAGCAGGACGATTAATCACCTCCCTCTGAGTGTGGGCATCTGCAGATTTATTCCTGTTCATTATTGTTACTCTTTCTTCCACACCTCACTAATAACGAGGTCAAACTCTCAGAGGTTTAGATTAAGTCTAAAATTAAATGGGAAAAAAGACAACTTGCACTTTTTGAAGGCTCATCTAATGTCACTTTTTAAAATAATAATTCAATTATAATGCGTAAAAAAATAAGACAAAGGGTATTCAACGAATAGAACAAAACTGATCAAATTTAGTGAGTTGCTGTGTGATACAGTAAGGCACTTTAACACTGCCAACGCACTTGCTTTTACACTGTGGGAGGTAGGCACTGAC
The DNA here is from genome assembly GCF_018555375.3 of Anguilla rostrata. Lineage (NCBI taxonomy): Eukaryota > Metazoa > Chordata > Actinopteri > Anguilliformes > Anguillidae > Anguilla > Anguilla rostrata. The sequence continues at coordinate 42,409,902 of NC_057939.1, read as the reverse complement.
AACAGTATAATCTGGTAGGGTGTGGTGTCCGTTGCTGCCTCAAACGTTCAAGTATGGGAACAACCTATCAAGGCCTGTCTCATACATACTATACTTCTACACAATGTCACATGTACTCACTCTTTGTGACAAACTTCTCCAGAGACCAGCTATAACTTCTACGGAAAGCGAAGAATGGAAACTGGGAACTGGGCTAGGAACTGAGCAATTCCTGCAAGACACACTTTTCCTTGAACCACCCACATCATTCCTATGAGCAAGCAGTTCAGCGACCATCCCAACCATCTGCTATGTGGTACATTCAAGTCTCATGTATGGAGAATTCTTCTGCTGATGCTTTTTAAATGTCCCTTCATAACCATGTAATGCCTTAGCATGGCTAGGGTCCCATCAGTTTCACATTGCGATGTTTTGAGTGAACAAATGCAATCCCGGTACGCGCAAACTTTGATGACTCGGCAGAAACTTCTGAGACGCACCCGCAACGCAGCGCTTCCAACTGTTTCCACAACAGCGTGAGAAAGGAAGACACTCGCGTCCGCGTTTTTCCTCTGTCTGTTTTTGGTGACATCACTGCACTGCAGGGTATGGAGGCGCTGATGCCCAGTGCGTCCGCCGCAGGGAGCATCCTGTTTGAGCAACAGTCAAGCTTCGGCCACGCCCCTCAGCCCCCATCTAGCTTTCTGGTGTGCTGTTTGTTCTGCCTGACGCCCACACCAAATTCCCTCCAAAACAAAATGCATTATTTACCACAACACCCAAAGCAGGGCTGCCGGGACAAGAATCGTTGCCGTCTGACATGTGACAGTCACAAGACTTCAACTGTTTTGTTCTACTAAAGCAAATCTATGAGGATCTACCTGGTCAGAGAATTGTCAACTGCTTTTTGAAAGTTTGGATGGAGTCCCACAACCACTTAAAAGAAACCCACCAGACCAGTTTTTCCAAAAATGCAATCATATCTCGTAGCAACATGTCAGTTCTTTTTGGCAACATAACTGCCCCCTTACTGCCTACTTGATAGAGTTCATATAATGTTGCCTAGGAGAAAGTGGTGTTTAACGATTGTCCAAAACAACCAACCCCCCACCCCCCCAAGATTACAGACCAAAGAACCCAAACAACTGGCAATTGACAATTCCCCACAGGTCTCAAGATATTGGAATAACCTTACCCGGGCTTGAGGTCTGATATCATTTCAAGGTCTTTATGAACCCGGGCAAGGAATGGAACCACCACAGACTCCCTGCCATATACACTCATTTCAGCAACCTCCAGGACCTGACAGGACTGTGGTGTAAAAATAACTTTGAATTTGTACCAGTAGCACTTCTTTCTGAAAATGTAAATTGCTGCATTTGATTAGGTGGGAAAAAAATGACATTGTGCTTAATTTCCATAGGTGCAAATGACAGTCAGTCAAGTACCATGGTGCTCAGTGAGAAAATACCTGAACTATTCTGGCCGCTACCATTTGAATAATTTAGAGCGATGTCCAGGAGAATGACGATTATATTTTTCTCATATTCTGTATGCTGAACACAGTCAAAGTCATTTTTATCTAGCTCAGCTATATACGTGCTTGCTACTGTTAAAACACAGACCTACACCATGTTGACTTTCAACTCTGAAACATACATGGACAGTGAACTGTTGTCTCTGAGTTGTATACAATTGTCACAGGTGAAAATACTCCATTTTATACATTTTTTCTTGCATACCTGACTTCAGAGCCATAACAGCAGCACCAAAGGTCAACTGTCCCCTACTGCACCCGTATATGCCAGCTTTTACACAGGTTAACAAAAAAGAGATAGTTCATTTATTTATTTTCTTGCAGGAGCATGCTATTTTCTGTAGTCCATATGGAAGCCATCTTGAAAATGAAGGACCAGTATAAACTGACAAACCCGATATGCACGACTCATCTGGGCTTTAATGCCTGCACTTCTGAGGGGTAGCTGCCATACTCAAATTCTAGGTGATTCTGGTTTAGATGGGAGCAATTAAAAGGCACATAATTAGCGTTCAGGAAAACGTCTGTAATTCCACTCCTTTGTGGAAATAGGGCTTCATCTTCGGTAATTGGCTACGTCGACAAGCAAGGTTTCTCATTCCACATAAGGACACGAAGTGGCCCTGTCTCCAGTTTGGCTTTCAGGCCGCAGACGCAGTAACAACACACCTGTACAACAGCTGCATAAATCAGTGTCTGCAGCACGTTCTGAAGGGACTCTCGCATGGTCTGAGATGCACAATTTAATTCAGTTTGACTTAGGAGTAATGAAATTAGCAGTTATCATATGAACTTTGTTTACATTCGCCCCAGAATCCAAATACTGCTGCACAGTTTATTTATGGGAGGTGTTCCAATGACGTGCTCGTGAAAACATCCCAGATTCCTTATTACACAACATCCCACCGCACACACCCACTTCTGCTCTGTCTGTTTTTGGCACGGTCGAGTGCCATGAGGAACTGTGCAGTGTCCCACCCCAGCTCGATACAAACCCGACATGTAGGCCAAGCCATACGCAGCTGTATCTATGAAGGTGCTTTAGCATAGCATTAGCATCAAAACAAAGGAATAAATGAGCCAAGAACTGTGGATAGGCCCTTTTACGATAGCCTCAGCCGACTGTAGCTTGGTCTATTTCAGGCTATTTCTATTAGCGCGTCAAGGACATGTACAGACGGGAGTCTGGGGGAAAAACAAAACAAACAGAACAGTACATGCCATCGTTCAACACGAGGGCAATACAGCGTAGAGCCGCAGGTCAAAATCAGACAAACCACCTCATTAACAAAGCCATGCAATCCCTCCCCAGTGACAGCTCCTTCGCTGCCAATTTCTACTATGCGGACGTCGGGCCCAAGAGGATCAGTTTCCCAGCCTGTGGACAACGTTAACGCGGCCCGATTTCGAGAGGATCTGCCCAGGGCTCCTCCTTTTCCCGTGTCTGACACAGAGCCTCATTGAGACTAAGGACCTGGGAGGTGAGCCTCCCGTTACTTCCTGACTCATTAAGAACAGCTTGCGCTGGACAGCGGACACAGGAAGGCGTTCGGGACCACAGGGAAAGGGCCTGTCTAAATCTCCCTCTGGTCTCAGCCCCATATCGGCTTGTCAGGTAACAAAACACCGCAAGCATCGTTCCTCAGCTCCAATTACACCCCAAACCAGCGATCCTGAAGACAGCAGTTCAAAGCAATCGTGGCCTATTGTAGCTCAAAGGGAATTATGAAAATCAGCAGTTAAAAGTTGTCATATCAAACCATCGAACCCCACTTCAAAGCAGGGATTCTTCTTCAGTCTTTCTTTGAAAAAGCATGTGGAATCTGGTTTTACAAAGAATTATTGATAAGCACTAAGTGGCGTACGAGATCTATTTACAGCACAAACATTTCTGAAGTTCAATCTCTACGTCATAAGGATTCATTGTAAAACAACTACTCAGAGCAACAAAGTTGATACAACTTCACACTGATAACTTCACCTCAGATGCCAACCGGACACAACTTTTTGGTAGCTCTAAGATTATTATAACCATTACCAACATGTTAGCTGCATTCTTCCTTTATGGCATGTGGACCTTTTCACTGATTAATTGCCTTATAAGTAATGTAACTCAAAAACTGTTTTGCCCATAACAATTTTAAGCAAACAATTACAAACGCACATGCCACTCATTTGTCACCAATTCGTCATTTTGATTTGGAGGTCACTACCACTGACAACTGAGGCAGTCCAATCACATGGTGTCAGATGTCCACCTGCTGAATTAATGAGTGACTGAATGAGTGAATGGATGGATGGATGGATGGATGGATGAAGGAGGGCCAAGGAAACACATTGCCGTCCTAGTAAACAGGTTCAGACAGTAAATAATTCATAATGAGGCTAATAAAATGACAAATGATCATTGGGATGCAATCTGCTAGACATAACAATGCAGATGGGGTTGACATCATTGTATTTGGAACTAGCTTAGCTTTGAAGTATTGTCTTGTTTCCTCTGAGCGCACAGTTACAGACGAATACAGACATAAAAGCTCTCTCACTAAATGCCCAGGCAGACCAGTCATTCATCCCGTTTCATTTCCAGCTCCATTTCTTCAGCTGAGTGGACAACAGCAGGGTCTCCTAGCACACGACTCACCTAATGAGTGAGCCCTCATACTGCACTGTGTGCTGTGTGTGAGCTGTGTGTGTGTGTGTGTGCTTGTGTGCATGTGCATGCGTGTGTGTGTGTGCCTGTGTGTGTTTGCGTGCATGTGCATGCATGTGTGTGTGTGTGCCTGCCCGTGAATGTGCGCGTGAGTGTGTGTGTTCATACCAGGATGTACTCAAGGCAGTGCAATGTTTAGTCTACGTACTGTGGATTTCTCTGGAAGGGGTGTAACATGTTATCCTCATCTGCCTCCAGATTCAAAGCTTCTCCTACCCCACATTTTCAGAGTCTTGTTGTGTTTTCATGTTTGTTTTCCATTTGTTTATGCTGCATTCATCAAATACATTTTATTGAAGTTTTGCATCCATATATATATACAGGTCCCTTTTCAAATCTAGAATAATGCATTTTAAGATAATTACCAGGTCAGCATTACCTCATGGTTTGACTAAGAAGCTTTATGGCAACCTCCTGCAACTGTGAGAGTGAAGGCAGTCCTTGAGTTCTGTCAGGTGGTTGCCCGACCCCTAACTCCCCATGTTTCCACTTTTAACATCAATTAGGCACATGAAATTTCAGAAAACTTCATGCAACTAATAGCAGCGGTGCTGGCTGAAACCAAGCAACTATGTCCTTGATATTCTGAATCTTCCTATATCTTCCTTAGAATATTATGCTTTAATATCACAAGTAGCAACACTTTTAGACCGATCAGACTGTTAATTGATCTAGGGATAGGGCTAGGCTATATCACAGACTATTTTAGAGCATTACAAGTTTAGAGCAACCGTTTTCCACCAACAAATCAAATACACCCGTGAGAAACCAAAATACAGCTGCTCAAAGTCAACATGGCAAGCCAGTAATTCAGAACGATTCAAATTCTCTCCAAACAAAACCCCGATTGTCCGATTATTGTCCCAGAAGCTCGCGATGCACCCTAGATCAGACCACATGATGCCCTCATTGTTTTCCTCCCAGCGCGAATGAAATCCAATACGCAGGGCCAAATGATAACTTTGTATCACTTTTAGAACAGGTGAATGTGCTATCCGTTAAGTATATATAGCTTTAGTTTATTTAGCTACATCAAAACAAATATAAACAGCTTTTCAACTCTGTTTAGACTATGCAGCAGTGTCTCGGAAATTCATGTCAACAACAAACATGAAAAGATGTTAGCCTACTTTTAGAAATGAAAATGCAACTTACCTCGATCCATTTCTGTGCCTCTTGAAATGCTGGTTCAGGAGTCGCCTCGGAGTGTTGATGATGCCCAATATCAAAACCGGGACTGGCCATTTGTAAAGCCGTAAAGGGATGAGGGCACCGGACCGCTCTAAAATTGTGCTTAAAATGTAATGGCTCTGTGTCGGGGGATATTAACCCCGAAGAGCGATTCGCAAACCCAGTTGTAGGAACAGAAACTTCCTAAAACTATTTCTGCGTTTTACTTTAACTCGCCGTACTACTCAGTCTACGCTGTTTCCTCCGGTACTCTCACGCGTGCCTGCTCGCTTGCCGCAGACCTGCACTGCAATCGGCGATACCACTGTCTCTCAACCGCTGGGACTGTTCTCCGGGCTTCTAGACTCGCACACGCTGCAATGCGATTCGAACCAATGGCTAAAAATAAACAGAAAAACGGAACTCCGCCAACAGCCAATGCTAAGCAAGCAAACACATCCTGCAGCCAGTGGCTGTCACACGCCTGCTCTCCACAAGCGGGACACTGGCTCACCAAAAAGCGATGAAAAGTATTTCTAGAGGGACAATGGTGTGTGCCATTAGCGCTCCGATTCTAGCCAATAACGGGAAGAGGACAAACGACTGACAGCGCACGAATAACATCCACTGGCACTTTTTAATTTCGAACGGGGAAAAGGGTATGATTTTACGTCAATACAGAATCGACAATGAATGTATCTACGATAAACTGCAACACCCGCCACTACGGACAAAGCTAAATTCACAACTGAAGAGTTTACTTTGAATAATAATCGTTATGTAGGGCCTAGGCATAACTACGTTTCTTTCAAACTTGCTTTCTGGGTAGTTGCCCATCAAAACGATAGAGTACCCAACTCTAACTCCCATTCAGGGTTTATCTCTCTAACATACCGTGCCCGGACCAATTACAATAACATTAAAATTTATCCTGCTTCAGTTGCTTAAATAATTTTAGGCTTTGGTCCTCAAGTTTTGGCATTCCTGCATCCTCACCTTACTGATTTGACCATAGACATGCATTTGTCCACAGCATTCCATGTTGATAGATTATTTATTTACCACAATAGATTGTGAACAAATTGATCTGCCATTTGTGTAAAACAACTGATATGCACTGGATTATAAATAAATACGCAATTTTTTTCCTCATATGTCTGCCAATATTTTTCAAAGGCATAATACTACTGAAAGTGCTATTAGCAAGAAAGCAAGCATGCAAACAAACAAACAAACCAATAAATAAATAAATACCCAAAGTTCTAGCACGGAAGAGCTCTGGTGGTTCAATAGCATTGTGGGATAAAATTTCTTGGTATGTTTTTGGGCCACTCATTAGAAGCTATTGTTGGTGCAAATCTATAAATTACGTGTTTAGGGATCATCTTCATCCCAAGTATTTCTATGCCACAGAGGATGGTGTCTGTCAGGATTACCTAAAATGAAAATGTACTGCACGGAGTGTCTGAATACAGTGATAATTCCTAAACTAATTAGGAGCATAGCTAAATAATTAACTGGGAATAATGTTCAAACAAAATGTTTCCCCTCTCATCCACACTGCCTGGTCATCACTAATGAGCTAGTGATTACGTGATAATGACTGCATTTATGATTAATTTGTAAATTTCCTTTTCCTTGGTATAATTAAAGTCAATATACCCAACACCATAAATCATTTATTTGGAAATTTCTGTATTTAATGGCTGACAAATGAGAAATAAAAAGAAGAACTCAGAGTGCAACATTTTTTGAGAGGTTGAGAATCTATCCATCCATCCATTATCTCTATACCTGCTTATTCTTGGTCAGGGTTGCAGGAGGTGCTGAAGCCTATCCCAGCATGCATTGGGCGAGAGGCAGGAATACATCCTGGACAGGTTGCCAGACCATTGCAAAGAGGTCGAGAAACATAACTTAAAACCTTTGTGGGTAATTGATTTAAAGCAAATAGCTCTCATTGTCAGGACCTTCATAATGCACACCATACTGCACAGGTATCAAACAAAATGAAATGGAAACTCTGATGTAAAGTCACAGTGTTGAGGCACCACATTTTTTGATTAAACTGCCTGCTTTTGCCCCAGGTTAAATTTGTAGCCAAATGATCTGCGGCCGTTGGCCTGCTTTGCCTTGCACTTTTAATGAATTGTGAGTATCACAATCCTACGAGTGTACACTTCCAAAAGGCCTTTCTCTTTAAGTCCCACAGCTAGATACTGTCACTCTGCTTTCACCCGACTGTCAAAGTCACTGAGATATCCTCTTGCAACTATGTTAGCCATGATTATAGGCAACCATGCCTGTCCAGTATTTTTATACATGACCCAATGCCTGCTGGGTTATTATCTGCTAAATGAATGGACAAGCCACACCTTCGTGGTACCCTCTGACTTACATAAGCTTGTCATCTGTCATTTACCCAGGTATTTGTATTTTTGTTCTCTGCCACTCTTACATCTTTGTCTTTAAAAAAATAGCTGACTGAAGCACATACTTGACCTCCACACAATGATAAATGCTGCAAAATCCAAATCCACACAGGCTGCCTCAATGTGGGCCTGTAGACATATAGTGGCTGAACTGATACAGAGAGGAGAGAGCCATTTGCATCTATTATTAAAGATGGTTTATAAAATGCATCTTAAAAGTGGATTGTTGGGAGGGGGATGCAGTGGATGCATTCATCTGCTAAAATTTCAGTGACTTCCAGGTCATACATGAGAGAATTATATATCTTTAATGACCATGGAGTGATGTTAGGCATCCTTCTTCCAATGGCAAACCCACAGCTGGTGTACATGAACAAAAAAAAAACTATAAATTAATTTTATTTATTTTTTGGTGGCATCGAACCACAACACTAGGTTCCAAATGAATTTTGCCATTGCATCGCTTAGACTGAATTTGTTGTTGTGTGCCTCATTCAAGAAACAAAATGATAATATTTTAGAATTTTAATTATTATAAGCCAATGGGCACAGTGTTTATTCTGTACAACTCCACAGCACAACTGAAAAAATTCTTAAATGTCTACAACAGGGGTGGGCATTTTCACTTCTGGGGGCGGGGGGGGGGGGAAGGTTGGGGGCTGGTGAGTTTTCTATACATCAGTGGAGGTTAGCTTATAGACTAGCCTGTAGAACATTTACCATTGTTCTACCACAGTAAACCAATAGCCATTTGCGGTTCACAAGCTCCACAAAACATGTAGCTAAAATGTCAGATCGTATTAATGGCTGGGCTACTAAAAGAATGATCTTAAGTCAGAAACATTTTAAAAACATTTTAAGGACTTGAGCAGGCTAATATATCACCAAACTCTGCAACAACAGATGGCAGCAAAGCCCCATAACACAGCTCAGCAATTTCCAAACAGATTAGGCGTGTTTTTAAAGGCATCCCTATAAGGAAGTGTTGTCCTGCAGCTTTTGAGAAGAGACAGATAAAGTGATAATACAGGATTTTTATTTTCATTTTTAACTGTGCCAGATAATTACTGAAATTTATTGACACACAACTTTAAAGTGACAGGTAGGAATACAAAGGGAGACAAGATCCAGGTCAAGCAGGGATGAGGAGTGCTTTAGTCGTTTAAATGAAGGGTCAGTCCTCCAGTGTCCTCCTCCAGGGTCTGGTCAGGTTCTGCACAGAGCCACTGCCGAGAAGCGAACTTCGTCCTTTTCCCGCTCCATAAACTGACGGCAGATCCCTGCTGCATCCTGGGAAAAGTGAGACAACTCACACCTCCCACCAGGATCCACTTAATACCACCAAACACTGTAATCCAGCTACAGGTTTTCTACTAAAGGTTTAGTTGGTTTAACTGGGGTCACCAACCATTATTCTGGGGTGTCATGCCTGCTAAATATGGAGGATGATTTTCATGAAGATGGCTGTTAAAGCTAATTCGATCTTATCAAGGTTTTTATTGTGCATTGTGACATCAAAGGCAAGTGACCCAATGCATCTACCACTTTGTTGAAAGAATCTACTTATGCAATATGCATTTTACATTGCTTAATACAAAGTTACTGCACCTTTATGAAGTTATCCTCTGTTGTAGGGCCATGATTCACAGGGTAATTCAATCTGCCATCTAAAAAATGAAGGGGAGTAACAAGAGATTTCACAGGTTGAAATAATGAAAGTGGATTCATGACAGATATGGAAAATAATAAAAGATGGATTATGGACTCATGAACAAGGAATTATTATCTGTGTTGCAATTAACAAAAAGCTACGGATTCCATTGGTGTAAACCAGTCTTTCACTAACAGTAGTGAAACTATTTTACATTAAGGTTTGGTCATATGCATGAGGGACTCTCTCATTTGAATGCTCACAGCTATACAGTTCTACATGGTTTTTTGGGCACTTGTCGATGTCTCACCCAGTTCGTAAAGCTGTCCACCCACACTGATGAAGGTGATAAAGTGGAAGTTCACTTTGTCTGGGTCTACCTAAAAGGAGATAGATTAGGAAACTGGAGCGACAGTAACACTTAAAAGTTTAACCCTCATTGCTCATGAGGACCTCTAATACAACATTAGCCACACAAATATTCTCACCAACTCAAAACATACAAAGTAGTTTGAATAGAAATCATCAGCCATAGCTACTAGATTGATAGCCAATACCTGATCTTAGCCCATAAAAAATGCCACCATGACTGAATAGACTTCATTTCTGTGACAAAAAAGTGGAGCTGGGTCACAGCAATGATCAAACTTGAAGAAATCAGACATTGTGTGGAAACAGCAAGAGCACTGTAGCCACCATACACCTGAAGCAATCAGCGGACTGCCTGGAAATATTCCGTAAAAAAGTTATTCATAAAACCTGCTGGTGAGGCTAACTATCCAATGGCAATAGCAATAATCAAAATAAAAAGATGTTATATAAAGGTATTTAAAACACAGCAGAAGGAAAGGTGTGGAAAGGATCTGAACCTGACACTGTCCCTCTGCAGCCACTTCCTCATGGGCTGCTTGGATTTCCTGCGGAGAGGAAATATGTCATCAGGTCTTCTGTATTATCCTCAATAAAGCATTCACTCAAGGGCCTGAATTCAATCAACATTTGCCCTTATCTATGATTTATGACTGAATGCAATGCGAGTGTTCATTTCAGTCTTCACAGAAACAGTTCGGCAAGTTTAGTCATTGCCAAAGTTGATTCATCAAACCGTGTTTGCAAAGAACAAAATGAAAAATTGCATTTAATGTTATGTCTAAGTTTAGACGAATGTTGACTGAATTGAGGCCAAGGTAAACCAGACATTTTCAGCACTGCAACTCTTTGCCATTCTTTGAATAGTGGACGAAGATTGTGTTATTTTTGTAGATTTCTGGCACCATCTTGTGGATACCATTTTAACCTACATGACACAAGTACAAAACAAAACAGGCCAACCTACCTTTGCACTGCCAAGTGACTGTTATTTTAATACGCTTATCAGATGTGAAAAAATATTATTGAATGTGCCGAGAAGCTGTAGGTTACTGCCCACTGTTCAAATTTGAAAACAGCCCTCAACCCTACAACATAAGCGTATAGTGTCCAAAAACAAACACATTTTCGGTTTTGGATTTTTTCTTTTTGTTTATTTGCAGGGGGAAATAACAGTTAAACACTGGTAATTGCAAAGCAGTACCAGATGTATCTTATACAGTGAGCTCCATAACATTTGGTACAATTACTTTTCTTTCCTTCTTTATTTGGCTCTGTACTCAAACATTTTAGATTTGTAATCAAACAATTCACATGTGGTTGAAGTGCACATTCTCAGCTGTTATGTAAAGGCATCTTTATACATTTTGGTATTACAATGCAGAAATTACAGCACTTTTTATAGATAATCCCCCATTTCAGGGCAGCATAATGCTTGGGACAAATGGAGTCACAGGTGTTTCTGATTAGTCAGGTAAATCAAATCGCTTCCTTAATGCAGGTATAAGACAGCTTTCAGTACCTAGATTTTATTCTAGGCTTTTGGTTGCCTTTTGAGTCTGTTATTGACATTTGTCAACATGGAGACCAGAGTTATGCCAATGAAAGTCAAGGAAGCCATTAAGAGGCTGAGAAATAATAATAAGAAAAAAAAACCAGTCAGAGACACAGGCCACCTTAGGCTAACAAAAATCAACTGTTTGGAACATTATTAAGAAGAAAGAAAGCACTGGTGAGCTCACAAATCACAAAGAGCCTGGTAAGCCAAGGAAGACTTAAAAACTTCAGAAATACAGATGCTACACTGCAAGATGCAAACCACTAGTCTGCCGCAAAAACAGGATGGCCAGGTTACAGTTTACTAAGAAGCACACAAAAGAGTCTGCAGAGTTCTGGAAAAAGGTCTTGTGGACAGATGAGACCAAGCAGTGATGGCAAAAGGAAAGTGGCCAAAAGGAACTTCCCAAGTTCCAAAGCTGTGAAACATGATAGTGGGGGTGTTACGGTTTGAGCATGTATGGCTGCCACAGGTACTGCCTCGCTTGTCTTCGCTGATGATGTAAGTACTGATAGCAGCAACAGAATTAATTCTGAAGTGTACAGAAGCATCCTATCTGCTCAAGTTCAAGCAAATGCCTCCAAACTCATTGGACGGTGCTTCATTGTACAGCAAGACAATGATCCCAAACATACTGCTAGAGCAACAGAGGAGTTTTTCCAAAGCCAAAAACAGGAAACGTCTTGACTGGCCAAGTCATTCACCTGATCTGAATCAACTTGAACATGTGTTTCATATGCTGAAGAGAAAACATCAAATGAATACGTCCCAAACATTATGGTGCCCTGAAACTGGGGGGCTATGTAAAAAATGGCTGTAATTTCTACATGATGAAACCAAAGTGTATAATAGTATCCTTAAATAAGCTGAGAATGTGAACTTTAACCACATGTGAATTGTTTGATTACAAATCTAAAATTGTTGAGTACAGAGCTAAAAATGAAATAAAAAATACATCTTTGTCCCAAACATTATGAAGCTCACTGTATGTGTTTATAGCCAGAGCTAAATTCGAAAACCTAATTTATGCATGCAAGTCAAAAAAAGGAAATCAAAGTGTGGGTGATGCATCCAAAACACTGGAATTAAATGACAGCCATGAATCCACCCCATTTCATTTTGCAAGGGTCGTGTGAGGAGGCCAGGTTGATTAAATCTGAGATGCCTAAGGCATGCGGATGTGCTCATTATTATGAGATGGTCAGCTCTTCTTTGTAAATTAGTTTAAATTTACACATCAATAAAAACAACATGACCAGAATGTTTATGGAGCATTTATCAAGAATTAAAGAGGCCGTTAATATAAGAAACGTCAGGCATTCTGAGTTACCTCATTGATCCCCTTGTCATTAAATTGATCTGGGCTTTTAAGTCATTCATTCTTTGGGACTGGCTTGGCATTCTCCTCTACGCGCTACACGCTGCAAAAAAGTCAAAACACCAGCCAGCTTCAGTAGTGCGCAAACTGTACCTGGTTTGTCTCCAACCTCTTGGCTCGGTCATCTGCAGACATGCTGGCTGTGTCATCCAGGAACCTCTTAATTACAGCGCCAGCCTCTTCAATGGAGAGATTACAGTCAATGGTTCAGTATTACAGGTTGACATAAATCTCCTGGCTAGTTCTGACTAGATGTTTCCACCACCATATTAACGCACAGGCTGACTTCTACTCCACCCAATCACAGACCATGTTTTTTTTTTTAAGTGAAAAGTGCAGTGGGTGTCCCAGCCCTGCCTGGCCAGCTCACCAAACTCCAGCCTGTGTTTGTTGTTGGCCACAGCATGCAGCAGGCCAATCGTCCCACAGGAGTTCCCCACGGTCTGCTTGATGAAGTAAACCTCAGACTCCCTCTTGTGGCTGTCACCCATCACCTCCGTCTGCTTCTCTCTGTAAGCCTCGTGCTGACACAAAAGGACCCCCAAAGGGTTTACGCACACTTATGGCACACACTCGAATACGGGACCACAGTATGAGCACAAACAAACCATGCAGAGTGACCTGCAACATTTAGCCACACACAGAAAGCTACTGCACGTGCTCACACAAACCATTATCATGCACCTGCCCACTACACTTACCTACACAAGCAACAAATACAACCATTTAAAGGTATTTTAAAAGGATTTTTTCCCCTTGCTGTGGCCCTGTGTTTACGATCAAAGTCTCCTCCACCATCTTCAACCCCGCCCACTCACCTTGAGTACCCCACCTAACGTAGCTAGCTGGATAGGTAGAGATGACGTTACTTACAGGTCCTACATGCCTACATCCTCTACATGCCAAAACATGTTTACTTTCAGGTACATGGCAATAAGGCTTACCTGTTGCGTGAGAGGAAAAAGCAACATGACTGCAAAGGAGGGTGAAGGCACCCAGGACAATGCTTCCTCTTCCAGCCCCATGATGTCAACAAACTGCCAACCATTACCTACACCCAACTTAAAGAGCAGCTGGAAGCGGTGTGGAGTGGATGGTGTTAAAATAAGTCATATCATTAAAATGCAAGTAGTAAAAGTAACAACACAATGTATTTAATTTCATTTAAGTAAACAAGAGGCTGTCATACTGAAAAACCTATAAACTACATAAATAAAAAAGCAAACATGAAGAGAAAAGTGTGATTTCATAACTGTCCAAAAAGACATGCTACTCAGAAAGTATTTTCAATATGGCATAATGTATGATAGGTACATGAAAACATTTTGCAAACTAAAGGTTTCAGTTTGTATGCGCAAATAACGGCTTTGTTGCTGTCAGAAGAGAAACATGGGAAAGCGGGGTACTTATGACTAAGCATTCAGGTTCGATTGGGGAACCGACGAAACGATAGACCGCCGTGAGGTATGTAATTTACGAAGAGTGAACCGTCATTTTAAAGGCTGTTAAATTGTAGCTTATGCTTCAGATATCGCTCGTGACTCGTTCGAAAGGTGTGCCCTCCTCTGCTTTTTCTACTACTACACGACTAAAGCACATAACACATCAAGACCACAGCTCGCAATGTGCCTGTGGTATCCCGTTATAGCCTACCTATCTACCTATTTCCCAGAGAACTTCAGCTGCAGGCATTGGAAAACGTTAATTTAAAAATGAACACAGGAGGAGGTCTACAAAGTTCTCCTGTAAACTTTTTTGGTGACCCGAAATAGGCTTGCATACCAAGGAAATCAAAAATTATAGCATACATTTTTTTGTAAAACCATTAGCAGCAAGCGAGATTTAACGTTGGATTTTATTATTTTACAAAGGTCCGTTTAAATTTCTTTATTTTAAAGAAAGTCATTTTTTAAAATAAGCCTGTAAGTTCTTTTGAAAGTTTACCACGGGGAATACTAATTGCTTTATGTAGCCTACCCTGCAACCCTACTTCATGTATGAATCAGGACCATTTCCTGGTCAAGGGTGACAGCTGTTACTGGAGAAGGAAGCACTTACTTTGTTCAGCATCTGGAAAAGGACAGGATTTCACACGCTTAATCGTCTCAGAGACATACTGTATATTATGCTGCACATAAACATGAGCAACAAAAGCTCACCTCAGGGTTAATTTCCAGAGGTTTCCACTCCATTGCGCTTTCGCTTTTCTCAATCTGAAATCTGTCATGACGTGTGGACAAAGTCATCACGTAAGCCTGCTAAACTGTCAGGCAAAACCCTTTCTCAAGCACTCCGACCAGCGGCAATTTTTCCAGCACAGCCGGGTGGGATTTAGAATAGGAAAGGCAATTATAATAAGACGACTATTTACAGTTATGCACACGACACAATTCACATCTGCAGTCGTAAAATGTACCTCGTACCGAGCAAGGATAATATAAACATTGTTAGAATATTAACAGTTGGCTGTAGTCCACAGATGCAAGACAGACGTGCTGTCAATGACGGATTCGGCGGTAGGGACGAAAACTTTCAGTAACGGCGGTATTGAAAATTAGACTCATAAGTGAAAATAAATTCTACAACCTTTTAATTTTCCAGCCATGAACGAAATACACGGAAGGCAGCCACTGTGTCTTCTTTGCAATCGCCCGCTATTGTTTGACTGCCTTTTTAACAGCGCAACCCATACTATAACTAAATATTTTGTAGCAATTTCAGTGAGGGACAGACCCGCAGAGCTGCGCTCATTTATTAACCAGTAAAGCTCTAGAACACTGAACTGTATAAGAATGCAGTTTTTAATGAAGCGCCTGTAATATGAAGCAAGCCCAGGAGCCTGCGGACCTCTATTTGTGACCCAGGTAACTTGGTCATTTCCTTACTGCCTCTACTTTAGCCAGTCTGTAGTTGAGTGAAAGCTAGGGGCATGCACTAGTATGTCATCTGAGTAGTCTACACATGCTCTAGCTGGAATACCTTATAGAACCCGCTCCGTTAGCAGTTTGCACATGGCTGGGCTGTTAGTAAGACCAAACAGCATGCAGTGGAATTTCCACAGGCCCCTCCCCACAATAAAGGCCATTCTTGGGGTGTGGAGTGGCAGTGAGGGGGACCTGGGCATACTCGCTGCGTAGGTCAAGCAAACGGAAGCAAAACCAAGTAGAGCCTCCTATGCTAAACTGCATTGTCAATATGGGGGAGCGGGTAAGAATCTTCTTTAGTTATTCCATTTAGCCTCCTCCAGTCTACATAGAACTAGAATAGAATACAAGAATACAACTCTTGCTCAATAATGGTTGGGCCTAAGTGCAAGGGTGGCTTACAGCGATCGAACATGTTGGCTGTCTGCCCGGTTGCTGTCCCCAGTTTAATGTCCTTTGCACATGGCGTGCTACATGCTAACGGTCCCATTTGAATCAAACTAGCAGTAGAGCCTGTGTCAATTAGAGCGGTTACTGGTGTCCCTGACCACTTCACAACAAATGCTATTGTCGCTGCAGCCCACGCGGCCCGCCCTTTGCTTCTCAGGGCATTGCTGCTCTCTGTTTCCCAGTTGCTGTGGCTTTTCACTGTCATCCTGGGGCCTCTGTTTACAGTCTCATCAGATGTCCTTCTGTCCCACACCACCGGCACCAGAAGTCCCACCTCAGAGCCACTACCGCCCTGGCCAGAACTGACATCTCTACCTGTCCGCCCCCGTCTTCCTAGCCTACTGCCTCAAGAACTGCCTGGAGTTTGCAGTCGGTGCTTTGGTTGTTGAGGATCGCCTCCCAAGTCCTCAGTCTGTGTCAGTGCTGCATTCAGGTTGTTTGGGCGGGCAATAGGGACCTATTGCCTGAAGTGTGCCAGACAGACCCGCCTCAGGAAGGTGTCAATGGCCAGACTGTCTCCAGCGGAGCCACTGAACTGCGGGTTGGCTCATTGAATTAGCCGCTGCATGGAGGCCCAGCTTCTCCCCAGGTCACTTTTCTTTAGAAACTGTTCTTTGAGAGCGATACTGTAGGGTGCCTTGCTGAACTGCTTGGTCATCATGGCAATGAGATGGTTGAATGCTCTGGGCTCATTGTCACTGATGTCTAGGAGTGCCTGTAGCGCTTCTCCTTCCAGGGAAGCCAACAGGTTGATGCCCCTCTCCTACCGGCTCCAACCCTCCACTTCCCAGATGAAGTTAAACTGTTCCAGTTAAGCTTGCCAGCTCCCTTTTCTGTCAGACTGCAACATTTTTGTGCTGAGTTGGGGCTAGCGGAGAGTTCCCCACGCTAGCTAGGCCATAGTCAGGGGTTCACTCCCGCGGGCCGAGCTTGTTAGCATGGCGAGTGGGACCCGGTGGAAAGTTCCCCCTATCCGTGGCTTGTGGGACGGGGCTCCGCCGAAGCAAGTGTAGGTCCCAGTCGGACCCCGCGTCACTGACTTGCTAGCAAGGCGTGGTAGGCTTAGCGGAGGGTTCCCACGGTCCCCAGCAGACAGGCCGCCGCAGGCTCTGCTAGCGCCGCGCGAGATAATGTATTCGTAATCTCCTGCAGGGCGCTAGGCTGCAGCAGGCGGAAATGGAAATGTGTGCTCATGGAAATTTCACTCAGTGTCGCCCTGGGCTGCAAACCCATTGATCCTACCCCACAATTAGCCCTTTCCCGCCATGGGGTTGCTATCTGCACTGTCTTCTTCTGCTTACTCATCGCCTCTGGCCATCTCTTGAGTAGGCGTGTAAGGTCTTCTTCGATTTGAAGACCCACTGACACAAATGTAGCAATTTCAGTGAGGAACAGACCACCCGGATCTTGCAGTTGAGTCATAATTAATAACCAGTAAAGCACTGGAAAACCCAACAAGCATGACACGGAAGGAACTGGATGCAAGCGCCAGCTGTGCGCCCTTTTTATACCTAGCCTGCAGCTGTTATGCAAATACTGGCGCAACTTAGGGTGCCAAATGATTGGCTAGCTGCACATGAACACAGAAGTAACACACTAATACCCATTAACAGTTAACATGCTGCAGCGGCTGCCTGGCTAGATTTATTAAACGATTCTGTACTACGATTATTGACACAAACAGCAGCTAGGCCTTTGGCAACAATCAACTCGGCAATTCTGAAACTGACTAGAGGAATTTCACAGCTGCTCTATTGCTGTAAAACTGTTTAACTTGAAATTTAAATACATTATAAAATAATAACAGTAGTAGTAGTAATAATAATAAACAGAACAATAACAACAAAACAACAAGAACAATAATAATAACAGACATATTAAATAACACTGGGATGAACTTTTGAAAGGGATGAAGATGGAGGAAATTAGGAAAGAAATAAAACTGATCTCAATGAAGATCAAAGATTGAAGGTCATCAATCTTATATTGCTGTGTATGGTGCCTTTTACAAATCAGAAATGTTTTGAATATTTGCCAGAAGGGGGAGCCACAGTATTTACAGTGCGTGCAGCCAAGTTACCATCTCACAGTCTCCCACAGTCTTTCTCTGAACGCATTATGTAATCAATAATACAAAGCAGGTATTGTGAACAACACTCAATATCCCCTTTCACAAAGTCTTAATCTGCTTGTTTAAGGGAGTCATTTCTTGCTCAACCGATTACTTCTGTTAAACAAACGCAGCATTTTTTCATTCTCCCATGACAGAAGGCCTGTTAGCTCAAGCACAGGGGACATTATCAGTTTGTGAGTAATACAGAATCTAATTAATTAGAGGTCTTTGACTGAAAGCTGGTCTTGTCTTGCATTTTTCCATGCGATAGGAACTACAGGTATGTCACAGGTTGTACTGTGGGCAGAAACCACCTCATGGTTCACAACCAGTTTGCGTAACAAAAATATGTGTAAGTAAAAGACAAAAATCATTGAATCAATATTATTATTTAATAATAATTTTTTAATTCTTTGAATGGAGCTGCAATGACATTTATTCCCCTTTAATACTGGTTATGGGGATCTGTCTCTGGACTGGTCTGTGGGTACTAACTGTTCATCGCAACGGAAGGACACGTATTAACAGAGATAGAATGAAGGTGGGATGTTAAAATGATCATGTCATATCTTGTTTTAATCTCCAAATTAAACCAAATTAAATTTATTAAAAGCTTATTTTGCATTTAGCTAGCAAATGCTAAGGATGGAATTTGAGAGCATATAATTCAGTATTGAGCTTATTGTGATCACTCATTTAGCCAGGCTCAGGCCAGTTATGTCCGTATTGATACTGTTTGTCTGTACATATGTACAGATGTCTTATGTACAAACTTGGAACTTATGTATATATGTATAAACTATATGTTTATAATGTTTGGAACTGAGATAAAGATAGTGTGTACTTAGTATTTTCTGCATTAATTGTATCGCTGTATTGCTTTAAATATCCAAATAATGTTCTGGGTATACAGTACTACCATAAGTTATGGAAACACTGCATTCATGAACAGAGTTTGATGATTCATGCAATATTTTACAACAATTGCTCTTTTTGGCGTAATAAGTGTATATCATAAAAACCATTATCAACATAATATCCAAATATCCAAAACCATTCATCGACAGTATATAAATTTCCTCCACTTTAATCCCAGGTTCCTTTCTTAGGGGTGTGACACAGAACGGTAAAAAGAAGTTTGCTCGTTTCTGCTGTAATATTAGCTGCCACCTGAAATATTGCAGTCTCCCCGCTGTCTGTGACGTCCGTCCTTTCTGCTATTTACGTTGTCATGGCTGCGCGGGTCATTTGCAGTGCATGTGCGCACTAAACCCTTGCGGTATCGGTGACAAGTCTACCCCCGCGCTGAAGGCTGTACCCAACGTAAACACCCGGGGGGAAACGAGCCATACCCACGCTCGGGTTTCTGCGGTAACAGTGGCGATGGACACGTTGCCCGTTGCCTCGTCCCCCCGCGGTCTTACTGAAACCAAGCGTGCTGTAGGATCTCCTCCAGGGTCGGCCGGCCCCGAAGCCGCTTGTCCAGGCAGCGTTGCAGGAGGTCTTTGCACTCTGAGGGAGATCCACAAAAACAAGCAGAATACGGTTAGCGGTTCTGTGAGTGAATATAACCCACTGAAAATATTTGGTTGAGCATCGGCTATGTAATAGCTGTCTCTTTGACATATCCAACTATCTGTTTTCCCCTCTCAAGGGAAAACTAAATTTCAAGCACCAAACATTTTTTCCCCACAAAATATATTTAGAGGACCTCTTTCAAGGTTCTGTTTTTGTTTTCATTTGCTTTTTTTAGAAGAGAAGGCAAAGAAACATTTAAATTGTGAAGGCGAAGAAACAACCCTTCTGGCTTACCGTTGGTGAGCTCCTGCCACAGGTAGAGCTCCTGGTAGATGATTTCTTTGGGGGTGCTGAAGGGAAGGATCCGGGTCAGCATCTGGTACAGCACGATCCCCAGCTGCCAGACGGTGGAGGGCACCGCGTGGAATTCGGAGCGCAGGTAGCACTCCGGGGGCATGTGCAGGCAGGTGCCAGCTGTGCAGGACGGAGAACAGTGGCAGCTGTAGCCAGGGGGCGCTCTTGGCCATTCTATTAAACGGCCACTCTGTGTGCTGTGGAGTTTCGTCATTTCAGGGGAATAGAAATCCCCACCCATGCAAAATCAGAAGCCAATCAGCAGTGTCAACACAGGATATCCAGTAATTAAAACATATGTGCTGTGACTTACTGAATTCTGAACTCTTTTGTTGCTTGCCTTATTCCAGTGGAAATGCTAACTCCCCCATACAATAAACCCCTTTTAAATAAAACTCATTTAGATTAATTTTTTTCACTGTAGGGTTTCTATGCTTTCAATCTCAGCTGGTGCCCATTCCCCAAGCTTAATTTTTTTCCCGTCTTTGTGTTATGTAATTTCATCCAGAATTTTTAATGAGGCCCTGACACTGTCAGCGGATCCCCCACCGTGGAACTTGTGGGGACTCTCGTTCAGCATGGCGCCGCAGCCGAAGTCCAGCACGTGCACGAGCGGCCCGCTGGCGTCCGTCTGCACCAGCACGTTGTCCAGCTTGATGTCGCGGTGCACCACCCCCCTCCCGTGGATCTCCAGCACGGCCTCCACCAGCTGCCTCAGTATCACCTGCAGAGAGCGGAGGGGAACCGGGGGGGACGCGATTGTATGGTGCCTCAGCGGGAGGTCCGGTCTGAACAATGCGTATGAAATCTTCGTGTCAGAGTCGGGAAGGAGGGAAGGGAGGGAGGGAGGGGGGTTGGGGGGATGTTGGTTTCCTAGCCCTCTCACATTTTTATATGACCGTGTCTCACAGATGTTTGTGGTTTTGTACGTAATGAAGCCACACTGAACTGTGTGTTTTGCTTTTTCTCTGTCCAAAAAACTGGTCCCTTTCATTAGAGAAGGAAAAAAGTGTGTGTGCGTGTGTGTGCGTGTGCGTATGTTGTGTGTGTATGCATATGTGTGTATGTGTGTGTGTGTGTGTGTTTGCGCTTCAAATGGCTTATCTCCCCCCAAAAAACAGACACCTAGGACTGCCATGTCTTGGGCTTCAGATTGTCGGACCAGGGACTAAGTATAGCAGGTTAGACTACATGAACACAAAGGTTGCAGAGTGCACTGCTCTGATAATATGCAGTAATATGCTGCATATTATTCTTAATTGGCCAACTCCTCTAAGACAGTACGGCTTCCTCATATTGACCTGATGTGGGCATGTATGTTCTCATTATCTCACTCATTCTGAGAGCAAATGTACACATTGTGATCTGGCAAGTCCCCACGTTGCTGGAACGCGACGCCGTTCGGTCACCTTCGCCTCGCCCTCCTGCAGAAACCCGCCTCTCTGCAAGACAAAATCGAAGAGGTCCAAGGAAGGAAGGGGCCGCTCCAGAACGAGGAGCACCTCCTCCTGCAGCTTGTACCAGTCCAGGAGGCGAATCACGCCCTTGGGGGAGGGGCTGCCCCTGCTCATGATCAGCAGCAGGAAAACCTCCAGGGGGATCTCTTGCATTTGCCCGTCTTGGTTCTATGAGGGGGCAGCAGACACGGTCCAGACAGAGGAATCAATCACAGACACTGTCCGGGTCAAAAATTGGATACACTGTCAGTTCACACATGTCAATCACAGGTATGGCACTATCAGGGGCGTCAATCACAATTTACATGCAGTTATTGTCAGAGGAAACAATCGGGGGAACGGCCATGAATATCAAGCACAGCTGATGTATGAGACACATGGCCTGTCTGGTGTATCCAGCACAGGTTCTGTTTGTGATGTCAAGCATAGCTACTGTCAAGACTACAAAACACAGGTGACAGGACTCAAACACACTTTATCAAAGTATCAAACATGGTGACAGGACTACAGCACACAGGTATTGTCAAACACAGCTACAGTCAGAATATTTACACTGGCTCAGCCTGTGAATCCAATATTTATATGATGGAACATTTGTTTCAATTATATATACAGTATGTATATGCTATTATTTGTTCAAGGGATAGTCCAACTTTTTGGGAAATTCGTTTTTTAGCTATCTAACCCATAGCTAGATCATAAGATTGATACCAGTTTCACCTCTGTGTGTCCTGCACAAAAATATTAGACATCATCTACAGGCTGCATGCTAACTGTCGTAGCTCTATGAATGGCTGCAGATGGAAGCAGCGCTAGCTCTGCTAAGTTAAGTCTACAAGCGTGAGTTTGGGGTTGCCAGGTATACATGTCACTGACTGCAACTCCAAACTCATGCTTCAAGTGGCGCTGCACAGCTACTAATCACTATGCCCAGTGGATATATACAGGGTTATTTGTCAATTATGGTTCTGAATTTACCTGCCTCTAGAACAACTAAGGTCTTGTTTTTCTGTTTTTAGACCTGAAGCACCTCATGGACCTGACTTGTAACTCACTCACTCACGTTCAGCAGGCTGAAGCTTCTCCACAAGGGGGAGCTATTAGTACTCAAGTAGCTGAAATTCGGGGAGTGCTACGTATGAGTGGTTCTACGCATCAATGACACTGTGCGTCATTGTTGTTTTTACTTATAAACATACAAGATGCCAGTGCAAACAACTTGGCTTTTGGAGATGTTAGAAGGGTTATTTCCGTCATTAAATGGCAAATCTAACGTTGCTTCCATCGGCAACCGTTCATAGAGGTAGAACAGTTAACATGCAACTCGTAGATAGTGTCTAATGTTTTTGTATGATAGCAAAAAAGCAAATTTCCCCAAATTTGAACTATTCCTTTAAGACATAGCACGTTTGAAGTGTCATACTTTATGATAAAGCCCCACCGAGTTTCATCACGAACTCTGCAAAAGAAACTACTCACTGTAGTAGCCCAGGTCACCTTGTGCAGTGGGATATGTTTTACTGCCACCTGGAGAGCAAATGCAAAGCGAACACTCACATTACTGTATGTACTCATTCTGTCCAATTCTGTCCGTACTTTATTTTATTTTATTTTTGGATACACGTGATGTAGGTGAAATTTAAAACAGTACTGTGAAATGTGAAGTGTGCTGTATATTAGTATTCTAACATTGTTTTCGGTTTTGGTGAGTGGTTCATACTGGCAACATGTCTTCCTTTCTGAGGCCCGAGTACACCCTGCCATAGCTCCCTGTTCCAATAGTACATCCCTCTTCGTGCTTTTCCTCAAACACTGTTGAAATTGATGGGAAAGATATTCTGTATAATTAAATGAGCGGCTTGATCCTAATATTTAAGTCACCTGAATAGTAAACTGGGACCAAAACATCGTCCTTGGCCCAACAGGTAACTATATTAATTGTGAATTGTTGTTAATCAATGGTTTTGCAGCCCTACAGTTCATAGTTCTTTATATTGGTTACAAGTCAAAGGATGGGGGGAAAGGCTTCTCTTTTGTTGAAACTCAAACAGTTATTAGTTTATTATTATTATTATTATTAGTAGTAGTAGTAGTATTGG
Organism: Anguilla rostrata; assembly: GCF_018555375.3. Classification (NCBI taxonomy): domain Eukaryota; kingdom Metazoa; phylum Chordata; class Actinopteri; order Anguilliformes; family Anguillidae; genus Anguilla; species Anguilla rostrata. Next base: position 42,386,200 of record NC_057939.1, on the reverse strand, counting down.
TGTTGTTGTTGTTGTTAATAATAATAATAATAATAATAATAAATTAGTTTCTTTCCAAACCAAATAACAAAAGGAAAAAAGAGGCTAAATGAGATAAAATGACAGATTAAGATCCTGGATGTTCTCTGACCTCTTCGCTGGCAGGTTGGGTCATTATAGGGCACTGGACAGCACCTTCTACTGTCTGTCCTTGCGCTTGGACCCTCCGCGTTCTGAGAACAGGAAAAGGACCCAGGGGAGGGCTGGTTTTTATGGGAGAAGGAGTGCTTCTTCCTCCTCCTCCCACTCTGACCCTCTACAACTGTGCTGGAAGGCTCTTTCTCTCTTTCTTTCTCCTTCTCCTCCTTGTTCCTTCTTTTCTTTCCCCTGCCTCTCCTGTTCCAGCAACCGCTACTAGGTTTTCTCTTCATTCCCCTCTGCTCCCTCTCTTCTCCCTCCTCCTGCCTCTTTGGCCTCTGAGATCCTTTAACCGTTTCTGGTGCAGGATTGCTATTCATAATGGCACTACAAAAGATATATTTCTGTTCTGCAGTTAAATAATATGCGATACAGTCTAATAATAAGTGGCAATGGTTGGTCAGACAATGGTTGGGAGTTTTATATGTACTACGGAACCTTTGCTCCTGTTGTCTGAGCAACACTGTGACATCATAATATTGATTGGTCTTATGACATCATATATATAAAAAATTGCATTTCAAAATGTGAGAATATTTTTCAACAGTCAGCAGATTGTTGATCAAATGAACAAATTTGATTAAAAAAAAAAAAATATTTGCTAATACTTGAAATACTGTAAACACCATTATGAATTCAGCCATTAAAAATACATTAACTACTGTATTTCATGGTATTTCTGTCTGCATTATTATTATAATTATTATAATTGTTGTTGTTGCTGTTGTTGTCAGTTTTGCAGTTATTTGCGGAATAGTTGATCCTTTTGCCACTTAAATAGACCATCATGGTTGCTAATGTGTCTCCTTCCCACATTTCATCTGGATATTTTCCCAGCTATTTGTAATAATCACATTGTTTTTCATTGACTTGATTTATTAATTGAATATTGCCCATGTGTTTGGTTCTTATACTATTTGTCCTGCTGACTTGCTGCAATCTTGTGCATGTGGTGCAAATGCGATATAGGCTAGTCTTTGATGTGTGCAAAGTTTCTCATTTGTGCCACTTTCGTGGTCTTTCTCACATGACACGGCTGTGTGTCAATTCCATGGTCAAAGGCACTGAAGGTCACGGGACAGCATTTATCCCTTCAAATCACTGCCTTATTGCTCGCAAGGCCAGGTCCTAAATTAGCGCATGACACTTCAAGTGTCCGTAAGAGGGTGCGCTGTCTGCGTGAGTGTCTCCTCGTATGAAATGTGTCACTCAGCTTCTGACCCATTGCCATTGTTTCCCCTCCACCTGCAAAACATGCCCGAACGATATGAAGGTGTTCATTTTTAACGAGCTCTACATGATGCTGGGGTTAATGTGAATATTACATATGACCCTGCAGTGGAACTAAGCATTTCGCACATCAAGCCAAACAACAAGTGCAAACATGTGATTTAGTCACATCGGTTGCTAGGAGATGGACACAGGTCCAGGGAGGTGGCCAGGGGAGTAGGGCATGTCCAGGAATGTGGCTGGTGGAATAATTCATAACAATTCTGGGCTTCTGGAAGGGCACTGGTAAAGGGGTCCCTCATGAGACTCTATAAAATGGAATTTATTGCAAAGGCTAGAGCAGACCTCTTGTTGACTGCCTTGGGGTTGCTATCCCCTGTGTGTGCACATTGGTTAATAAATATCATTGTTTGTAGCTGCTGTTGCTGTTGGGGTTTGAGCAGAGGTTCTCAATCACCACTTCTGTAAAAGGATATGAAATTCCAATGTATGTGACGACACATACGTCAATATACAAATGTATATCCACAATTGTACGTGCAGTTTCCAATTAGGAGATGTAACTATTTCTGGAAGGAGTACTCTTGTGAGAACACATTAACAACAAAAAAAAGAAAACCTGCTGAAGCCTGTCAGTCGAGACAGATGTGTAGAAATCCAATTTCCTCCCTAATTTTTCCAACAGACTGAGACCGGGGCCATTTTGAATCACAGGTCAAACAGAAAGAGCCCCCGATGGAAGGAAGCAGAACATAAAAGCAAAGCGGAAATGGAACTGCCATTGGGTCATGAATTCTCTCCAGAGACACACCTTGGGGTTACTGGGTACACAGAACTGCCCTGGAGTCGTGTAATATAGTGGCTAGAGAACAGGGTTGCAGTAAAAATGAAAAAAAAAGTTGCAGGTTCCGTTTCTATATATTGGTCTACCTTTGAATAAGTAAATTGCCATCTGCATTAAGCACATTCCATGCAATTGAAAGCAATACATTTAAAAACTGATTGAATGTGTTCATGTTTCGAAGTGTGATAATGGAATCTACAAGCAAAAGCAACACCTGTGTTTATACTATTATGTTAAGACAAACCTAAATAAACATTATAAGCATGCTCACACACCCCCACCCACACATGTGTGTAGACTGCATGATTACCTACAGAACACATAAGTTTCAAACTCAAACTATGAATTCGGCCTGTTACTCATTACAATCATTATGGCAATGATTAGAATTATTATAATCCCCCCCTCCCCTCCCCTCCCCTCCCCCCAACACCGCGCGGCTTCACAGAAGTCGGCGGAAACTATTTCCTGTGCTTAGCACTGTGATTGGAGCGTTCAGTTCCGGAGCGACTGGAGCTGAAACCTCGGCGACGTTGGGAGGCAGTGACATCTGGGAGGCGAACGGCAGAGGAAAACAGCTCCAGAGATCTAGGTGAGTGATGAGGTTTGCAAGAAATTCTGCTGACATATGAGCACTATTTTGAATCCCCGAGTAAATCTGGCTGGAGACGATTGGCATAAAATGAATTTAAATGTAATTTTCAGCTGTGAATATCTGATTTTGTGTTTTGGGGGGTTTCTTCCCTGCTGGACTGCGTGATGAAATCAGTATTCTCTAGTATGTAGACGGGAGGAGGTGGGGGACATAGCTAGGGGGTTGTTGCGGCAGCTAGGGTCCTCTGTTCTTCCAGCCCTGTGTAGATTTTGGAGGAGTTAATTTATACACAATCAACATGTAGCTTGTTAAAACGCTACTTCCAACAGAAATGTAATTAAATTCCACAACTTGCGACATCCCTTCTTCTGCACTGCATTGCTGTAAGATTGCGTTTCCATTTCATTTGGGAGGCGCTTCCCCTCGGTAAGCTACTATATGTGAACAGACGGAGTTGCATGGAGCGGAGATAGCAAGAGAAAATGAAAGAAAGGGAAAATTTTTGAAAACCCTTTTCGGTTTCTTTAGACATAGTTTTAAACGTCCAAATGTATCTACATTCCTTCATATGGCTAAACATATTTGTGTTGGCTAGTTAACTGAAAAGCAAGGATAATGGGAATGATGAATAATCTTTTCGTTTCTGTTGCTTCGCCTAACATTAGGCTTAGTTGGCAAGCACTGAGCTATAACTTTAGGGAATGTCGTAAATATTACAAAGCACATTACATTGTAATTAAGCAGATTGTGACGTTAAACAATGTTAAACAATGCGGTGATAACGCCAGACGGGAATGCACATAAGGATGCGACATACCAGGGAGAAGTGATTTTGTTTAGGGACGCCAGTAACAGCCAGGCTGTTCTACGGCTGCTAGGCTAATGTGACGATTTATACTATTTACAAGTGCTAATGCTGAATATTTGACACGATTATTGGATTGTTTCCCCTTTATTAGTATAATGGTATAGGATTGTAGGACAAGTTGATGATCAGCTTATACGGGTAAATCGCCTTTAAAAAGACTGAATACCCTTAATAGGATGTTTCTACTCTAAGTTGACTTGCCCTTTCTCGGTCCTGGATGTGTGTTTCTTTTATGTTTGTTTGTTTGTTTTCTTGGTGTCCTTTGTATTTCCCAAGTTATAAGCGTTTCCACCTTTGCTTACAATAATGAATGGTTCCCGTTGGTCGAATACAATGACGTTTTTGTTTTATGTTATGCAACTATATTCCACTATATAGCACCATAGCCTACATAATTTGAGATCACATTTCGGGTGGAAGGACTAAAGCGAAATACCTCCGCATTTTAACAATGCGACGACGTTATAAAATGTTAAACGTAAAATTGTTGAATTGATCTGCACAATCTCCTAATGGGGTATAGCCTCAAATTATGGGTAGCCTACATTTTGGTGTGTTAGAAACTGGGAGCAGGGAAGTTTTAACAAGTTGGTAGCACAAGGTAAAATTGAGTAAAATCCAATGTCGCAACAACGATGAGCATAGTCTTTTTGCTTGAAAAAGTAGGCCACGGCAAGGGACACAACCGTTTCTACTTTATGGAAGCTACATCCCGGGAAGCTTTCACTGACCCACATCAATGTAACATTTAAACTGTGACTGCCGTTGTATGCACATGTGCCGTAGCCTATTTAAAAGTGAAACAAAACAGAGAAAAAGCACGTAGGCCTGCAGCATCTATGCTTTTGCCACTAGTTCGTCGGTGTAACGTCATTGCTGCAGTGTTTGGCCAACATTTTACTTTTGATATAAAAAAGTATACTGCAAGTTTCAAAGTCTGCCGTATTTTTTCACGATGCACTGGTCTCGCAGTCGACTGCACGGTCGGTTGCTGAGTGGTGATAATCTGCATCAGCAAATAATTCAGCAACCACTCCGCTGGTGCAGATCGTTGGGTAGCCTAATATTTGAATCGCAGACACCGAAGGAGTCAATTCATTTGAGTTTTGTTTACTTCTGTTTAAATAACTGTGCCGCAGTCAAATGTTACCTGTCACCGTGATAAAAGCACAAATGCCCGCCTGTTGATTTCTGTAGGCTGCTATTTATTTTTTCCACATGTTGGCTGAGAGCAGTGACGTGTAAGGGGAAGGCATGCAAATGTATTCCATTATAACTGATAGTGTCCTCGGTGCTGCTGCTCTCGCCAGGCAATTTTCATCCTGTTGTGTAAGTCGTAGGCTATTTGATTTCGTTGACACCTCCTGGTGATTCCTGTCCTCTTCCTCAGAAATCTGTCAGTAGCCAGACCAACACTGCCCAGAAATCTCTTTAACTATTGTTCTAATAGAAGTCGGTGAACATGTAAGGTGGCAATTGCGCCTATCGTAAAATAATTTACCTGCGTGAAAATGGTTTGAGGCATAGGCCTATAGCGCGCACAGTGCTGGGAATTTATTCATGAACCAAGTCATCAGTGAAAGTCACCAGCAGTGCTAATCTCAGAGTTTGTGAGCGGCACGCGGGTGAGATAATTCTCTGGCGCACAGTTTGTTCTCTTGTCCGCATCTTATACTTTTCACGTGTTTATATGATGTCACTGTCAATAGACTATTCTAGAGATTGCCAAGATGTATGAAATCCCAAAAAAATTAGAAGCCCCTTGAAATCAGATAATGAGTGATGACGAATTTGATGTTCCGTGGAGTGAGGTTTGGGATTCTTTACGTGAGTTTTGAGTATCCAAATACTGCGTGGGATACTGCTGTAGTGTCATTGAATATAGCGCTTCACCTCAGTTTCCCCTGCAGAAGCCCAGCTGTACAAATATTTTGCAGAATGTGTAATACTCAATACTGTACGGTTCGTAGGCAGTCTTGGATAAGCATCAATATGAGCAGTCAGTGTAATTTACGGTTAGCACCCTATGGCCTGCCTCCTTTGGAGAGCACACAGAAAATGGCAGGTAGTTGCTTACTTGTTTATGTTCCAGTTATATGGCAACATCATCAGAAAAAGTACATGTGGGCAAAAAGACACGGTTTTGTCATCTACCAATCTGATCACGCGCCTCCCCTCTCCTCTGCTGTGAGACAGTGTGAATCGTGTCCTTGGTGAAAGAAGGTCACCTGTGGAACAGTGTGATCCTGAAAAGACTTGGGTGTCACAGACCCTAAACATGAAAAAAAACCATCAGGCAGATGATAAGTAAAGAGCAAGAGAGCACATCCGGGAGAGTGTTACATTCACAGCTGCAAATCGCATCCGTTGTTTTCATTCTCAGAGCAAGGCCAGATAGAAGCAACTGATCTCTGATAATTTGCTGTGGGTGTGTTTGAAAGTGAGGGGCACAGTGCGTTGCGTTTGTCGCGTGCCATTGATTGGCTGAGAAGACACGTAGCGGCACTGCGGTCTGGTGCAGTGGGGGCGGGGCGGGGTGGGGGTGTTCTGTGCCTCGTCCCACGCTGAGACGTGGAAAGGTAAACATGCGCACGTAGGGTAGGGCGGAGTTGGCATTCTTGGCAGCGGAGGTGCTGATCTTGTAGGTTTCTCAAGGAGACCGGGCGGAAGTGACCCGACGTCGTCAGCGGACCGCCGTTTCATCTTAAACGCCTCGAGAAAATCTGTAAATCGATGCGGAAGAACGATGCGTGCGCTCGATAAACAATTCACACCTCTGCCCGCATAATTACCTGTAAACAAACATCCTGCGCCAGACCGTGTCGCAGTTCGGGGGGCAGCCAGCGCTCGAACCCGTACGCAAACTCTCCCGTTTGGGCCAGAGGGCTTGATTCAGTGCCGTGACACTTTCTGCACTCCCTCCCCCCCCATCCCTGCCTATAACCCTCTCTGCTTTCCCTTGTTGGAATAAAGTGAAGAAATGTGAAAGGAACTGGCCTGCCTGCTCTCCTTGCTCTCCTTTTTAAAAAGCCGCTTTCACCATTGAAGGCCACTGTAAAAAAAAAAAGATTGACCGGTTGTGACCGGTTGGCTTTTTGAAAGGGGAGAATTCAGTGTGAAGTATTGCTCGTGATCCGTCAGATGTCGATAAGCGCTCATTGTTTTTTCGTCGTGCTCCGGGAAGCGAAAACAAAACCTCGGCCAGATAAGCCGCTCCGTTGTTCGGCCGGCTTGTGGGAGTCTCGCCGTCAATCGGCTCTTTGACTCCCCTCCGCGTGGTCGCCGGCCAGCGAGCGTCGCCACCCCTGGAGGGCCCCGACAATGGCGGGGATTGTCGCGGAAAGGCTCCGGAACCCGGCGCGGTCGCGACGGACTCGTGGCCACCTCCGGGCAGCGGGTGGGGCCCGAGCACGCGTTTGCTCAGGAACGAAAAGCAAGGCCCCGTTCATTAAAGAGGGGCGCGCAGATGGGGCGCTCGCCGTCCCTCCCCGCACGTGTCGCCGCTGTGCCTCGCATGTCCGCCGCACGGCCGCTCCCAGCCCCGACCGCAGAACAAGCCTGCTCTCTCTAATCTTTCTCTTGTCAACACAAGAAGCCCTATTCCGCCCTCTGAACCCCATGGTTCATAAGCAGAGGAGTTTATTCCATATGTTCGGGGAGTTTGTTGCTGCCTGCAGTCTGTAATTGTTCCCCTCCTGAGTTGGGATACTGTTTCCTTGTTAGTGCTGTTGTGTTTGTTGCCCCCCCCCCCCCCTTCCCAACCCCACCCCACACCCCATTCCTTTTGTGATCTAATCAATAAAGACTCACAAGGTCAGGCAAGACTCCAGGAGCCCTGCGTCTGGAATGTCATGATGATGGACAGTGGTAGCTCATTTTAAATAAGTGTGATTCTTTTTCTTTTTTTTTAAAAAAAAAAAAAGCAGAAATCTTCAAAAGCTTTATATACCTATTTTTTTTTATTAAGTCACATCCCTTCTTCTATATTTTTGGTGTGAAGAACAGAAATCTCACCTTAAGGTGGCTTCTCTCTCTCTTGCTCTCCCTCTCTTTCCCTTTCTCTCTCTCGCTCTCATTCCCTGCCTGTCTCTCAGTCTCCCTGCCTCCCTGTCTGCCAGCATCTCTCGCTTTTTTCCCCTCTTTCTTTCTGTCACTGTGATTGACAGTCATTGTGACCTTATCAGCGAGAAGCTATTGTGTTCCTTTTCTCTTCCTCTAACTTTCCTCTGCCGGTGCCCTGCGCTTGCACCGCGCGCGGCCCGCTCTCTGTGCGAGACCGTAATTAAACTGCGCTCCGGAGCAGGTAGGGCAGTCATTTCCTGCGTGGCGTCGCGGGGAACCGGCGGCGCGGTGCTGCCGCGGCGTCTGGGCGGCTCTCCGGGGTCGCTTGACAGCCGGCCGCGTGGAAGTCATTCCCCGCTCCGGCAGAAATGACCCTTAACTCCTGTTGAGGAGTTGCCAGGCGATGATGTGATGGAGCACTCTCAGAAGAGGGAGTCTGGGGTTGGGGGTTGGGGTTGTGTGTTTAGGAGAACAGCTTGTGTTCTAGCTGCCGTGTAGCGCATCGGGGAAGCTTGTGTCCGTAGGGGAACTCGGACATGTGCCTTGATTTTTAAGGTGCTAGCCCCTGAATTGATGCAGGTATTCACTTGGATTTCGGTACAGAGATGCTGGGCTCAGTAACGTACCAGCGTTCTTGCCACGTGGACGCAGAGTCACACGGACGCAAGCGGAGACACGTTGTTACATGACCTTTGCAGGCTTTTTGCTGGAGAAAGGCAGAACAGCGATAGTCGGCCATACCGCACAAGACGCTGGCAAGATCTCGGAGTGTACATTGGTGTTTTACAATGCTGTCACGTGGCTTTTGTGAAGTTGGTTCCTTAACCTCTGTAGTGCAGTAGTAAAATATGTTGCAGTATATTTTTAAGTACTTGTAAATGCAGCACTAGTGTCCGTGAGGTGTGGCTTGTCAGTTATATGGCCCGTATGAATGTGTCAGTGTTGGGAAAACATGACCTTACGGTGTAAGGTGAGAAGGCTGTAGCTGACGCTTATCCTCCCATAAAAAACTGCAGAAATTGGCATCTTTTCTCGATGGCGTTGTCTTGTGTTTTCAAGATCAGATCTTCAGGGCTCAGCACCTGCTCTTGTTGTCTTCCATTGTTCCATGAAGAACTTGCTGGAAGCCTGCACGCCCTAGGTTTAATGCAAATGAACAGCAGATCTCCAGTCATGTTTCCATGCAATATGCTGAGAGATCAAATTCTTTGCGAGAGGCAAAGTATGTATTTTGGGGAGGGGGGAGGGGTTATACCCATCCGTGTTCCACCGTTCCGCACAGCCTTCATGTATACAGACATTCTTTTTATAGACACTTTCTGTATTTCACTCTTCAGTAAACCAGGCATCAGACATGAACCAGGAGCCTTCTAATTATCTCGGAAGAAATGGAATCAGATTTTCTATTGGAAGAGAGTTCACAATGGCCTAGGCCTATATTTTGCAACATTTTTTCATACTCGCAAGTTTGGTTGTCGGATTTATTTTAATTGTTTATTTAACCTTTGTAAAATACGATACATACAAGACATATGTACATACATACACTTACAAACGTCATTGTGGTTCGAGTTTAAGAGATTTAAAAAAAAAAAAAAAAATCTTTTCTTTTGAAGAGTGTTTTGAAACGATTTTTCGGCAGAGACAAATATGTCATTTTGGGTGAACTCAACCCTAGGTCTTCGTGACCCTCTCAGAATCCCCTGAAAGCTTGCACATACATTTGTCCTGTCATGGTAACAACAGAGATCAGGTTTCACAAAAGCTGCATTTTCCCCCCCACTTACCCTAATATACTTCATTAGTTGAGACCATAGCAACTGCTTGTTCTATAAAAATCCTGCCTGGATGTCTTAGTCCATATATTTACATATAACAATGGAAGCAACATTACAGAAAAGTGTAGTTTTCAAAAGGCAGCGATGAATAAAAGCAAATATGTACGATTGCAGACAGCGGTATCAGATGTAAGGCTGTGCGTTTGGTGTCACAGTACATGCCTATGGTGCAAGCTTTTTCTGCTGTCTGATAAAGATCAGTGCATCTTTTGCAGCTGTCCAAATTGAATTTTCAGCAACAAAGCTAATGCTGTACCCTCCCTTTACCAATTTGTTTCCCCACGTCCAACAGTGAGGCCTCACATTCCCATGAGTGTCTAAGAAGCTTATTTTAAATGCATATAGTTCATGTGCATTTCCAAAATGTGGCAGTACTTTGTAATAAAATATTTTTTGGATTATGTAAGCGTTTCCATTGGTAGCCATTCAGTCAGTCCATTACTCACGCAGGCCTACAAATGTTCTAATTAGTCCTGTAGCGCATTTAATTTGAGCAGCTGGCCACCTCTTATCAATGTTTAAATAACATTTTCGTGAAAATATTTCCGGTTTGCGGACTTTTAATTTGCATCAGTCCCACAGAGTACTGGTGAAGAGCGAGTGGGTGTGGCCAGAATTCTGGCGTGAGAGGGCGTGGCTTGGAACACTGGCGACCAGAGGGGAAATGGCTGGAACTCATTCAGGAAGAGAAGGCATGTCTGGAACTCAAAGTGGGTGGCTTGCTTGGTGGCTCCCCAATTTCGTCTGGGTCTCAGCCGGTCCTCATTAACTCCAGTGCGTCTTCAAAGGCTCTAATCTTCGGCGATGTCATCGCAGGGGCGGCGAGGCTTGAGCTGGGGGACATCGACTTCCCTTCCCTTCATCGTGCCAAGACCAACGTCAAGACCAGTACGCAACTCCAAATTATCAGTGTGAATGCGTTTGCATGATGGTTCGTGGCCTTCTGCAGAACAGGGCCCTTGGAGATCAGAAGTGTCTGACTTTGACGGCGTCCAGACGTTCTGGGTCCTAAAGTACAGCGCTTCCTCTTGTAAACCTGATTGCAGTGTTAAACTGAAATGACGGTCGAGGGGCCTGTGCCCTTTCTCTCAGTACCTCTGCGGTTTCTCAGGGCGTTTTATTTGTGTGGGTGTGCCTCATTTCCCCCACCCCCTCCCTTCCCGAAACCCCTCCACCGATGGCGAGAGCTCAGAGGCCAGGGTTGTGCAGTCATTGCCGGAGATAAACTCATTGTTCTTGGCAGCGCAGAAGCACAGCTGGCAGGGAGGTCCGCATTACACAGAAAATGCTTATCTGACTGATAATGTCATCATTCCCAAGGCTTTGTGGACTGTTGTCGGGTCGCTAGATGCTGGAGCATTGCCGACTGCCCAGAGTTGTTGTACAAGCATCGTATCGCACTGCTGTTCACAGCTGAGTGGGGGTGGCGGGGGGGGAGAGAGAGAGAGAGATAAGCAGTTTTCCAGCTGCCAAGTTACAGCAGTACTACTGCAGGCTCGGACCTGTTTTACGCTAACTTTTTTTCAGGGGGGGAATCTTTTTTTAAAGGTAAGCAAGTAAATTGTTTTTGTTGCACCAGCAAACATTTAGGGCGCTCCTAATGGAGTCATTTGTCTGTCGCTAATGTCTTCGCTCTCGAGCATAAGGTTCTTTTCTTTAATCATCCTTTAGCTAATTAGCTGGAAGTGACAGCATTATGAATCACCGCTCGCGCCGTTTCAAGTTGCCTGCGTGTCACCCGTCCGTGCAAGGATCACTGCCGCTGAAGTGTGCGCTCTCCTCTGATGCTTTTTCCAGTGAGCCGGTCATTATTCTCTATGCTTCAGGAGAGGCGGTAGTACAGCAGGTCTAGCGCAGATCGGAGGAGCGGTCTGTCACTTGCTGAGAACAGCTGGTTGCCTGAGGGTACCTGGCGCATTGCTGAAGACCAGTTTGAAGTTACCCTAGCCGTAGCGGGCTCAAAGCAGACCTACCCTGCCGTTTCAGATTAAACTTTGACGCCTTAAATATATATCCTACACCCAGCTTTTGTCTGCTCCTCTCATTTGTCCTTAGAATGCTAATTCTGAGGCTAAGCTGAAACCAGACTGAAACGCATGCATTAACTAGCGGCTTTCTCATGAGGTTAATGAACGAGCAGATTATTGTGCAAATGTAGTGTGGGCAGAGAGTAGCGTTTTCCACACTTCTTCAGGGTATGCGGTGAGTTAGCCAGCATTTATGGTCCTCCAGTAAATCTGTTGCGAATGACTCAGCTGCCTGACACACATTCCTGTGATTAAACCTTCTTTGCTTCTTGAATACCGATATGTTGGGCCTATCGGTAATTGCACACTATTGCCTTACTAGCCTGCAGTTCCATACATGTGTTGTAGCGTTTGCTGGGTATTATTATTTTGTGACTGAGTATTATTATTACACTAGTTCAGAAAAATGTAGCGGAGCTTGCTCAAACCAGGTGTTTGGCCATGACTCCTTTTTATGTTCGAGCAGTGTCATTTTTCAGCGGTCTATGTGATTGAGCTTTGTGTTTGTTGGAACCGTGCGATTCTGTCATGGGAAATGTAGTTCGGTATGGCAAATACATCATGTATCCTGCCCCACACTGCAACCCCCTCCCCCTCACAGACAGACAATATATAGCCTAAATACAATGGATTCTGCTCGTTTGGAGTCCATTACAGCCCTTTTTAGGTGGTTTTAGTCATATCTCTTAACCAGTCAAGAATTTCTTTCTGTTCCAACAATATTCTGCATTAGGCTATGTTATTCTGTTGATTTTAAAAGTTTGTTTGTAGTACATGTTTTGTATTTTAAAACGCCACTTTTTTGCAGTTTGCTTTTAGCCTATATCTTTCCTTTTTTAACACTATGTCCTACATTATAACACAGCTGTTTACTTGCAGCCTTAACATGTTTGATTAAAATGCTTGCTGTTTGCCATTACAGAGATGTGTTCAGTAATGTTTTCTGTGTCAATATGCCTTACTTCAGTACTGACAGTGTGCCAAAGCAGTGTTTGTGCAAGAAAACTTTTCTCAGATTTTTGTCTATGCGTTTAATTCCAGTGGAAATATTTGCTTTGTCTCCGAAAGAGTCCAAAAATGTATCAAAATGTCTGAAAGACCTTGGAAAAAAAATGAGACCTGACCCTTTCTTGGAAACGTTATAGCCTCAGAAAAGAATGTGTGGACGGACCTCAGAATCCCTCGCGGTGTCATTCTTCGTTGTTCATGGCCGAATCTTCGTCGGGCTTGTCGTCATGTTTCTTTTGGCCGCACCTTGATCCCGGGACTATAAATACTTTCGTGTGTGCTCATCCAGGGTTTTTTAAACTGCCGCGACGGAACATTCCGGAGGTTTTTAGCGCTGCAGGCTTGGGCGAGTGACGGCCAGCGCTAGGCCCCCCCGGGGAGAAACGCGGGGCGCTAATGATGCGCTCTTACCGGAGAGCTCAGCCGCCGCCGCCGCCGGGGGGGGGGATGCCTGACGGCCGGCCGTTCGCGGCCGACCCCGGGGTCGCCTTTAAAGCGCCGTTAGCCGACAGCGGGGCTCGTTTGAGTGAATAGGCGCCGTCGTAAGGCGGGCTGCGTGAAATGCGGAGGTATTCCAGGCATCCGAGGTGGATGGGTGGGATGGGCCCAATCCTATGGGCGGGGGGGGGTCTGATAGATGTGTGTGTGTGAAAGGGGTGGATGTACTCGGCTGCGTGATGCTGAATGACTTTAAGCTTTCTCCCTTGTTGAGGGCTGTGGTAAATTAAGGTGTGGATAGGGAAGTAAATGGTGAATGGACTGCATTTATATAGCGCTTTTATCCAAAGCGCTTTACAATTGATGCCTCTCATTCACCAGAGCAGTGAGGGGTTAGGTGTCTTGCTCAGGGACACTTCGACACGCCCAGGGCGGGGTTCGAACCGGCAATCCTCCGACTGCCAGACAACCACTCTTACCTCCTGAGCTATGTCGGGTGGGCTCTAAGCTCCTCCCCACAGCACCCTAGTAGGATTATGTAGCCCGTCTGGAGCCCTGTACAGAACAGTGGTCCAGACCAGCGCCGGGAGCACGCTAAGCTCACGGTGAAACACGCTTTCAGTGTCTAGTGTATCGGCTTCCAGACGCTCGTTTTAACCTTGGACGCGGACAGCATCCAGGATCCCGCTGCAGTCTGTTCCCCGCCTCCCTGGGGTCCCGTCTCCCTGACCCGACCTCCCTGCAGCAGCAGCCGCCGGCCTGCGCCATGTCTGGGGCGGGGGAGGGGGGGGGTCGGCGGGGGGGGGGGAGACGGTGACGTCATCGGGGTCCGCCTCCTGCGGACGGTGACGTGTCGGTAAAAAAAAGCTGCGGCGCAATTAACATTCGGCCGGTCGGTAGAGTCGCGCGGTCTGGCCGCGTTCCAGGACTCCAGCCCGGTCCTGCTCCTGCCGCGCTCCGCACGTCTCGCCCGCTGCGTCGCTCGCGGTAACGCTCGGCTCCTTTCGGATCCCGCCCCGCCGTCGAGGTATCTTGGCCCTCTGGGTACAAAACAGTCCCGGGAGGAAAAAACAAAAAAGCGGACGCGAAGCTGATTCACAGGGCTTATTTAAAGCAGCAGGCATTGTGTGATCACGCCTTGGCTTTAAATATATCCAAGGGTTGTTCCAGGAGGAGGAAAAACCAAGAGAAAATGTGTTGGGTTTTGTGTTCTGTGTTTAAGCAACAAACCTTGTTGCGGTTGTTTTTTTTTTTTTTTTTAATAAATGCTTGCTTTTGCCCAGCTATGTTATCTGTGCCAGAGATAGGAGAATCTAACCTGCTCTGGGGTTTTGCTTGGCTGTCTTTAAGGGGTGAACTCTCACTTAATCCTGGTCCTTGCGGTACCCTGCTCAGAACTTGTTTCTGCACAGCCTGCTGCAGCCGGGGATCTTTTCCTGTAAAATAAATGACTCCGGCCCGCATTCCTCCTCCTCCTCCTCCTCTGAGCAGAGCCGAAAGGCACGTCCTGTCCCCAGAGGAAGGCCCGGGTTCCGGACAGCTGCAGCCAGGACGCGCGTTTCCAGAAGCCGCTCCCGGCGCTACGCGCTAGCGCGCAATTAAAAGGGCGGGCGACGTTAGCCCGAGGAGAGCAGATGCGGCGTCTGAGCCGCGCGCCGTTTTCGTCGGGACGTCTGCGTTTTAGGTCCTTCGAAAAAAAAAAAGAAAGGAGGAAAAAAGCGGTGTTTTTCGCGAGCCGGTTCCTCCAATCGCGGGCCGAGAGGCTGTGAAGAAAGCCCGCCAGGCGCGCCTCAGACGGCGAAGCTAGTCCAGCTCGGCGGTTTTTGTGTTTTTGCCCGACCCTCATTAGCAGCAGTGCAGAAGGGCTCCTCTCGGGTCCGGTGGCTCGGGCGAGGCTCGGGCCCCCGGGGGCCCCTTACCCGGAGGGTGTGCAGCTGCGGGCCGGGCTCTCGTTCGTACGGACGGGGCTGGCAGCGACCCAGCCCTGTGAGACCCCCCCCCAAACCCACCCCTTTCCCACCGTGCCTGCATTCCCCGGGCGCGGCTTGGAAGCCTGCCCGTTTTAGAAAAACAACCGTCTTCAGGCTAATTTTCGGAGACGGGAGAAACGGGAGTTCTCTTCGAACTCTCGAGGCTCAGTCGACACCCGGCCAGCTGCCGCTGCCAGCCTGTAATCCGCTCCCCCTTCCCTCAGCGCTCAGTTTCCCTCCTTTCCTGTCTTTTTGTTTCAGATTTTTTTTTTCCCCCCCCTCAATGATCTTGCTCTCCTGTGCCTCATAGAAAGAGAGAGAAGCGGAGTTTGAGAGCGCCGGAAAATGCTGACTCGCCGCGCATTATTGGCATGTCGTATTTCCACTGGCAAAAGCTGGCTGAAGGATGAATTTCCATTGCCGAAATGTTTGTGCTTCTCCGTGAATGCACAAGTCATGCGTAGCGTCTCTTTGTGGCCCAGATTTGGAGTAAATGACCCATTCATTTGACCGGGCTTGTTTTGCTACCATTAGAATCAACGGCAGATGAAAATTCATCAGCGATATTCATGGTGGCCACCTGTGATCAGTTAGCCATCTACCACAATTAGGATAGTATTCTCTGGTCCCTCTTCACCTTCTGTGACCTTCTGGAGACTTAGCTCTTCTGACTACCTACTTTCATGGAGTCTAGACCTGTTCCAATCTGACACCAGCAGCACAACCTACTGGTGTTTGTTTCTTGCCCTGATTGTTTGCCACTGGTTACCATTACTATTCAGTTTACCCTGGACACATGCCAGGGGAGTTGAGTTTTAGGGCCTACTTGGGTGGCTCTGTTGAATTCCAGTTTAGTTTACGCTTCACGGTGCTTTGCGCCTTCTTGTTTGCCTTTTCTGTTTATCTGTTTTTTTGCTGTGCTGGAAATGTCCTTAGATAAGGGAATCCGGGAATAAATAATATAAATAACATTTTAATGTAAAAAGTCCACATAAAGACTGCATTATTGATCACATGGACTCAGCAAAGAGTAGTGCAAAGTAGGCTTATTCTAAAAATTATTTGCAAGGCATACTGACTAATCTGTCTGCTTTGTTGCCGTAAGAAGCTCCTTTGTCGTGTTGGGCTAAGGGTTTCTGGGAACTTGGAGGCATGTCCTGAAGCGGTGTAACGTCTATGGTTTTCCAGGACTCTGAACCCTTCTGTGCGGGGTCAGGGGGGGAGACAGACGGCTGAAATTCGAACTTGTTTTGAAACGTTATCTGGGGTCGCTGCCTGTCACCTGTCTTGCCAGTCCCTTTTTTCCCCTCCCGTGGGAGCGTCTTGATCTTCCTTTCCCTTTCACTCTCTTTCAACCGCCCTCATGTCTGTCTCTCTATCATTCCCCCTTTGTCTTCTCTTCTCCCTCTATCTCTCTGTTCTGGTCGCATGCTTTCAGTGAAGGGGTGGCTGGTCGTGTTTGCATACAGCATTAGTTCTACAGGAGTGAGTTTTGTAGTGTGGGGTGGGTGGGTGGGTGGGTGGGTGGTGGTGGGGGGAGGGGGGTGCCTACACACTGTCACACTAACCTGCAACCTGAGGCAGGAGGGGGGTCACATAAAAGTTCAAAGCTTAAGAATTGTACCATAATAAAGTTGACCTACATGGCAGGGTGGTGGTGAGCTCAAAATTTAAATGCATATATATGTATTTGTCATACGAAAACACACTTAGTTTATTCACTAAAACACTGGTCGTTTTAAATTTCCAAACCGAATTGTACCACTTTTTATTTAACTTTTTGTTCCCAATTTGGAATGCTTGGTCTTATTGTTAAGGCCTGTCCCATCCCTGCAATGTCCTTTATCACTTTGGGGGACTTGCACCTGCGTTCTCTGTAGTGTACTCTGCCAGCTGCTGCTCTTTTTCATTCTTCAGTCCACCAGCTGAGCTGCACGGTCATTGCCTGGAAGGCTATGCGTCATACGCGGGTGTGCACGGTCCGCAAGAAGGACGCTTCCGGTTGGTCAGGCTGCAGGTGCTTGTCCAACCGGAAGTATCGATGCTGCGGACAAAATCCAAAAGCTGATGACGCCATGCCTTGTGAGGCCGCCGGCTGTGGTTGCAGCGGACGTGGACCGGATTCTGTTCCTGAGCATGTGGTTTGTCACTTCAACAAGAGTTGGCCAACTTTTTTATAAGGACATTCCCCCCCAACTGCCTTTTTAAAGAGTGTTTATATGTTAAAGATTTAGTGAAATTAACATGGATGCTGTTTTAAATTGACTCAGTAGCTTGGCCTTATCTCTGGTTGGCCCATCACACACACATACACACACACACACACACGCACATGCACGTGCGCGCACACTCACGCAAGCATGGCTGAGCGAAAAGGTCAAGCGATTGGAAGCAGACCTGCGGGGGGAGGAATGCATTATTAATCGACCTGCGCGTAGTCCGTCATTACGCGTCTGTCAATCACCGGGCTCCCCATTTATGTACGCGTGATTGAGAGGTATTAGTGCACAGTCAACCGCGCTAATCCTGTAGCGGCGAAGCACTGTGGCATTTAGCAGCCGTGCTCCCCGCTCCATGGCAAGTGAAGGCCAACGCGATTAATTGAATTGCACACAAAAGGGAGTGCGGCGCTCCTTAAAAGGCGACCCCGGACTTTCCGGAGCCTGCACCTTTTAGGTGTGTGACAAGACAAGTCAAGACTTAGCCGGTCATTACCATTCGTTTCAGTTCGGAGGCAGAATCCGACAGTCTGGACAGATTCTTTGCTGACAGGCAAGCGTGATGGAATGGTGAGCTCTCAGCGCTGTGGCAACAGGCTGACTGGAGCCCTTGTGGATTTGAAACCCGTGGATTTTCTGAACATTTATCAGTGCTCCTCAGTTTGTCTGCCTGCTATGTTTTTTGGGTGGGAGGAATCGTGAGGAAACCCGGTTGGCTTAAACCCACGCTATGAAACGGATGGGCTTCTGTCACCTCGGCTACGGGGACCCTGTCTTAGTTTTGCGCATTCGTAAAATCCTGAAGGAATGGCTTTCGGAGGCTTCGCTCCATCACACGCCTGCGAACGACTTCCCCGATTTAAGCCGAGGAGCGTTAAAGGGACGCAAAGTCGAAATTAGAAGGTGTTTCATTAGCAGGGCGTAATAATACTCGTGCGGCTTGTCATGCAGCCTTTCACGCTGATGAAATGCTCCGCGTGACCCGGATGCTGTGAATCGGGGGACCGCTCTTGAGATGTGAGAAGACAGGGTGACATGCATTGAGGTGATGAAAACCCCCGCCACTTGGATTTATCGCCTAGACTGTAGAATGTTCTGGAGGTTGCGTTCCTGTTCCCCGCAGAATTCTGTCGGTTTAAGCTAGGTGGTAGCAGTTTAGCGCCCACCCATCCTGGTACTTGTTAATTCAGCGCGCCGCGTGCACAGCTGTTCTATCCTCAAGGACCGTGGCTGTTATTGAAGTGGTAAATAATTAGATGGCCCATTGACACACAGTCAAATCCAAACTCTGAACAGTAATCTATTTGTATTTTAAAACTCATGGAAATTTTTTTCTTTTTTTTCTTTTCTCCTCTTTTCCCCCTTTACTGTCTCAGTCATCATATCAGCATAGCATCCTCAATCAGGTATTACCTCCTCGTGTCAACTAAATGTGGGTCTTAAAACACGTGTAAGACTTTTTTTTTTTTTGAAAAAATGGCTTATGTTAATGCAGCTGAAGTCACTTAGAAGTTCTGCAGAGAAAGTCTAGAAACACTCTGAGTTGAACTTCAGGGAAAGTGTTCAGCCGGACATACAAGGAGGCTCGCGGGGGCCGATTTATGTGCGTCTGTTGTGAAGGGGCCAATCAAAGCCCCAACAGCCAAACTCAGCGTTTCTCCTGCGTAGCGGAGATAGCACCGCTGCGATAAGACTGCTGAACTTGCGATTTCGCAAGGACAACAGGACTGCCTTGTTGCCCGCACCTCATCCAACCGAAATCCTTTGCCCGGGTTGCTGATTTCCTCGGTGCCTTTTAAAGAGAGTGATGGCTCCTTGGAGACGGGCAATCCTCCGAACGCTCGGTCCCTTCCCGGCTTCTCTCTCCCCCTCTCTTCTTCTTCCTCTACCTCTCTCTCTCTCCCCCTCTCTTCTTCTTCCTCTACCTCTCTCTCTCTCCCCCTCTCTCCCTCTCTCCCTCTCCCCCTCTCTCTTCCTCTTGCTGTGCCACTGTCTCTCTTCCTCTCTCTCTTCCCCTCTCCCTCTCTTCCCCTCTCCCTCTCTCTCTCTCCCCTCCCCTCTCCCCTCTCTCCTTCTCCCTCTACCTCCCTCTCTCTCTCTCTCTCCCTCTCCCTCTCCCACTGTCTCTCTCTTCCTCTCTCTCCCCCTCTCCCTCTCTCTCTCTCCCTCTCACTCTCTCTAGCCCTCTCCCTCTCTCTTTCTCTCTCTCCCTCTCTCTCTTTCTGCATTCTGCCAGCAGCCTCCGCTTCGCCCGTGCAGACAGCGAAGCTGTAAACGGGGAAAGGCTCCGATGGGCTCCTAATTGTCTCTGGCAGCTCTCCTTATCTCCCCGACTCTCCCTCATTCTCAGTCCGCCCACAGGCCTCCGCCGCCACGCTCCTAATGGAAAACTTTAATTAGCAGGTGCCTGGCCCGGGCCCATCGTGCCAGTGACTAATGCGAGGAAGAGGAATTTTGAGTCCGCCCGCTCGCCAGGCCCGCCGATGCAGTGAACCGCCCGTCCCCGATACGAGAACGCGTCCGTCTGATCCCCAGCTGTGCCGCACGTGGCTGGATTTCTTTTCCAGTTTTTATGCAATAATGTGTTCAGTAAAAAATGAACTCAGTTTATGAGGGTGCATTGTGTTCCATCAGAGTTGATTTGAATACTGAGCATTTCGCTTTTCAGTTTTGGCCTATGCAGTTTAGTTATATATTCTATATATATATATATATATATATATATATGCTACCTAGCAGACACTTTTATCCAAAGTGACATACGGTATATGAATTCATATATTTTTCAGTATATGTGGTTCCCTGGGTTCAAACCTTTGCGTTGCTAGTGCGGTGCTCTACCAGCTGAACCATAGACCTACAGTCCAACCTCAGTGGAAGCTAGAATTGTGCGGAGGCAAAGTGTGAAAGCAGGCCCTTGAGGTGGGCTCATCGCTGTTGGTTCAGAGACGTTTGCCCTTTCCTTCCGTTGCCACCTGGCCTTGTGGTGCGAAACGTTTCGGAATGTCTCGACATCTCGTTCTCCTTGGTTGACCTTGCGATCGTGCAACATTTCTGGCTAGTGTAGTTTGAATATGTTCACGTACTTGTGGGCTCTATCTGGTGGTGATATAGGTGCTTATGGCCTGTAACGGTGCTGCAGTGGTATTCATTACTGTAGCTGTGTGTGCATTCTGTTCTATAGCCTAGTTTTTGTTGCCTATTCCTCTTGGTAGAATGTAATTATTTGCTCACACAAAGATCACTCACAGTCTTATTGTATTGTATTATTGTATATGTATTGGGCTTTTTGTAAGTTCTGAGTTTGTTAATAGACTAACTATACATTTCTTCTGCTTTTCTTAAGGTTGAAGCTGTTGCCTGAAAGGTGGACCCAACCTAGCTGATGTGAAGGCATTTCTCTACAGTGTGGAAGTGGCTATAGACTTCCAAAAGGTAGTTATCCTGAGCTCTTGTTATTTCCTTTCACTGTGAGCTGTGTCTGCCTTTTAGACCATGTATTCTACAGTAGTGCAAGGTTTAGTACCTTGTTTTAGCAAAATTACACTGTTTCTTTCATCCACAAAATAATCATCCACTTTGCTTTCCCAAGTAGGCCCGTATGACTTGCGCCACAGAGTATAGTTTTATATTTCTGTTGCTCCGTCAAACTCCTCTCACATGTTCTTTCCCACAATTCCTGTGAGGAGGAAATACCAGAACCTAATGATATCGGTTGCCCGCATGCAAACGGCAACAGAGTACTGTGTGGATGTGTCCAAAAACAGAAGCTGTGAAGTGAACGCCTAAATGACTGGGTTTGGACTGAGGAGAGTGTTTTGGGAGTGTAGTTGAGATTCCATATGCATTCCTTTGGGTTGGGCGTGCTGTGAGGGCCGTTATCCGGCCCTGTCCCAGCCCCTGACCCCACCCCCCCCCACCCCCGCGGAGTAACGTCCGCTGTGCACTTCCCCCTCATAGCGGCTTTAGCGGGAAACGCGCTCGCCGCTCGGTGTCATGTACCGTGGGAGACAGCCCGCTCGGTCAGTTCCACCCAGCTCTGAATTATTGCTGAGCTGCCTGTGTTCGTTGCGTAAATGGTTTGGTGTGTGTGTGCGTGTGCGTGTGTTTGTGTGCACATGCTTGTGCAAGTTTGAGAGTGTGTGAGTTTGTGTGTCTGTCTGTGTGCATGTGTTGTATGTGCCTGTGTGTATGTAGCCTATATGTTTCTTAGGTTGTGTGTATATCCCTGTCTGTGTGTGTCTCTCTGTATATGTGTGTGTGTGTGTTTTACAGTGACTCCTCCTTCAGGCCAATCTGTTCCCCTTGCAGTTGTTATTTCCCTCTGCGGACAGAACGGTGCTGGACGCAGAGAGAGTTTGATTGTTATTCCAGATCCTGCCCGGCCCGGGCTATTGTTCTGTCCTCGCGGTGGTCGGGCCTCTTTTGTCTGCATGCTCGTACTCCGCCAGCACAATGGGAAGCCAGTCCTCCGTCTCTGGAAAGTTCTTTGCCTGGATATAGCCAGTGGTTAAAGATCTGGAAGGATTTGAAAGGAATGTAGAGTATGGTTTTGGAACTGTTTGCCCGTGCTTCCATTGTAAACATTTCATGCTTTAAAAGCATTTTACCGGCTGTTCCTGAAAAATCTGTGCGAGTGACATGTACTTTATGGGGTTTTGTTTCCACCGTAAGTTTTTAAATGGAAGATAAGCTGGCTGACATTAGAGACTGATTGTCGGAAACGTGGTGTTTTTGCGTGTCCCTTGGCTGTTGTCCACGGTCTTCTCCGGGCAAGCTTAACGTTGGGAGACCACAAGCTGTGGACAAGGCCAACAAAAGCCAGATCTCTCTCTTTTCGAGTGTAAGTCTGGAAGATTTTGCCGCGGGTTCCACACTGTTATGAAAATTCAGAAAAAGCCTTGAGATCGCACTGTGGGCCAATATTCTTTGTCTGGCGCTCTGGAATTGCGTCCAGAAAGCAGTGATTGGGACAGGACTCACAGACCTTGGCTGAAAGAGGCGTACAGAAACGCTTGAGTCTTGTCCCACCTCGAACGCCATTGAGAAACAGCTGAGCTCTATCTCCAGTCTCAGGGGAGATGACGCAACTCTGAAATCGGTTGACCAGTGAACAGTGCGACCACTCCCAACTGTATCCTCTTACAGCCAAAGTCTACATGTCTGAATATTTTATTCTTACTTTTTTTCTTGTCAGTAATTTTCTTAGAAATTAAAATTAAATGTTTTTTTTGACTCGCTGAACAGTTGCACGTGGGCTTTGTAAGCTGATTCCTTTGGAGTGTTTTTGCTCCATATGTTGGATCTAATTGCTTCTCTTAGGGATGAGAATTTTAAGTTGTAGAAAATTAATGCCCATTTTGTGTGTGCTCGTGTTAAAGGGTAATCTTTAGCAAGAGAACTAAAGAGAATGTCTTTGGAGGACAATCCTCGTAGCTGTGTGTGTTTTTTTTTTTTTGTTTGTTTTTTTGTCTCTTCCGGAACCTTCCGCATAAGGCGTAGGGCTGCGCATGCAGCTGCGGGACCTCGTTGCGGTCTGGCGAGAGCAGTGCAGTTTTATTTCGGCCCGCTCCGGCTCGGCTCCAGCTCAGCTGGATCTTTCTTCTGGGAAGAGCCAGCCTCGCAGGCGAACTGCCCCTCTGCCAAGCGTCTGTCACGGCCACCTGATGGATGGAGTCTGTGCGCGTCCTCCTGTCCCCTTCGGAGCTGTGTGTGTGTGTGTGTGTGCGCGTACGTGTGTGCGCATGTGTGTGCTCTGTGTGTGACTGTGTATCTGTGTATCTTTATGTGTGTGTGTGTGTGTGTATGTGTGTGTGTGTGTGCTCTGTGTGTGTCTGTGTATCGTGTGTGTGTGTGTGGTGTGTGTGCTCTGTGTGTGTCTGTGTATCTGTATCTTATGTGTGTGTGTGTGTGTGTGTGTGTATGTGTGTGGGTGTGTTCGTGTGTGTGTGACAGAGAGAGAGAGACATCTCTGAAACAAAAATGCCCAGTCATCCTGATGACACAGTGCATGTCTGTTTTGTCTGTGTGAGTGTGTGCCTGTCTCAGTGTGTGTGCGTCTACAGTACATCATGGACGTGTTCGTCTCAAATTCGAGAGACCCCAACCCCCCCCTCCCCCTTGGAACACATTTGATGTTAAATTAAATCAGTGGGTCAGCCTCTAACTCTGAGGGGTTTATTTTTGTTGCACAACTTATTTGCAGAGGGGATACGGTGTCAGCAGACGGCTATTTTTGACTGGAGTGCATGACTTGTGGAGATGGCTTGATAGGCCGAAAGGAAGCCGGTCTGTTTTCATAAGGAAAGACACAGAAGCACGCTTATGAGGCACACTGCGGCACTGTGCTGCCATTATCTGTGCTGCCGTGTCCTGTAACGCTCCATGTCAGCATAGCCTGTGCTTTGCTGTGGACTGAAGGAACTCAGTATTTTGTAAAGGGGTACAACATTGCTTCTCTTTTATGATACGGTTATGCTAAATTAATGGTTTGGCAGGCTTGGCTGAAACGGTTTTCCGTGGAGACCCGGTTTTGGAGACACAGGGGCCAGCCAGCTGTAAGCCATTTTCTCTGCATGTTTTCTTTTGGGGGTGGTGGGGTTGAGGGGAGTGGGGGGGGGGGGGAGGAGGTGGTGGTGAACATAAATCGGGTTCAGATTCCAGATTTGGAACTGGCTGCCGTGCAAAACATTTGCATTACGTTCAGGTGAAATACTGTGACTTGACTGAATGGACCCGCTCAGCCGGAGAACCAAGGCATTCATTCTTGGTCAAAGGCTGTTGTTTTAACAGTTGTTTGGTTTTTGGTTGGGGGAAAAAAAAAAAAAGTTTTACTCCTACCTTGTGACTGCTCATGTCTGTTCCTCAGAGAGCTCTCACGTGACCGACCCGAATTTAGGATTTGCATATATAGGTCAGGTCTCGTGTCCTACTCTTTTTTTCCCCATTCATCATTACTGACAGGAGGAGACGGAGGGTGCCGTATGCAATCCGGAGTACCGTACCCTAATTGGAGGGAGAGTGCGGCGGAGGAGCTGAAAATAGCCGATCGGACGTCCCCCTGCTTTATAACGCATTCACGGCGAATTAGGTGAAACTGACGCCACGTCTCGCTGTTTTATTTCTCTTTATGTGCCACCGTAGTGCAGCATTGCAGTCCTTTTTTATGGCTCCTGCAGGTTTTTTTTCTAGCTGCGTTTCAAATGACTTGGCCCCTCTCCTCTCGCTGGCCGAGGAGGTTGAGTTTGTCCAATTAAGTTAAATCAAGCGGCTGGATCTGGCGGTTTTCAGGTGTCTGGCTGGAACAGAAGCCCGCGAGGCACTGCAGTCCTCCAGAACCAGGGGTTAGAAGGAGGAAGTCCTTGTTTAATGTTTTTGCGCGGGTCGGTAATTGAAAAATTCTGTTTCAAAATTACGCGTGACATTAGCATTACAGAATGGGTTTGTTGAAGTGTGAAATGTAACGGCGGGAAGGTTTTATTCTGGGCGAGCTGCTTGCTTTTCGGCGGTCGCTGACCGCGGAGCGAGTTCCTCGGGTTTGGAACCCTCAACCCTCGACCGCACCGCATGATGGAAAATTTCGTTAGCATGGAGGTTTTAACGGAGTGTGTGACACTGGGACCGGTTTGTCAGGTGCAAGGGGGGGGGGTCCCGTTTGTCATCTTGCAGATTTGCCAAGCGAGTGTGATTCATCCTGCCCAACGCGAGAGGGAAGTGCCCTGATTGGCAGTGAGGACATGGCCTTAACACAGAGAGCGATGGTTCATGTCACCACGGTAACAGAGCTGGCATTGCTCATACTGGACAAGTAGCAGCTTGTAAATATAGCCTCTCTGTTGTTTGGACAGCGTTCTGGAATCTGAGCAGAAATGTATTCCTCTTAATAAGCACCCCAGTAGTACAGGGTTCTGACAGATAAGTGAAACAGATTTTTTCTATTTTTTTCTATAGTATGTTCATACGTTGCAGCATGTGCTTAGAGAATGAAGCTGAACTAAATCTGAACTTGAATAGATTTGAAGATAAAGTGCTGTGTTCACGGTGGAGCAACTTCCCCAAAATTGTTATCCATTATTTGGGTTCCAGGAAGCAGGGAAACTCAGAATCACAAACGTAGTGTGTTTAAGTGTTTTAGAAAGGCAGTAGAATTTCGTCATAAAACACTTTACTTCGCTCGTTGCTGCTGCATTAGTCATTGTTTTTGTGTTAAACTGGCAGGCACATGTGGTTGGCTACTCATTGCCACACTCACCATTCCTGACCACAGAAAGGAAGGCCTTATATTATGGCCTGGTCTTGCGGTCATCGGATTAAACAAACACCAGAGTGGTAAAGTAAACCAAGAACGGTTCTTTGGGTTTTAAAGAGGCTAGTGACAGCACTCTTAGAGGGAAACTGTTTTATTTCCGCATTAATGGAACAATGGTATTTCACTCCTGTCCAAACTGCACTGGTACAGGAAAGAGACTGATTAATAATAACAGAGATAACCTATCAGTAACAAAGAGATGTCAGAATACATTTTATAAAGAAAGCTTTACCCCTGCGTGGTTAAGTAAGAAGAGTTCCTGTGAAGACGGGTGCTAATGGAGCATTCTCAAGAATACTATCACTTGATTGTGGTTGTCATGCGCATGCTCTGTTGTGATAGGGAGAAGGCCATCTTGCCAATGATTAATAAGCTTGGGTGATTGTGGAGCATTATTGGTAAATCACCCGTTTTAAAGAGACACAGCGTTCCTTTATGAACCCACACCTTTACATGTGTACATTAAGAAGCTGCAGATGGGTATGGTTTCCTATCAATAAAAACAAGTGTCTGCTTTCTGCAACGTCAGCCACCCGGCCCTGTGTTATCTTATAAATGTTTACATTGCATTAATGTTGACCAGGGGTGTCGGTGCCAGACTCCATCCTTGTAGGACCGCAGTCTCTTTTTGGTATGTCTCAGCAATCAAGTGACTCATTGACGTCGTTAATTGACTAACGATCTTGTTTTCATGTTGCGCATGTCCTTCCAATTGAAAGGAAGCCACAGAAATATGCAGGCAACGTGGCCCTCAGAACTGACAGCAGTGTTGTTGACGATTAATCCGAGCCATTTCTGTTTCGCGGCTCCAGTGACCGCCTCCATTTTTGTTTTCGGGTCATTAGGTAAGTCAGCAACACCATCCGTAACAATGGCGATCCCATAATCCTTCAGTTTCCAAACGCTCGCGGCTGGGCGTGTCAGAGCTCACGGAAGACCTTCACCCAGAGCCGGGGTCAGCACGCGCTTGAAAAACAACAAACACCTCTGCTAATTAGGTTTGCTTTTCATTTAGTCTTTACTGGCCGTGGCGGAGGCAGACGTCCAGCCTCCTGTTTTATTGTTTCCTTTCCAGGTTAGCGAGTTCTCGGTGATATGTGTCTTTGACCTCCCTCCCCACAGCCCGAGGCGTCTCCCAGCTTGAGCCGGTTCTGCTTGCTGTGCCCCGCAACGCTGGCTCCAGATTCACTGTCCCTGGAAGCCTTGTAGAATATTCTCATTATGATTCTGCATGCCACAGTTATTTGACAACACTGGGGGAGAAAGGCTCTGTGGAATAAACCTAATTTTTTTTCTTCAATTTGCTATACCTATATTTATTTGGTTCGCTTCTTCTTTTTGCAAACCTTACAATTTTCAATTCAGGACCTAAAAATAGAAGTGAAAATTTTCAAACGCCTGCTACTGGTCCTGTCTTACAGGCAGCATAGCTGGCTACCAAAATGGTGGGAAAGAATGAAAGAGCGGGTCTGTTTCCACAGCTGCGTGAAGGAGGACCGAGAATCTGTCATGCCTGGTTAATGATTCTTGGCTGAGAGGACATTTCCCAGGTTGCTCTCATTCCATTGTTTGGTCTCTTATCTCTGAGGCCTACACCTTGTGAGCATTTGTGTCTGTTCAAATACAGGATGCATCCGCAGGGACTGAACCAGAGCTCCTGCTGTGGGTACCCTGTTTCGATGTAGCGCGTTGGTCGGTAAACTGGACTTGAAAATGGAAGCTGTCAGAATTAATCCCGTGAGCTACATGATCACATACCCCTAACAAAGCGCATAACCTGCATTACCTCAGCAAATATCTTGCTGCATAAGTGGGCATCATGCGTGGAGATCATGCACCATTGTGCAACAAGCTTCCTGCAAAAACACAATGTCTGTAATGAGAATCAGTGAAGATAGGGGACCCAGAGTACAGATAAGGGAAACAGGTCTGCTGAACAGTGTTTCTGCTGGGAGAAGAGTGCTCTTACAGAGGAATACTTTGTGCTTGTATGTACATGCTGGTGTGTTGCTGCAGGTCCTCAGCCACAATGCGGTTATGTCGCTTAGCAAGTGTCAGTCTGGATAATTGCCAGTAAACAGAAACACATAGAGAGGGATTCTCTAGATTTTTAAAGCAGCGAGCACTTCTGTTTCTCTGTATATGTACTGTATACTGTATGTACGTATGAAAGCTCTTTCGTTAAAGATGCTCCCAGAAGTCCCCTCAGGTGTGTAATTGCTGGCGCAACGGGTGGCAGAAGCAGAGCCGTTGCCACCCGCTGGGTTGCCTGCTGTATTCGCTGTGGTCACCTGTATAGGTGAAGCCGCTTGATTGGCTGCGTTGTGCACCTGTCAAAACTACTTTGTCGCTGGAATGACAGGTACAAAAAACTAAACAAACAGAATAGCCTTTCCGCGGGACGGGTGTCAGAACCATCGCTTCGAGTGGGTGAGAAATGTCGACTTTGCAAATGGTGGAAAAAAAGGCAAAATGGCATAGCTTAATACCTTTGTGATTTTATGCGCAATAACAGCTTGTGATAAATCAGCACCGCATAGTATTTTATTGGTCTGTGGAAGTGTCAGTTTAACTGTATTTTAACATGATGAGACAGAGGCCACTTGAGTCTTTTCTCGCCCGAGAGAGCTCGTTTTGCTTCGCTACATGCTTAACGTTCCGTCTGCAAGAATTAATCTGGAGGAGGAATGCGTACCTAGCGCATGCAGTGATTTTAGGCCGGGGGCTCTGAACAGGTGCTACACGCGTGTTACCTCACCCCTCTCAGTTACTTGTCAGTGTAAAAGTGTTCTCAGTTCTCAGGAGTCAGGAATTCAGGCGAAATTATGTCAGGGCAGATGTTCCTCACTTTGTTATTTCTATCATCTAGCATTTGTAGATCTCACTTTAGATCCCGGATACTCAAATCTGGCCCTCGAGGCCAGTAGTACTGCTTCCTGTCTTTTTGTACTTGATTGATGTTTGAACGTGATTGGTCAGAAATTACACTCACCTGGTGCGCCTGGTCTAAATCTGTCCCTGATTAGAGAAGTGAAAAGCAGCAGCAGCACTGCTGGCCTCGGGGGCTAGATTTGTGCATCACTGCTGCGGATCTTACAGGTGCCCTAGTGAATAAATTTAGGATTTTCCGACGTGCGCCCACAAACATAACACGATTCGCTTGTCATCATGATGTAGTGTGGGCTTGAAGCATGTGGTATGTTCACCATAGCAATGAACTGGTAGAAGGCAGTGCTAACTGGCGATGTGTCGCAAAATTTGGCAACCACGACTCCGAAGTTCCACGCAGAGATAAAATGAATTCCCCAAATTCCCCTTCGGCTTCTCGCTCCCTACTATGTCACATCTGCCCTGCCAAAATATACGTCTTAATCCCTGGTGTCTTGTCTTCATTTCTGACTGTTGTTATTAGCTATTGAACTATGGGAGATGTGCTATAAATTAGGAGGGTGGTTGTTTTCTACACTATGAAATAGTAGGGGGCATATAATTCTCACTGTAGGATCCATTTATTTAAAATACAGTATTGTTGGGAGAAATCAGCCACCGTCTAGCGTTATTTATTTTCATCGCGTGCCCATAAAGCAGTGCCTTAGATATGGGATTAAGTTTTGAAGTGCTTTATTGGGCTTTTGTTTTCATTAATGTGGGCTGCCAGTGTGGGGTTTCATGAGGACATTTGGTGGTTCACACAGAGCTTTGCAAACGTGGCCCTCTGCATTTGATAACGGCATGATTAAAACTGACTTTACTGCTGCTTTGGGCGGGCATAGTAAAAGAAAGACAAAGGCACCTTAACCAGGTGTGCAATGAGAATGAACTAGGACTGAATTGCTGTCTGGTGGGTCTCATGACTTAATAACTACTAATATTTCATCTTTAATAATTAAGTTAAAAGCCTACAGAGAGCAAGGAGGAAAAGTGCTGCATAAGGGCAGCTTAGAGAGTGTATTGGTGTGCATTTAGGCCAGTGGTTCCCAACCCTGTTCCTGAAGAACTATTGACTTATAGGTTTTCAGTCCAATCCTAACAAAGCGCACTTCATTCAACAGCTAAAGATCTCCTCAAGCTGCTATTTAGTTAGACTCAGGTGTGCCAAATTAGGGTTGAAATGAAAACCTATGGGGTGGTAGATCTCCAGGAACATGGAACCACTGATTTAGTCTGACAACCTGATGGTTGCTGGTTCGAACTTGTGCTGTGGCACAGATTTTAGCTGTTGAGCAAAGCACCCGAGTTGCTTCAGTGAATAACAGATCATGTGAGTGGGTAATAAATTAAATATTGGGTTCATATTCCACTGCTGATAAGAGCGTGTGTAAACACATATAGTAATATAATGACGACCGTGTTAGCTACTGGATAATTTTTTTTTTGTTTTGGCTGATTTTGACAGCAGTTTATATGTATGTAACAGATTTTTGGGGTTGCTCACAGTAAGTGTGAGGGAGGATGGTATAGTGCCTATTTGAATACAGGACTGCAAACACATGACTGTTTCACACCGTGCGTCAGCAGGACTGTTTCCGTTGAGTTTTCTGGCGAATGAATGCAGTGTAATTCTGCAGTGTAATTATTAATTGATCCAGATATTATTCTGATATGTATTTTGATATCTAACCTCACGGTCATCAGTTTTCCTTGTGTCATCTGAATCATGTAATGCTATTCTGTGAATAATTGCGCTGCATTAATTATTTATCTTGGCTTTGGAAAACTTGAAAAACTATGTCTGTATGTATCGGTTGTACACAGGATGTATGAATTGAATCTTATAAATGTCTTGACAGAAGATATTTACTGGATTATGGTGCTTGAATTATAGCTCATCCTCTGCAGATGCGTGCACACCTTTTGTTATTTGGTTATTGTGGGTTTGCTGACACTTGGGAATGTCTTTCCCTGGAGAACTTTCATATATAGTTCCAGAAATTTCCACGCGGTTGTGTGGCTGGTGGTTTGGGTTCTGTTTACAGTATGAAGCTGAGAACTCCCACGTGTATGTTCCTTACACACTTCCCCCCACCTGACCACCTCCATGGTGACAGGTCTCTGTGAGCTGTTGCCATGGAGATGGAAGAGCCAAAGTTTGCAGGTGATATTGTGAGCTTGCAGGGACAGCTTACCATGTCTGAATTCATGGCCCATCAGGGTCCTTCTGAACATCATATTTAAAAAATAGCATTGCTGAACATAAAAACGTGGTATTATGAAGCATTAGCCTGAGTGCTTGAACATTACAGTAACTATACAGGTACGTAGAGGATTCATATGGCAAATCATTCATGATTAGATAAAGGTGAAAACTTGAAGTATTGTTGATTAGAGAAATGATTTTAATATTTAATGTAAAAACATAAAATATTAATAATCAGATTCGTTTTTGGAGTGCATTTATGACATACATAATTTTCTAATGAGTTCATTTTGTCAGAACAAGATCATTTTTGACCATGGCTCTTTAACTGTGCGTTTCCATTGATATTCACACTAGTCAAATGAATACATTTATTGTATAGCAGTTGTTTTGACATATTTGAGCACATAAAACCGGGTACACTCTAGCAAAGTAACAGAATAAAAATGCAGTCTGAAATTTAACCAGTGCAATGAGTGTCTGATACGCTCTCTGGCTTAATTTCCTGGTTTGTTATTTACCAAGTGGGTACATTTGAGCACATGCTAGAGTTGCGTGTGTATGCAGGCCAGCTAATTGGATAGGGACCACCCAGGCACAGTCCGTTGGCAGCATATGGAAAAAAGAAACAAAAAAAAACATATATTCTGTCTCGACAAGTTACTGTAGGAGATGGCACACTGTAAGCTCGCAACAAGCCAGATAAAAGCTGGTGAATGACAAAAAACGTGCATATGCAGTATTCATAGTACATCGGTTGCAATCAAGGCCAAAAAGGGCTGGGTGGCCGGGTGGATCTAATTTAGGTGTGTATGCGGTGTCTTACGCTGGCAACCGGCGGGAGCTTAGCTGCTCCCGCCCGTGGCGCTCTCCTCTTTTCGGTGGCGGTGCGAGTGTGGCGGGAGCGGTAGGCGAGGAGCGTCTGGTGCTCCTTTCTGCCAGTCCCTCTCTCTGTCGCTCCCTCCCTCCCTCCCTCCCTCCCTTGGTTGGTATGACGCTGGTGTTGTAGTCACATGATCAGACCTTCCCTCCCTCCTCACATCCACCGTGCGCGCTGGGGTAGCAGCAGCAGAAACGGAGGAGAAGGTGAGTGGGAGCTGCCCATATCCTCTCAGTCCGCCTCTCTCTCTCTCTATCTCTCTCTCCCTATGCTGTGCTCTTCCTCTCTCGCCCTTCGTTCGCTCTTCACTGCGCGCTGTGCAGTTGCACGTCTCTCTCGCTCTTGCCCTCTTGCCTTATCTGTCTCCCCCTCTCTCTCTCGTATCATCTTTCTCTCCCTCTCTCCCCTCCCCCCCCTCCCCCCGTATGCTTCTCTGGGTCCTGCGTAGTTTTCTATCTCTGTTCTGAATAAACAGGCTCGTCTGTTGGTTGGCGCTTCGCGCACCTCCGGGTCCCACCGGGGACTGCTGTCAGGTTTTGGGCCTAGTGCGGGTCTCTCAGTTTTGCCGCCATCTGTTACACCCACTGGGGAAATGGAACTGTCTTTGGGGAGTGAGGGAGATGACGAGGTTGAGATGGAGGAGGAGTAGGTGGAGGTAGAGTAGGTGGAGGAGGAGGAGGAGGAGTGGATCATTTTAGGTTTAGGCCCTGTGTTAATGTCTGTGTGCAATTAACCACTGCTGGACTGGCTATGCATCAGTGGTGATGTGATGATTATTGTACAGTGTGAAAGATGACTCCAGCAATGTCGTATGGTTTATGCATATCTTATTGGCTATTAGGTTTCTTCAAATGCTGCATACTTCCCTGTGCGATTTCAGTGCATTGTTCTCACTTACATCTGCAATATCAGAATGTTGTTCTGTGCAACTTTACCTGTGAGATTTCATCATACAGTACATAAATACCTGTGGGGTTTCAGCACGTTGTACATGCGTACCGATGTGGTTTCAGCACAACATACATGTTTACCTGTGCAGTTTCAGCACGTACTGTACAGACTTGCGTACCTGTGAGATTGAATGCTTTGTGCATACTTCCCTGTGTACAGTTTTAGCATGTTGTACTGTACAGCTTTACCTGCAAGATTTCAGTACGTTGTACAGTTTCATATGACATACTCACGTATCCGTGTGCTTTCAGAACAACATGCATGCTTACCTGTGCAATTTTGGCACCCTGTACTGTACACACTTACCTGTTGGAGTTCTCTGTACTTACCTACACAGTTTCACCACATTGTGCTGTGCACACTTAGCCTACCTCTAGAATTTCAATACATCTTGCTACACACTGTGTAGCAAGATGTTACCTGTGCAATTACCTGTGCAATTATTAAACATGGCACTTATTTTTACTTGGCCAGTAGCCTATATGCTGATTGCATGATGGAGCCGGAAAGGTTTGTGACAGACAGGCAACCGGGTGACAAAGTCGGCAGGACAGCTCCAGAGGACTTTGGTCTACAGGAGGAGCTGGGTTCAACTCCCTTTGGCTTAGGGTCTCTGTACGTCCCGACTGCTAGGGTTTACTCCACACCCTGCTTGAAACCCGCCCCCCTTCTCTTGCGGCTTGGTTGTGGGTTGGATTGTGACAAGTTGATTAATGTCTCATACATATTAACTGTACAGAAACGTGTGGGGTGGGCATTCAGTGTGCTCGGAATCAAAATCCCCACTGCAGACCAGCCGCAGGACGTCCCGGACCGCAGAGAGCGCGATCTGAGAGCCCGCCCCGCCTGAGTCGGCGTTGCGGGACGGCCAGCGCCCGCTCCCAGGGGCTATTTTCAGGGGTTTTCAATATGAAGAGGAGCCAAAACGATTAGGGCAGGCGAGGGAGAAGGGACAGGGGGGGTAGGGGAGGTTTGAAAATAATAATGAAAAAAGATGATGGAAGCAATTTCATAAACCCCACGTCTCCCCTGGGACCTGCAGCCCTCCCCCTCTTGGTAAACAGAGACAGTACACACAGTTCTGCATAGCTTTTAGTGTCTGTGAGGCAACGGGTCAGGACAGTCTGCAAAACTATTTAACCTCAGTTCTCAAGAAAGTTACTGTTTATTTCCCATTATGGCCGTGCAGTTAATTCTTATGTGAATAATGTGAGCAAAATTCATTGATTTGCTTTTCGTAGATGTCGATGCTATCGGATTAGCTTGGTAACTTTCCCGACTGCAGCATATCTGTTGTAGGTGGGTGCGGTGGGCGGGGGGGGTTAGCAGAAGGAGAGCTTTGGGATGAGAGAGAAGAGACAACAGCAGGAGGATGATGGAGCAAGATGATCATATTATTGTGTCACGTGTACAGCACAGAAAGCTTGGGTTTTTGAGCTTAGAGAGCTGTGGGCAGTGCCAGATAGCTATGCTAACGTGCCGCTACATGCCTCACCAAACTACTGTGTATCACACCATGTAATAGTCAGGGCATGGCCAAACATTCTTATCAATCTACACGTTTCTGTCGCCCTCAAACCACTCCCTAAGTCTTTGCAGCCCGGTGACAAGTATGCTGTTCATTTACAGACGACAGCTCCTTGAAAGATTGCCCTTCATAAGAGAATAGAAAGGTCCGGTCAATCGAATGTTCACAGCTTGCATTTTTGAGGACAATGTGATTTTAGAGATACAAAAGTGCTTGTGTGAGTGGTTCACCCTGTAATGCTGAGATCAGTGGAAGTGGGAGGCCATCTTGGATGCCCTCTGAGATAAGTGGATGACCTGAGTCCTTCTTTTTTGCATAAATATGTTTTTTTCTTTGTGGATTTGTTGGGTAGACAAAATGATACGGAGGCCGCAGCTGTTGTTTTCAGAGATTTTAAGAAGGTCATTCTTCGTGGGGAAATTCATGAAGGCTAAATTGTGGCTGAGTTCAGACTGTTGGCCTCCCATATTCTTTTTCTACATAAAATAATCACCTGACTGAAATCCTATTGTTCATTTTGGATAGGTTTTAATGTATTTTCAGAATTGTTGCAATCTAACCAACTTGTATTGCATGACGTTTCTTGTCAGAAAGTGTTGATCATAATTTGTAACTTGCTTCTAATATTGTTCTTTCCTCTTTCTAATTTTACCACTTCAAATGCAAGAAGCTAACTTTTAAATCCAGCATCAGATTTGAGGATCAGGATCAGATTTGTGAATCTGTATATCTGGTCTGTGTACTTGGATGCGAGGCAGCCTTGTGAAGGCTCTTGCTGGCATGGGGAAAACGGGCCAGCAGCCATTTCCTGCGTTTCTGAATTTTAGAATTATGATTTGAAGCTCCGCCTTCATCAATATGGCTTTCATCGTGTTGGTCTTCTGATCATCTAAGCGTAGACCGAGGGTAAAACATCCCTCCGTAATATGACAGCAAATCACTACTAATTTAACTTGTACAACTGCAGCTGTATATTATGCGTACGCCCCATAATGTTTTGGGTTGTCCTTTTTATTCATCCTTTAATTTCAATGGTGGATTCAGCCTGTCTTCATCCATGTTGTTTCAGCCTGACAGGAATTGCATTTCCACTGAAGAAGCACGTCAATTTGCAGGTCACAAGGTCAAGACCACGGAGGTTCCTAATACTTTTTTTTCACGCTTTCTTTTATCAATTGCGAGCAAATATATATGGCTTTGGATTAAAGCTGTCACGAGTGTTCTACGGGCCATTCCCCTTTACTGTATGTGCTATCAATTCCCTGGTTTCTACATCGAAGGCCAGGGCCACAGACTCCCAATAGGCTTCCTTACGATGGGACTATAACTTAGCTGCTTCTGCATGGATTTCACTGTAGTTTTTACATGGTTTTTCTCCTCTCTGTTCCTTCCGAACCACGCGGATATTCCTACTGGTATCACGGCGTACATGGTGGTCAGTGAGGCACATTCGTTTATGAAATATTTATTGTGATTCATCGAGTTCATGTTCTTTGGCTGGTAACCTGGTCTGTTATTCTTTCTTGTAGCTGTTTTACTAAAAGATGACTTCTTGAGTTGTCCACCTTCCCCAACTCTAAAAAAATATATTTGTTTCCTGCAATTGGTCGGCTGCTATGAACCGGCATTACAGTGTATTACACACATTACATATTTATGTTATATTGTCAAAATTGCACCAACCTGGTAATAACATGACACTTTTGATACAGGTGGCTATCAGGTCATCCACCAAGGGTGGCCACATATTGAAAGTTTCCCATCTAGCCACTGCAGTTCTCATTACACTTTGGTTTCTGCAGAGGTTTGGGCTAAAGTATGGCACTCGAGAGTGCATTTCAATTTGAGTCCAACACCCTATCCACTGCACTTACGCATGGGCATTAATGAAAAGCTGAATAATTGATGTCTTTTTATTCGTTCCCGTTGGTCACCTAATTTCCATTTTAATGAGAAAGCTGCTGCCGTTAGTCGAAATCTCCTCCTCTGTTCTGTTTTACTCATTAAAGAGAGTTTATGTGTTTTTTCCTGTCAGAAAGAGGAAGCACCCCCCTTTGTAAGGACCACAGTGGCGGGAGGGATTGTGATGTACTGAAGTTCCCAATATGGGCAGACGCCACCCTGGAGAATTGTATCCCTTTGATAACTCAGGTATGTACAGGACATGGTCCTCTGCTTCCTGGTTGCTTTGCCTCTATATATTGCAACTTTTGGAGTAAGAATGTTTCTTATACTGAAACTTTTTCAAGATTTTGGATGCACCATATTTTGCATTGATGAGAGAATGGTTGCAACTTTTGCTTGTGTCCGGAGATTTTAAATAGATACTGGTGACTACCAGACAATAGTATATCAATAAAATATGGTGTGGTGAGTGACATATTTAGACTGGAGAGGAAAATGTCTATCTCTGTATTCATTTTTATCTATCTCTGTACTCAAGTATTCTTGCTATACCACCTAACTACTGTTTGCCCCTCCTACTCGTGAGGTGATGGCATTGGAAAGGTGCAAAAGAGTTACAATACAAAGTACAGACATTCAAACATGACTCACATCAACATACTTAGTACAGTATGAGAGTTTAAATGGTATGGAAAGAATAAAAAGAATGATAAAGGGGAAATATTGGTACAGTAATTTAGAACAGGGGATACACGGACTGTCCCTTCAGATTAATTGAGCTATTAAATCATTAGGTGGGTGGGGTGTGGGGACGATTTATTGTGCCGTCATTAAAATTCACTTTGGCTCCACATCATTTGTTTCAAAGAATTTAAAGGGGAGGTTACAGGAAAAAGCAATGTGACTCTTGGGGCTATGTAATCACAAGATCTTGGCTTATCATTTTTGTATAGTTTAATAGTTGTATAGTTAATGGTCTTACGATGAGTGCCTTTCTGAGCTAACTGGAAGGCCCCTATGACAGCTGCTGTAATGTGTAACATTTGATTTTAACTGCTTCATAACGTAGTGATCCTTGGTTTTAAAAGGGGGTGAATGTTTTATGAAGGCCTCATAAAGTTCGGTTTCATTTAAAATGTTGCCATTTATGTTTTCCAAAGCATGTGAAATTCAGGGCAACTTCTTCTGCCTCTATGCGAGGAACTGCTGTGAAGAAGATGGAGGCTCACAATTTTAATGTGTTGAACAGCATCTCAAACTCTGTCTGAACTTACGCTCAGGCCTGTGCTTCAGAACAGACCCCCTCTTGCATTATTTGGCAAACATAGCATATTTGGGTTGCCGTTAAATTTAAGGCCTCAAAAAGCCGCCTTTTTTCTCCGCTGTCTTCGACACTCTGTGGGGAGCAGCAGGTGGATGAGATGCTATGTGTTGGATGAAGAAGGAGAGATTAGCAGGGAGATGAAAGCACTTGTCAGCGCTTGGCTCTTCTCCTGGTGCAGATCAAACAAGGAGACGGTACATAGCGAGCGCTCTGATCAGTCTCATGCACCTTGGGGATTTTTTTTTTGTTCCGTGGTGGAAGACAGGTGCATCAGTTTGAAAGAGAAGAGTAGTTGCTCCCTTTGGTCTGTGCCAGGGTTTTCGTTTTTTGATTCGCGTATCTGAGAGGTGAAAAGTTTATCTCCACCACGGTGAGATATATGACCCATCCCGAAGATCCTGCGTGAGCTTTTTTTTTATACCCTGGCATTCATTAATATTTAATAAACTTGACATGGTATTTCAGTTTCGATGCACAACAGGTTCATAACACAGTTGTAAGTGCCACCCTAACGACACTCATTCAAAAAATGAAAGTTTTCTTCCCCACACGTTCTCAAAACCGTTTGCAGTATGGTCACTATTGATGTTTTATGCCTGCTGTTAAGTCTGCTGTTATATTAGTGGAACTGTGGTTGAAATGAGGTTGAATAAACTCCCCACAGTTATCTTCCTGTACGATTCAGCTGGATGGGGACTAGAGGAAGTGTCCGGAGACAGGTCTGGCTTTGCAGACATAAACAGTTTCGGAGGATGCTCATTATGAATGGACTTGTGAAGGACTGGCCTACTTTTAATAGGCAGAGTGCCACAGACCATTATGACAAAGACTTATGAGAGATGAGATCTGCAGCTTCTTAAATGTGCTCCAGACTTTCTTTAGAATTTTTTTTTCATCTCCTTCCATGGCCATATTTTTAAACGCAGGCCTAGCATACTTGTTGTGGAGAACTTTTCTGTTGCTGTGAAATATATTTTGTGTTACACCAATGAATAATAGAGAGCTTATTTCATATCAGAACAACAATAGTTACATTCATATTTCTCTTGAGTTGACCATTCCAGCAGCTAAAATACATGCACCCTGGTGATTGGATAATTTAAAAGGGATCGTACCTATAGGGAAATTTGTTTTCACTAGCATTCTTTGCTTTATTTGAGAACCTGGATAGGTTATTTTACTCTGTTAGCTAATAATAATGACAGAGGCTATGTGGATGTGTCCCTTCACACAGCTTAACTGATTGAGAAGATTGTCTTTGGGGTTATCAGTGCAAACACTGCAACACGGTCCATTTCTCTTTTCTCTCTTACATTTTGAGATCTCCGGCTCACAACTTAATTCTAAAGTGCTCTCAAGGTAAATATAAGCAAGAAGAAGACCCAATTTGTTAAGATAGCAGGGAGTCTAATTTGTTTCCCCAACCTGACACCTCTTATAAATCTCTTACTTATTCCCTAGTACATTTTGCCCTGTTTTTTCCCATCCAAATGAGTACTCAGAGAACAGAAATACACTTTTATGACTCCTGTGTGAGTAGAAGCCATTAAGTAAGGCAATAAATCATGATTAAAAATCTCATTTATTTGAATAAACACCTTTGAGCCCTGCTACCTATTGAAGGCTGCAAGCGGATAGAAGTATTGATGTGTTTGTATATGCAAATTGATGTAGATTGGCTTAATGACAAATTAGTCTCTTTCTTAGAACTAAGTGTCTTTTCCATTTTTTTGTTCCATTTTCTACCTTCCACTCCATTTTTCTCATGCATGTCAACAGGTTTAGCTGCATAAGTTAGATTATAAATGTTTATTTTCATCTGTACTGTGGAACTAATTTATGGAGACCGCCAGTAAGTACAGATTTGGTACCTACTGAGTGATTCATGCCCTGTGCTGATATACTCTCATTTCCTGTTGATTTGGTCCGGAATGATTTGGTCCTTCTTTGGGTAAAATATTCCCTTCTTTTCAGATTTGTAATTATTGCCCGCCTCTCGTGCTTTGGCCTGCTGACGTCTCCTCCGGTGGTTCATGTCTGAAGTGCTTCCAGGTGAGTCTCATCCCCTCCATTGAACATAAGCGTTGTTCCAATGACCTTCGGTATGCACTTGTTGTACGTCGCTTTGGATAAAAGTGTCTGCCAAATAAACGTAATGCGAATGTAATGTAATAAGACCCACTCACTTATCAGAGGAACAAAAACACTGCACCAGGTGTTAAGTTTTTTTTAAACAATGCTGTGGTGTCTCAAAGATGTAATGTTAATGCAAATGGTTGGAAGACAGAGTGATCATCAAATTCGTAAATACGTTAACCATTGCATAGCACATTCTAGCACATTCATCCTTAGTGCTGTCTGAGCAGGGGATCTGTCCATCTACACTGAGGTTTTTCGCGTATTCGGTTCAAGTTGTTGAATGAGTGGAACACTAGCAGTAGTAGTCGGTTTGAACTTGGACAGAACCAGAACGCAGGCTGCTTGTCTACCACTTTTTCTGAAGCATGGCTGAATTTGAGAGTATGATCAAACCAGTGGTTTTCAAAGGATTTGTTCAGTGTATTCCCCGTGAAACTTTCTTCTTCTCCAGCCAATGAATAATACAAATTGCATCTTTTCATGTGTAAGTTCATGATGCAAAAGGCTTAATTGCTGTGTTAATTGGATTACAGCATTTGCGTTTTTTGTAGCCTCAAACCACAGACTGATAAGAAACATTTTTCAGCTTCAGTAGGAGAGACAGTAGAATGAGATCAATGCTTAGCCCTAAAGAGGCCTTGTGAAATTCTCGGCAGACTAAGTAACCGTTACCCTGTGCTTTATGGATTTTGAGTCTGGTTCCTTGCCACCATCGCCCTTGGCTTGCTCTTGTGGGGGTTTAGGCCAGGGTTTACTGTGAAGCATATTGTGACAGTTGTTTATACAATGCGCTATGCAAATAAATTTCGATTTTATTTAGTTTTTAGGTTGGAAAACTCTGTTAGAATCAGTTTTAGTCCATCCCTGGTCTCAGTTGTTTTTTGTAGTGTTATTAAAGATGTCCACAGTGTGTAAGCGGTCACAGGTGTTCACTCTTTCTGAAACCTTCTCCTTTTTAGTTGACTCCTCCTCCATCATGATGTCAGTGTGCGTACCGCAGTCCCACAGCACCTCCCCTGGACCGGACGTAGCCAATCGTGGCAGCCCCCTGCCCACCCCGCCCACCTCCCTCAGCCTGCGCTCCTCCCACAACCAGCTGCTGAACTGCGATGTCATCAAGCAGGGTGCCAGTGAGCTGCGCGGCTCAGCCACCCCGCCCAAGTGTCGCAAGAAATACGCCCTGACCAACATCCAGAGCGCCATGGGGCTGGGGGAGCCGCTGCTGCCGGCCGGCGCCCCCTCTTCCACCTCCTCCACCTCCTCCTCCTCCTCCTCCACCTCTTCCGCCAACCCCAAACTGGCCAAGAACGGCGCCAACCAGCTCCGCAAGGCGGCGGAGCAGAACGACCTCAACAAGAACGTGACCACCGTGGACCCGACGGACGGCGGCGAGGACGAGAGCGACGGGTGCAACAACGTCCCCGAGAAGCCGGAGGGGAAGGAGACCAAGGCCCCGCCCCCGAGGAGCAAGAGCCTCCTGGACTACTACGCCTCCGACCCCCCCGACCCGCCCAAGGAGGACGACCCCGCCTTGCCGCTGCTGGCCGGGGACGAGACGCACCACCCGCCCCCGACTCCGCCCAAGCAGCCCAGTCCCGGCTACGCCCCCCCGCTGTCCGCAGCCTCCTCTTCCTCCAGCCCCGAGACCAAGAAGGACCGGCCCAGGAACGGGGCCAAAACGGACTGCGCCCTCAACCGAATCCAGAGCCTGGCCCCCAGCGATGAGGACTCCAGCTGGACCACCCTGTCCCAGGACAGCGCCTCCCCTGTGTCCCCTGAGGAAGCAGGTAATCAACCTGCCCTCTGTATTCCTGCAGTATTGGAGACTTTCACACAAA
Organism: Anguilla rostrata; assembly: GCF_018555375.3. Classification (NCBI taxonomy): domain Eukaryota; kingdom Metazoa; phylum Chordata; class Actinopteri; order Anguilliformes; family Anguillidae; genus Anguilla; species Anguilla rostrata. The sequence continues at coordinate 42,344,914 of NC_057939.1, read as the reverse complement.
AAACCTTCATATATTTAATGATGAGCTCAGACCTCCGCTTTGCCCATCTATACTCATAACTTTGCCTACTGTCTAGACGTTCTTCCTTCTTTACGCCTGTATGCTCTGCAGACCAGCCTTGAAACAGTGCCAGATACTGTGTACAATAGAGGACACTCAGGTCTAATCTTGAATCTCTCTAAGTTGCTGCTTTTATGTAGAGGTTTATCTTATTTACACATACATGGCTTCTAGTGTTTTGAATTGATTAAAATGAAACAAAATATATTCGTATGTTACAAACACTCACAGCTCATGTTAAGGTGGAGGTTAAAACTCCTACCCCCCAGTTCCATGCGGGTTAAGTTGTGTGCCTCGAAAGGCTGAACTTGGTTGTGAAGTCTGCAGAATTATATGGGTTATTTTCTCTGAGCTTCTGAGGTTGGGTGGCATTTGATACTTTGTTTTGGTTGCCTATGGGTCAGCCGTGGGTGATTCGGCCCGGTAGAGAAAAATAACACACTTAAAGCTCCACTAAAGCCTCCAAAGTCGTTCTCTGGATATTACATTGTAGCCCCAGGACTCAGTGACTCCGGCTTTAGTGAACAGTGCTTGTGGGGCCAGGCAGGTATTTCCTGGCCTGAGCCCAGTAGCCTGATCCAGAACTAGAGCTTCTTGGACAGACCTCCGTATGTCTTGTACAGGGAGGTCCTCGCCAGATATACCATGTGCCTCCTCACCTATTTCACCTTGTCATCCTCTTCATGTTTCTTTCGCCTCTTTTGCTTTTTTTTATCCCCTCCTTATTCTTCCATTCCCTTGTCGTCCTCCCCTTTTTGCCTCTCTTCCTCGTATTTCTCCTCTTTGGCTGTATCATACAGGCCTTTCTCTTCTAGCTCTTTCTTCACCTCCTCCTTCCTCCTCCTCCCATTCTCCTATATAATTTTTTCCTCATGTTTTTTTCTGGACTTCCTCATCCTTCTCCTCTCTTTTTCCACCTCTCTCCATTTCCCCACTTCTTCGTTAGAGAACCGCTCCGTGAACAGCAGTTCAGCGTAGGTGAGAATGTTCCATTAGGGTTGTGTACCTGTTCTGGTAAGCGGCACCTCCCAATCAATGCTGTATACAAATTAGTTACGGTTGTCACAAAATCAATGTATGAACATCATTGGAGACCCGTTATGAGCATTAGGTTTGAAGAATCTGTGGGTACGGTGTAAATGAGTTTTTACAGTATGTCGTGCATCACTATCCTTCATCCTGATTAAAACCACTCTTGGGGATTGGTGCCCTCTCCCGCAGTGAAGGCTGACAGGCTGCGGCAGAGACGTTCCGGAAAATAATTCTTTGTTATTTTCATGAATTACATGTGGTGCGGTTTTCGGTGCTACCCCACATGCTCCGTGATTCTTTCCTCAGACGAAACTCCTTTTAAGCATTCACAGCCATGCTTAAGGTACGGAGTACAGCAAACATATATATATTTTTCCCCAGTGCTTCTAAAATTGCTTTTGCAGTTGACATGAAGCCTCACAGATTTTGAAAATATACTGTGAAAGTAGTACCGTCTATGTGCAGGATTATGTTTCCCCAAAGGTTAATTTTCCTATGCTTAATACTTGCTTTAAAAATTCAATTTCAATTTTACTTCCAATGGAATTGATCATTGTATGGGAAGATCATTTTAAGTGAAGTGCCCTAGGTCCCCTATCCATTGTTAATGGAATACAGAATTCAGTAACACTTTCAAATATAGTGCAATTATGATTCCTAAATGATTTATTACTAACTGCAGTAGCCATCATGAAAAATACATATTTGATTATTAGACTATATTAATTTTAAGTCATTTTAGTAAACATGGTATTAAACTGATGATTAAGGGGTGGCCAGATTAATAATACAATATGAAACTTTCAAATCAGAAACCCTGGCCTTCTTCCAAAGATTTAGTAGTATGATGTAATATGTATTAATGTTATACTCAAAAGCAACATGCACTTTTTTTGTAAGTGCATTATTGTTTTTAGTGCTTTATTAAGCATTGCAATTGCACTATATTCACAAATGTTTCCCAGAATTCTTGGTTTGAAATATTAATACACTTAGCAGTTCTCCTTTAAGGTCCTTTTTGTTCTGTTCCACTGAGAGATCTGCTTCAAATACATTTGGGTTAACTGGAGAGGAGATTTTTAATGATCTCTATAAAAGCTTGCAGGGATTGCTTTTCCATCAGTTATTCTGTAGCTGTGTGTGTGTGTGTGTGTAGGGGGGGGGGGCACCCACGTGCCTGTATGTGTAATATAAATGTCCTTCCCAGCTGTGTAATCTGTAGTATGGGGGTAGTCTGACCTCAGCCAGATGTGTAGCGAGAATTCCCATTCTTGTTCCATACATACCACCTGCAGAATTACTCTCAGGGAAAGGTTTAAAATAATAACTGACCAAGAGGAGGCTTTCTTGCAAGTAATCCTTAAAGCCAACCGTGTTTTACTTGCAAACCTAATCCTACCTGCTGCTTTGGACATGTGTATCCAATTGATTGTTGAATAGAATTCTGGAGAAAAAAAAAACCTGACCATTTGGCTTGTGATGATATACTCTTCTCTGCACTGAAGAGTATGTTCTTTGGCTTTCCATGCATATGGTTGTGCTACCAAGATGTATAGACAACCTAATAGATGTCAGAATCACACCCTATATTCCATTAGGTACAGTAAAAAGGAGCTTGATTGGTTGGCTGTGAGGGGGTTGTGTCACACGACTACTGACTGGTCTTTGAAGTGCAGTAATACTAAGGGGTCAATTTTAATGATCACAGGGATGTCGCGGTCTCAGGAGGCCAGCGTCTTGTTCCGAACGGCGCAATTCATCTCAGGCCCGAGTCGCCTGACTCTGACAATCCAGGGGGATTATTTAAAGGCTCTCCGGGGAGTTCTATAAGAAAATAAAACTCAGGGAATGTGTTTGTACTCGGTGTACCTAGCATTTATAAATCAGAATCATAAAGTGTCACTGACAGGCCTGTGAATGCAATGTCCAACCGAACACTTCCCCTAGGGGTGCGTTTTGAATATATATGTATTTTTTTGCGGTCCCAGAAAATGAATTAGAAGCTGGAATCAGATGTACTGCACGCAGGATAAATATTACCATAACTTCTCTTCCCTGAGGTCTACTTTTGATATATGTACATTTTCTTTTCCCACAAAACATTTTTCAGATATGAAGTTCAAATCAGGACTTTTTCAAGGGCAAGGGAAAACCACTGGCACAGCCTTAAACCCCATTTAAATGAATGAATGAAATAAGCAGTGGGTTTTTGCCCTGTGGATACCTTCGTGTGGACATCCTGTGTGCGGTGGATTTGAGGACCCTCTTGTCTCCAGATCGCAACAGCCTGACTGTGAAACGTCTGGTCTTTATGGGCTCGCCTTTACCACGCCTGCAGGGATTATTCATAAAACATTACTATCATTTCAAATGGCCCACGGTTTTCTATTTCAATAATGAGAAACGCGGTCGCGAGGTCAAGTTTATCTGCTTTATGAGTAGGGCAGCGTGCACTGTTCCTGTAAAACCAAGGCAGATGAGGATCGGCCATAAGCTAATTCATTCCACGTCCCCCACAGACGCTAAGCGAATGCTATTGTGGGTATTCTGTTGAGAGTATGACCACAGTAGTATGTCATCCTCCAAACCTAGCTGACTGCTCACTGGCCTGAATTCTTGAAGGCTGATGATTATGGCTAGAATTTCTTTTTTTTTGTTGAGATATTTGGTTAAGATTAGCAAGCTGTAATATAGTTTGAATGTCCCTCGCTTAAGATCAACCTAACTTGGTTACTAAATCTGTTTCAGGCCTGCATACGCTTCCTAAATATTACAGGGATGCTCATTGAGAACTGGTGATAGCACTTTTAGTTAAATTCAATTCGGCTTTATTTGAATAGTGCTTTTTACAGAGACATTGTCCCAAGACGCTTTACAGGAAAACGGGGAATAGACACACACACACACACACACACACACAACAACAGTAAGTCAGGTTGAAAAAGGGGGAAGAAAAAAAGCACTCAAACAGTAGCACGACTGCCCTGTGGGAAGAAATCTCTGGAGTACCATAGCTATAGAGGAGGAGTCCATTCTCCTTTGCCCGATACTGAGCACAAAAAGGAGGGGATCACTGGGCAGCCAGGGCCATTCTTTCAGGGCCCAAAGGTGACTCATAATCAGAGCTCCTGATCGTGGGGAAGGCTACGTGAGTCAAAAGGGAGATGTACAGATTGGAGAGGTAGCTTTAGGATATGTGTGTGTGCAAGAGTGCGTGTGTGTGTGCGCGTCTCTGTCTGTGTGTGCGCGCGTGTGTGTGTGTATGTGTGTGTCTGTGTGTGTGTGCATGCGCGCGTGCGTGTATGCTCATTCACGTGAAAGGTTACCATACATTTCCCTGCAGAGTGATCGCCTGTCCACGACTGTCAATCAATCACAGAAGAATAGGACTACCTCATGAGTCTCCAGAAAGGGCGAGGATACTGCTGAGCGAACAAAAACAATGTAGGAACTGAGTCAAAATACATTAATGTCAGGGAGTTTCTTTTTTCCTTTAGACATAATACATGATCTAATAAAAAGCTCATTTGATTTATATGCTTCCTGTTGCATATAACCCAATATCACGAGGACTCGCATAAAATATTTATTCAAACAAGATCGCACAACATAAGGCCGTTACTCAGCAAGGCGGCTAAAAGAAGGACTCTTTATGCTGACAAAAATGTTTCTGCTTGAACATTTTATGACGGTTTGAAAATAAAAAGCGAATGCGCTCTGAGTCTCTGAATATCCCCCAGTCTACGCTGTCGAAACTTGTCAAACAGGGAAAAAAATCATGTGAAATGAGTTGAGACCGAAAACAAGCGCGAATCAGTAAGTTTAGGTTGAGCATCAAATTATGTGAAGGAAATGTCTTTAACACTGAGCAGCTTGATCAGAGAGTAACACTGCAGTATGATTACAAAATGGCATGAAGCATTTCATTTAGTTTTCAAAAATGGCAACAGCTAGCCATTTATTTTCTGTAGAATAGAGCGGAAATCCAGCGTCAAGCAATATAACTTTCATTCTTGACATTTAATTTTAAGTAAAATGTCCTGCTGTAGACAACATGGAAAACCATGTTTCGGTCCAATATGTGACCAATACATTTACCGTAGTGAAGCTTACATACAAAATCTAATCCTAGTTCCTGAATTACGAAGTCCCATTCTGAGAAAACTAACCCGAGTCAGATATTTGTACTATATAACACTAGAGCTACTGTGTTTTGTTAAAAATTATGTTAGAAACCACCATGGCTTTGTTCCACGGTAATATAAAACATTCCTGTAGTTTATGAATATACTTTTTTTATAACACAAATTCAGTTGTTGCTTCTGTTTCAAAGTAGCTACTGTGGTTTTTGTGTGAATGACAGCTTGGGTACTGTTCCTGTGAGTCATACCATTTGTCCCTGTCACGTATCCCCAGGTTTTTGTGTGTGCGGGTGATTTACATAGGTAACACGTGTGTGAGTGACATTCAATGTTCGGGCTTAGTCACACACACACACACACACACACGGGATGAATGAGGATCGTTTCGGCCATTTCATATGGAATGTGTTTTACCCGTTGCAAGCTGTGCAGTCTTCATCTGTCTCAAGGTATGGTTTCCATACGATGTTCACTCAACAGGTTATTAACAACATTAGTATCTGATTTTCTTGTGAAGCCTTTGCAGGTCTGCTGCATTAGATTGGTCAGTGCTTACTGCATATCACTGTCCCGTGAGTTATAAAGCATGGATTGGATCTGTCCTGGTGCTTGCATGAGTGATAGGAAATGTGAGCATTTTTAAATTGTCCACATTTTTTTTTCCTGCATTAAACATTTGCCATCACAGACGCATGCACGCGCATGCTAACGTAGCATCACTTCTCTGTAGTCACTGTTCTTATATGCAGTTCAGGTGTTTCCTATGAACATTTCTGTGATGGGATGTAGCGTACACCTCTTCGTTAGCTTGTAGCGGTGGCCTGCAGACTGCTCTGTAATGCAGTGGAAGAGATCGAGTTTGAGAGAAGTGTTCCCTTGGCTTCTGGGGGAAGGCTGGTAGACTTGATTAAAGCCTGCCGCATTATGACGTGGAAAGTCATATCGTGGAGCGTTCTGGAGACACTATAATGCATTGCATTCTGGGTACTAATAGGCTGAGAGAGGGACAGAATGCAAGAGAGAGAAAGCGTGAGACGGACGGAGGGAGGGAGAGAGAGAGAGGGAGGGAGGGAGGGAGAGGAAAACAGTCCATTTTCTTGTGCAGTGGGCATTATAAACACAAGATGGTCTGAATGAGCAAGGACACCGTCGAGGTACAAACAAAAGGATACAGGAAAGCGTAAGTGGACACAGAGGCCTAAATCTTTTGTGAAATAAACCGGGAAATGAGTTTGCCCTCCCCCAGGACAAAATGGAGCTGTCATATTTTTCAAGAGCAACGCACAATTGATGACTCAGCTTTGGGTGTTTGTCTCCTCTGGCCGTTGTGGAGGTGACAAGCCGTGTAAATTTCTCTTTTTCATTAAACAGACACTGTGTTCTCTGCCTCTCCTCGGCCCCCTGTTTCACTGCTGCGTGCGGTGTGCAGTCCGGGTTTCTCAAGTGCACCTGCGGCAAGTTTCCTGACTTTATAAGACCTTCCCCCGGTCGCCGAGGTGTTCCAATACACACTTATGCATTACACACTCATACAATGTATATTATGTGTCGTGCTACCTCTCTGTCTTTTTTTCATACACACACCTGTATCTCATTCTCTCTCACTCTCTATGTGTTACTCACACACACACACACACAGTCACACATACTTGCTCACTCAAGCCCAAAGACGCTAGTATAGGGAATTTCCCTGAAATAACATGTCTAAAACATGAATGGAAAGAACTGCTTGCAGGCAGAATCATTAAATATTTACTTTATGGCCATTATTCTGTGGTTTTTCCACACTCCTCGGTGTGCTGTGCGGGATGCTAGCCGTGGAGCGCTGCAGGGTACACAGAGCTGTGATTTTGCGCTGGGACCCCAATAAACGGTTTCACAGACTCTCAGTGTAAACACTAATCTCAGACTCACTGAAGCTCGCCCTCTAATCTGCACTTTCAGGGCTATGAACGCAATTAGCCCGAGAGCCGGTAGCATCCTGATAAATTTGAGTTGGTGGTTCATAAAATTTCCTGCAGTGACCTCCCACTGGCCTGTTTTCCCCCCAAGTATGGACTTAATTGAAGTGCCAGCCTTCCAATTTCAAATATGTGTTAACGGTATCGTCTGATGGGCGTGCAGTGCTAGTCTACTCTTTTGGGAACTGTGCATGTTGTAGATGACAACTTTGGGGTTGTCCTGCTGTTTTACCACGCATGCTTCGAAACAACCGAGCCTCCTTTTTCACGGTTGTTTAATCCAGCGCTGGGTGATCAGTCACCGAGCAGCAAGGGCCTTGGTTGTTGTCTGCGTCAGTTTGCGTGATTTTTATTGACGAGATGACAGCGCAGAGCGAGTCTCGAGAGAGAGGCTCCACAGCTGGCGGCTGGCTAGGATGCGCGTCTGTGTTTGCGTTAGGCCTTTCCCTCTGTGTGCTTTCGTACTGCTCCGGGTCAGGCGCTGCGGTTCTCACACTGCCGTGTAACCACAAGCCTGCATTCGCATGCTGTTAACAAAGGTGCCTCACTGCCAAGGCTAATGCTGAACCGAGCGGTCCTTAGTTACAGGAGGCAAAACAGAAATGTACTTATGGCACCGCTAGGAAATAAAACCCAGGGAACATGTTTGTTTGGACACAACGATATTTAGCCGTCCGTTTTAAGGCATGCTTTTCATGGTGTGTGCTTGCTACATCCAACTGAACAATTTTCACATTCTTCTAATCTGACTTACTTGAATTTTCAGAAAAGAGCACTATGTGTTCTTTAAAGCTATAATGATTGTCGCAGTGGTGTGAGATTTCATGGCATAAGAATTTTATGGATTTTTTTTTTCAGACCGTATTCATTGTAGTCATATTCATTGCAGTGCATTAAAGTATCCAGTATCACTTCGTCCCTAACAGTGTACATGAGTCTGAATGCGATGGAGTTATTTAACGCTGAACGTTCTGCAGTGAAGTCAGATGCCAGAGCGGTCTCTCTGTTCTGCCCCTGCTAATGACCCTAGGGACTAGCTCTCTGTGCAATCGGGAGAGGAGGGAGAGCTACCCAGGGACTGCTCTCACCTTTATTGTTATCTGTGTTCGTGTATATGTGAGAGAAAGAGGTTATGTCTGCATTTGTGCGTGTATCTATGTGTTTGTGTTTAATATAGAATACGTGGGTGAATAGTATATGATTTTATGAGTGTGTGTGTGTGTTTGTTTGTATATTCCTTATCTTGAAGCTACATGATTGCTCTCATCCTCTTCTGAGTCATGCTTTCTCCCTCCCTCCCTTTCTTTCTTTCTTTCGCTCTCTCTCACCACTCCACCTCTTTCCTGGCAGAGGTCATGTGACCTTGTGCCAGGCCGCACTGCCAGATCGCTGCGTTGCTACGACAACGGAGCATGCCACGAGGGGAATGCGACTGGCCATTTCCCTTTTGCCGCTTAGCACTTCTCAGAGATGAGTCTGACCGCACCCCCCCCCCCCCCCACCACCTCCTGCTCCCCCCTCCCCTCAGACAGGAAGTCTGGCAGGGTGCTATTCTCGCGTTCGCTCGCATCCGCGGCTCCCAGAACGGAGCCAATAAGACGCCTCGAGGGCGCTCCGCGTTTCTCTCAGCGGACGCTGTTTCTTAGTCCGGTCGCTGCTGACGGTGCGTGACGGTCGCGGTCATGATGCTGGGGAAAGACTACATGCTGGCGATTGTCATTGTCAATTACGAGGGTAGGTGCTTTGCGTCCGCGGTTTTTCTCCCAGTGTGCATGCACAGTCACGCTGATGTGAGGGGAGAGGGAGGGAGGGAGGGGGGACAGAGAGGGAGGGAGGGAGGTAGGGAAAGGAAAAGTTTGCCTCTTTTTCCTGACAGGATGCAGACAGACTGCCCGAAGCTCTGTGATTGGTGCAGCTGTCCGGTGGGTATTCCAGTAAGGAGACAGGATTACGGCCGTGAAATATGGCAGGCCCACCCGCCCCCCTCCCCTCCCCCACGCACCCCGTTATACACTGCGGAGAAGCGCGGATCGCGGCTCGCGACTGACGGATCGGGGGTGCGCGATCCGACGGCTCTCTCTCACGAAATCAGACTGCGGATAGCAATACGATGCTAACGTACCGTAGCAGAACCGCCGTGCCAGACTGTTTCTGCTTTAATCATTGAGCCTGTGTGCGTTTGCACGTGTGTGTGTGTGTGTGTGTGTGTGTGTGTGTGTGTGTGTGTGTGTGTGTGTGTTTGCACGTGTGTGTGTGTGTGTTCGTACTGAGCACACGTGTGCGTTTATCTGCGCTTCCCTGTCGATTTGTAAGCCTGTGGGTGTCAGAGTGTGTCTTAGCGCGTGTGTTTGTTTGCATTTTATGTGAACTGTGCTGCCTTTCATGCACACGTCTGTATTTCAGTACTTCTGAGGTTGTGTGTCTGTACACTTGTATATATGTAGTGTATATAATGTATTGCTTGCACTCACACTGCAACGTTTATGTGTACAGGGCATGTACACGTATGTATTTGTCAGTGTAGTTGCATGTGTATGTGGTATCTTAATATGTGTGCATCTGCATGTGAAACACCAGGCTGATTGCGCGGCGTGTCACTTCCTGTCTCCCTACCGGCCGCCTCGACACCCCCGCAGTACCGTGGGCGCGCTCTCCGCCGCCGCCTGCTCTTCTGCTCTTCGGCCTCTCGCTCGCTAATTGAATCGTTTCCCCGGAGACGCCGTCACCGCTGGCCGCGCCAACGTTATTGCGCCGCCTTCCCCCGGCAACGATTTAATCTCTCTGACGAGGGCCGGGACGTGAAATATGGGTGGCCGTGCGTCCGCGCCGGCCGGGAGTGCTTCGGTAACCCGGCCCCCGCCCCCCTGCCCCCCCCACTTCGCGCCCGCTTGGCTGCATCAGTTTAGTCCGGCTCTCTGGAAGCATCTGATTCTCTCTGGGTGTTTGCTTACCAAACGTGGCGGTCTTGGTTTTCATTGGTTATTTGATCAAAAAAAGCACTTTCACCCCATTTTTACCCCATTTACATACTTTGCAGTTTTTACATAGCATCCATTTATCAGGCTGGATAAATGCTTGTTCATTATCCACTTGGTTATGTGGTTGCCTTGAAACCATTAACAGACGCTTTATGTTTGTGTATGATCATATGCCAGCAGCCCAGTGCATGCCACAAAGTGCATACCTCAGTATCTGTGAGAGTAACGGAGAGAAGGGCTCGTTATTTGGGATTATTTATCTCCCTTCCTAATTTATGAACACTGCAGCATGCACACACACACGCGCACACACCCAGACAAGGGGCTCTACTACCTCTTAAGTTATACACCTCCTGGAGAAGTCTGGACTCCCCCAGGAGCTGCACACTAGAGATTACAGCTGTCAGTATCTGCTTCTCTCCTCCCTGATATTCTGCCCCTGTGCCCCTATATTTCCATCCTTAACAGCCAGAGCCCTGCGTGGACCCTCATTACCATGCACTTTAGCTCTGGCTCCGCTCTGCTGGTTATGAAACCAGCAGCGGATATGGATTCGTTATGAGCGGGATTTGCCCCACGGAGCATGTCATTACTAGCAGAATTCTCCTCACGAAAGTGTTTGTTTTGTTTTGTTTTGTTTGCAAGCGGTCATTTATGCGATGTCGGCTGCTGCCAAATACCTTGTTTTGTGTGTAACGCGGCTTTAGCCCCAGTGGGTTTGATACTTTTAATAATAATTCTCAGCCGTTCCCTGGAGCAACGTTCGAGAAGAGAGCCCCTCACCCGTAGAGGCAATAAAACGTTGCAGCTGTGCGTACGTATGCGCCTGGATATGTGTTTGTGTTGGATACGTAAGGCTGCCGAAGAACCCGCTCCCCACATCTCTGGTAACATGGCGTGTCTGGGAAAGCTGTTCTTGTTCCTTTTTCTCGAGTGGAAGCACTTCTTTTGTCTTGCAGTGTAAGTTGCTCACGATAAGAGCAAATGCCGAATGAACGCAATGCATTGGAACGCAACCTGACTCCACAATATGGTGTGCGTGTGCACATTTGTGTGCACTTTTCCACGTTGACTAAAATGTTTAGAACTCCATTGCTGTCGATCAGCTTGTGCCTGTTTTGAATGCGTCTCCCTGGCGACACTGCATTCATATCTCCGAAAGTGAAATATATGTGAAGTCCCGCTCTGTGTCTCACTTTGAAAATAATTTATTAGCAATACAACGTTTTGGTAATATTGACCTTCATCACGGATCGAACAGACAATGGGAGAGAACCCGTTTAAATCACATCAGCTGGTCACCCCAACGAGTGTACATAATTATGTCATAAAGAATTTCATCTTAAAGTGATGGGTTGTCGACATGCCTTAAAATATGTAAGAGACATTTCTCCATTACAGAGTATCAAAAGGCAGCAAGAAAAAATACACAAGAGAATACAACACACACAAGTTACAATGACTTGCTAAGGTACAAGAAAGCAGAATACCATTACAATGCAAGTGCAATAAAAATATACCATAACACATCAAATCCACAACAAAACTTTAAAATCACCGAACTCCCGAATTGGACCTAAAACAGTGAAGCCTAGCATCTTCGTTAGCAGAAAGCTGAAATGGAAACGTGTTACATGTCTAATCTCGTCCTTCGTTGTGTTTTGTCAGACGTGTGGAGCGACCAGACCTTCCAGACGGACCCAGATCTGCCCCCGGGATGGAAGAAGATCACGGACATGGCGGGGGTCTATTACTGGCACATCCCCACCGGCACCACGCAGTGGGAACGCCCAACCGCTCGGCCCGGTGCCACCGCCGCCGCCGCCGCCGCCGCCCCCGCCCTCGACTCCAAGCCCGCGCCCTCCTCCCCGCAGGTCGCCCACAAGCCCTCGCTGGGGTCCCCCGACACACCCACCACCCCGGAAAACGAGCAGGTGAGACCAGGCCGGAGTGTATCTTCCGTTTGTAACTATGCTTTATGATTGCTGTCAACGTGAAGACCAGCATGGGGCGTATGCTGTTGGTCCCAAGCAGTCTTGAGTCTTACGGCAAGGTTTTACATTGTGGCGAAGTACAGTTACTATGAGTCATGACGTCATCCTCCTTGAGCCATGGTGTGAGCTTGACTAATTCCCTGTGTTCTTTAGCTGTCACCTTTTTGATTTTATTTTGGGATACTGTTGTTATAGGTGTAGCTGTACAAAGTCAGCTTGGCCTTGTAGTGGTATTTGCTGTTGTTTACAGTACTAACTCTTGGTTAGTTTGGCTAAATGTACCCTTATTGGACATAAATTGGCCTTGTGCCTTCTTGCAATGACTTTTATTTTCCTCAGACAAACACTTACTTTCAAGTCATTCTTGATAATAGTGCCCGCTAAGTAAATGGTAATTAAAGGAAATGTGGTATTTTGTGTAGTGCGCTAACTTATCTGGAAGTTTCAGACAGCGGAATGAGACCAAATCGTTTGCTGCGCGTAGCGAGACAGAGCAGACGACTCAAAGGCAGTAAAGTCAAGAGCCTTTTTAAATCATTGAAAATCTTTGTGCATATCGGGAGCATATCAGCCACACTAAGATGAGCGCTGACATCATGGCTCTTTTTCCTGCCTGCCTGTCAGTCCCGCTCAGATAGTTATCCTTCAGTATGATGCAATGTGGAGAGAGAGAGAGAGAGAGAGAGAGAGAGAGAGAGAGTGAGTGGTCCCTTTGACAGGCACAGAATATCTACAGAGGAAATGAGGAGCCATTTTATCTCTCTTGGATCCGTCCTTTTATCTGTCCCTGGATCTGTTTGCTTTGTAGCAAGTGAATGTCACCTTAGCCGTGGGTGGATCTGCAGACAGTATCATGATAATCTCTCTCTCTCTCTCGCTCACGCACGCACGCACGCACACACACCCCTAGAAACTGCTGCTCTGGAAACTAGCGTGCTATTCATGTGAAGGTGCTCTCTTGCTTACGAAGCCAGGCATCAAGTCTGGAGAAAATCCAGCAGGGAGAACAGGATGCGTGGGGGCCGATTGGGTTCGAGGGCGGATTTTCCTGCAGGGACGCAGTGATGAGGCGATAAGGGCTGCAGGAATGCGGGATCATGTGACCCGCGTCTGACTGCACTTCTTGCAGCGACATGCAGTTCACCCTGTCCTGGTCTGGCCTGAGGTGAACTTCTCTCATAAGCAGCAGCCATCTCACTCTGTAAAAGTTTGGTTTGGGGGACTTTTTAACTATAAAGAGCAGAATGAGATTACCAATTGTTGATGAGTTACTTTCAAACTGTCCTAAAACATTACTTTTGCTTTTCCATCAAAAGTCTAAGATATGTCCCAGGTCTTAATCAGAGCAGAACTGTTGACCGGTGTCTGTATAACGGATGTGTGTGAATATATAAAACTCAGTAACAGTATATAGTTTGTTTAATGGGAAACAGATAAAAAAAATATGATAAAATGTATCTGTGGTTATTTTGACACAATGACAACTCTGTAAAATGCAGCCTGCTATATATGTGATTTCACAATGTATTCCACAGGATGTGTGTAATGTGACATCATAAGTAACTTTTTTTGTCAGATTTTTTGTAAGGCCATTCAGTAAGTCTTGCGGATAACTTTGAATAACAGTTTTGTTCTTCCAGTTTCTTTGGGCTGTTTACAGGGTCTTGTGTGCAGTCAGAACAGGCTGTCTAGATAAAAATAACACTAGTAATTCTGTGGCAGAGTGGAAGGGTCTTTTTGGGTGTATACAACATGGCTATGAAAATGGCACTCACAAGGCTAATAAATGTTTAACATAACATAAGTGTTTTTGCTTTTCGTGAAAAGAAAGAATGCAAGTCACTGATGACTCTGTCAGTGTGACCTCACGATAGTAATCCTCCTCCTCCGCCCCCTCTCTCCGTGCCTGGTCTGTAGCACGCCGAGGTGTTTTTCGGGGCGTCCCAGCGCTCGGACAGCACCGCCTCCGACAGCTCGGTGGAGCGGGTGCCCCCCTCTTCCTCGTCCGACATCTCTGTGCCCTCCTGCGGGTTCGTCAACACCTGCTACTTCGTAAGTCCCCGCCCTGTCCTGGCGACGGCTCTGACGAGCCCTCCTCTGTACTCTCCCGTTCCCCCCCGTTCCTTTTGTACTGTAACATTTCCCTGGTTCCTGTTTCCCCCGTTCTTTTCGCACTACCACAGTTCCATTGGTCCTGTTCCCCCTGCCCCCTGTTTCGGTGTTCCTCTTCCACTATCGATGTTCCATTGCTCCTGTTTCACTGTTTCATCTGATACTGGTGCTGTTCCATCGCTCCTGCTCCTCCAGTCCCGTTACGCTATCAGTGTCCCCCTTGAGTCTTACTGCAAGGTTGTTGCTGATATCCACCTCTTTATTTCACGGCGAAGGTTGAGACAAATGGCTGGAGATGATGCGAATGACGAGATAAGAGCGGCTGGTCACGTCCTGCGTTATTGATGACTTTTTAGCGTGCTGTGCGCGATGGAAAAAATCCGGGGCTACAAAAAACAGGTTTCTCTCGTCCAAGCAGATCTGCGGAGCTAGCATTTCTGTGATAAGTCTTAATATAAATGATAGCAGATGGTATTGATCAGATTTTTAAAGCCATTTTCACAGTTTAGGGTTTCACTTTATTTTCAGGGCGCTGCTTGGTCACCTGATTGGCTGGCCGGCGTGCAGAATAGTGTCTCTTGTGTGCTGTGGTGAAACAATTGCAGTAAAATAGTTGATGTGGAATATAAAAAATGCATAGTTTGCATTTGAATTTGAAGAAAAAATCTTCATTTTAAGGGCCATCAAACACTGAGCTGGTCAAAATCTACCCAAAGTATGTAGCTTCGCCCTCCGGCTGTAGCTAGCTGTGGGATTTTTACATTTTTAGTTTGTGATATTATATTTCCTGTATGGTTTCCAAAATAAATTTTCCAAAAAAATCACTGCATACTGTCATTCAGAATATTTGCAACTCTGTTTGAATTGAACAGAATATTTCCATCACTGTGGGTGATAGGAATGCCTGTGTTGTCACCATGGTGACAACCCAAAGCCAAATCTGAAATTTTAGCAGCACAAAAGATATTAATTATACACTAGGCATAGAATTGATAACTTGAGCAACTCCCATTAAAACTGTTAAGCATGTATCTGAATGCATAGAGTGTGTGCCCTCAGTCAAAGGCTTCTCACTTCATGTTTTAATCATCACTCATTTTGGGGATTTCATTTTTGTGCTCTGTTGCATTAATCCCCTCTGCCATCTGTCTTCAACATATTTCACCAGCCAGTCTGCTCTTTTAGGCATTTCCTTTTTTCCTTGTAGGCATTTTGCAGATGCTCTTATGTAGAACAGCTTACATAAGCAAATAGATACAGGGTTAGCCAATGAACTGTGCTCATGCTAAGTCATCCGGGTCACAGCCAATAGTAGTAGTCAATACATAATCTTATAACATAAAGGTAGATGCCATAGCAGGTGCTGTAGGGAAAAAGAGAATGCATTGTTACTAGGAGGTAAATAGTTTGGGGGATGTAGTTTTAGATTTAGCATTGATACAGCTTGCAAAACATTGGGTGAACTGATGTGCAGTTTAAATTTGCTGAAACTGCCAACCGTACGACGTTTTTTAGTCTTATATTTGGGCTTAAAATCTTGTGTCTGCTACTTTTTTTTGCTAAGTAAGACAAGAGACATTGCCAATGAGGTGGTTTTACTCATTTCAAGATTTGCCAATGAGATTAGACAATTTCACTAGCCAATCAAAAAGCAACTTTTTGTTTGACAAGCTAACATTTTCTCCTTGAGAGAAAAAACAAGACTAAAACACTTGTTAAGACGGAGTTGTATTTGCAGTGTAGGCGTGTTTTCGGTGCTACGGCAGACGGTCAGTGACATTTGCGGTTGCAATGGGAAGCTCATTACGCCGCCTGGGGGCCCAGGTGATGGAGAGAAGGGCCCCCGTTAGGGAGGGGGCAGTAAAGTGGCCGACGGAAGCCGGGCGGAGCCCCGTGGCGGGAGTGTAAGGTTTGATAATAGATCGCAGGTAACTGTTCCTCTTGCCGCGCCGAAGGCCAGGACTGTAGATTTACGCTGTTTTCTCATACCCCCGGCGGTAGCCAGTAACGGGGGATGGAGAGAGGAGTGAATTCCGCATATTTTGGCCGACTGTAGATCAGACGAGCAGCAGCGGCGCTTCAAATGAGCTGCGGGGCTTGATGCCACTTGCAGAGAGACCAGCAAAGAGAGATTCACAGTAGTCCATTCGGGGCAGTACTTTCTTTTATACTGCCTTTACAGCACTGTCTTGTTTTATGTAAAATGATTGTCTGATAATTTGTTTCATTTTCTAGACACAAAGTTTCATAGCATAAAATATAAAGTAGCAGCATATGAACTGTGCTGGATATATTAGGTAGTTATTGTACGTAGGTAGTAGATGGATATCTAAAATAGGTATAAAAAATAATAGGAGCTTGCTGTATCATAAACTATCATCATTCATTGGAACCTTAGCAATTAACAGTACATTGGTAAAGAGGGTACACTCTTGAAAGGAGTTAGTGTTGAGTAGTACTCGTCTGGGACTAACTCTGCAGAAGGAACCGTACAGGAGATCTGACACGCTCTTCAGCCCAGCTCCACCTCAGAGGGAAGTGCTCTAGTCGGTGTAATAAGATTGCCCACGGCGCGATGGCTGCACAGCTCAGCTGGCGGACCGCGATGGCGAAGGGACGAAACGGAGCCGATTGGCCAGTTACACTCTCTGAGGAGGAAGTGAGGGCTAATACGAGCGCTCGCAAATCGAAGGAGGAAGTTGCGGGGACTACAAATGCGAGTGCGCTTTCCGAAATTGACAGGGTGGAAAAAGCGGCCTTTCACGCGCATTCCTCCAGCGAGATTCGAAACTTTATTTATACATCACTT
Source organism: Anguilla rostrata (assembly GCF_018555375.3). Taxonomy (NCBI): domain Eukaryota; kingdom Metazoa; phylum Chordata; class Actinopteri; order Anguilliformes; family Anguillidae; genus Anguilla; species Anguilla rostrata. The sequence goes on along the minus strand of NC_057939.1, from coordinate 42,327,826 downwards.
TCCATGTAGCTCTCTAAAAGTAAACTTCCAAAAAAGGGGAATGAACTTTTAAAAGTTAGATTGAACTCTACCACCGTGTATCTCTTTGGCACCAAATCTGTTTTTCTCTCTAGCAACTGACACTAGTGATATTCATAGTGTTCCATTCCTCAGGGTATTTTTGATTGCCAATGTTCGTTTACAGTACAGGAACACAATAAACCCCAAGATAAGATGTAACCATGTGAAGGCTTTTTTTCCCCTTTATCTGCAGCTGAAAACCAGTGAAAAAATGTCGGTTAAAAGAATAAAAATCTTTGGTCTCCTCTGAAGAAAAGCAGTAGAAAAGATTTAATCATGTTGAACTAAGGGGAAGTCTGGTCAAGTGTTCACATTTCATTTATTTATGAGAGACTGTGTGCTATATCTCTTTGTATGCAGTTATAGATTTTTCTTCTTACCAAACTGCCCATTATAAAGCAGGGTTATTGAAGGAGAGAAGAAGTGGAGCACAGTTTTCTTTCCCTCATCGATCCTCTTATACTTTACTACTTTTTATCTGTCAATATTTCCATTAATAAGCCTATCACTTAATTTATTCAGTCATGACATTGAGAAATGCATAGATTTATATACTTATTCATTCAACCTTTAGTTTATACCTTAGCTTTCCTGTTCATTCATCCCCGCAGTTGCCCATACATAAATGAATGTAGTCATTTATTAAATGTCAGTTCATTTACTCTGGCTCATCACCTCTTTGGTGAACTATGCATTTTGTTTATTCACTGATTAAGATGGATTACTAAGCTGCTTCCGATGGAAGATTTAACCAGAGTATGTTGTAGCTCAGCTGAGTGTTTTCTTTACCAGACCTACTTTGGTGACTTGTGTGTCCTCTAAACTCACTCTGATGACAGCTGCGGAAAGGCTGTCAGTACAGACCGAATTTTGGTGCAGAAGGTGGAAGAATGGGTGAATTAGCGAGCGGATTGCCAGGGTACGGGGCTCAAGGACGAGGGGTGGCACTTAACTCCGTTTAGACGAGTTGACGGGCGCCTTCTCGGCAAATGGCGCGTTAGCTTGCGAGCGAACAAGAAGCTCGGGCGAAATGACTGACAGGCCGTTTCGCCGCGGCAACGGTCTAGCGTGCCGCCGTGATGTACTGTGGGTGATCTGTGGGATGTGTCTGTGGTACTGAGCTCTCCACGTCTTTGTAGCCCCGCTCGCCGTCATCACAGATCATGGCAGAGCAAGAGAGTCATCCAGAGTTCCTGCAGGAGGAAGACGACAAGGTAGGAACTTCCTGAGGCTCCGCCGCCCCCCCCCGCCCCCCACTTCCTGTCTCCTGAAGCCCCTGCTGTTTTATGTCGGGCTCTTGTCAGTTTCGTCCTGCCCTGTTAAGGGATGAAGGATGTGCTTCTGTTCTCCATATAGGTTTTTTGCCTGAGGGTACATATAGTTTCTACCTACCTGTCTACCCACCCACCCCCTCCCCATACGCACCATTTTCCTTCAATCCCCCCCCGCCCTTATTCCTACCACGTTGTTACATGTCTTGTTGTCTTGTGTGTGTGTTGTGTGTGTTTGTGTGTGTGTGTGTGTGTGCGTTATGTGTGAACCCCTCTTTAATTTCAGCCGCCTCAAATTTTCGCCTGATTCAGGGGAGCAGATCCTACCCTAGATAATGGCTTGCCGTCGCCACTAACCCCGATCATTACTGCATAGAACCTTCCGGAAAAAAGTCCTAACGTCCTTGTCTTTGTCTTTTTTCCCCCTTTCCCCTCTTTCTCCCTCCTCTTCTTGGTGTGTTTTCCCCCCTCTTGTCTGTGTGCATAACCGCGTGCGTAGAAACAGCCGTGGACTGATTTTGCTCTTCTGAGCGGGGGAAAGATTGATAGTGAGATTTGGAAGGCAAGTATACATGTATATATGTACTGTGTCAGTGCCTACATATGCTCACAGTGCTTGGTTCACAATCTGACTGCTAGCATGTGCTTTTATTTATATATTCTTTTGCTTCATTCTCTTTTTTGGCCCCTCCTGCATAAGTCTGCTCATTTCCACTGGTTACCTGCCTCCAGCTTAAACAAAAGCACTGAACAGCCACCTTTTTTCAGTTCGAGCTTTCCTCCAGAGCATTTGTTCGCATCACGCGTCTCTTCCCCGACATCCTTGCTTTGCCTATTCGGTCGGTTCCCTCGGATGGATTTTATTTCTGTTGCCGGGCATGAGTCTCTGTTCCCCTCGGTGCCTGCACCTTGCATGCCAGCGCTGAGAGACCGCGCCGCGGACGAGGCGGCGGGACCTCCGCCCGCTCCGAGGCGGCGTCGAGCTCGCGGGGCGCGTCGGCGACGCGGGCCGCTCTCCCGGCGAGGCGCGGCTCTGACCCCGGCCGCTCCTCTTTCCGCAGGACCTGCAGGCGGCGACGGTCAACCCCGACCCCAGCCTGAAGGAGTTTGAGGGAGCTACCCTACGCTACGCCTCGCTCAAGCTGAGGTAGGCCCCCCCCCACGCCTCCCCCCCTTTATGGACAAACACACCTTGCGCCGCACGGCCAACGCGGCCTTCTCTGCTCACCCTTTTAATCAATTTCTGAATATTTCGTGTAAATTAAGATCTTTAAATTCTAACAAATAATAATGATAAGAAATAATTACTGCAGGTGACTGTTGCCATGGGACTACAGGGGCAACACCCATAGGTTAAAATAGCGTCCTAAACCACACCAAGTAGTGTTCTAACATGTCTTGCGATGCGTTTCGACTTAGGCCTGCAGAATTCTCCGGAATATTCCCTGCAAAGAGCTCTTTTTTCTTTTCCCTTCTTTAAAAAAGGAAAAAAAAAACTAATGAAATCAGTATCGCCTCGTTCTCCGCGACGTGTACCTACCAGTGCTCGAGAGATAACCCCCTGACCTCTGACTGAACCGTGTCTGGCCTTGCCTGTCAGATATGCGGAGGGTAATAGATATGCCGATTCCACAAGGACACTTAGGCCAACGTAGCAAGAGTTCGTCCTGCGTTGCTTGACCGAAACAGACCTTTAGTAATGGCCTGTCACTCTCCCTGCTGTTGTCATTTAGCAAGTACATACCTCGCAGGAGAAATCTGAGCATTTTCTGAATTCCCTCGAAGATTTGAACAAGCATAAACAAACGGCGCGCAACTAACAGCATTTGGTTGGGTGTTCCAAGCGCAGGCTAAGTGTATCCAATGGTCTTTGTGAAACAGACTGAACAAAGTATCACTTTTCATGGGTGTAGTTCTGCACAGAAGATGAGAGGGGAGGGATTTTCAGAGTGAATCGATGGAGTGAGGGGTCAGTCTTTGGTTCTCTAATCCCTTCCAATTTTCCTCTCCAGACACCAACCGCACTCAGATGAAGAGGACACGCGCAGCGTCAACAGTGACCCAGAATCCAAGGTGAGCCTGATCACACACACACGTACACATGCACACAGGCACATGCGCACACACACATACACATGCACACAGGCACATGTGCACACGCACACACACACGGGGAGTGAGTAATTGTTTTGCAGCTCCGTAAAATCAAACTAGAAAATCCAGGTGGTTTTGATATTCCTCTTCTATCAACTATATCTTAATTTTCCCCACTGCCATGCTGATTTTAGTCTGCTTGTGCTGTGCTGTTCAACATTGTGGAAAAATGTGCTACCTCTGCCACCTAGTGTTAGCCATAAGAAATGCACAAACAGGCAATTTCCTGTTCCAGGTCTCAAGGGATTGCTTTCCTGTGAGTGTTTTCCTCACACTTCCTGTTTATGCTTTCGGTAATTACTGCCAGATGGAGGCTAAGTGTACAGGAACCCCAAATGCAGTACACAGTGCAACACAGTACATCAAAGAGCAAACCTGTTTATCACTGCTAATTGCCTCTGGGCTTGTATAGCTTGGCAGCGTAAGGTAAAGTTCGCAGGGTGAATATTTTCAGAAATGTCTCCTCCAGCAAAAGAACTTGAATGTCGAAGATACTAAACATGGTGTGTCTGCACGTTTAATAATCCTGGCTCTCCTCTGTACATCAGAGTCTTCCATATTCTCATTTGACATTATGTATTTGCCAAGCAGACCACCGTATCTGAGACTTTGCCTGATAGCATCTCTGCAGTCTCTACTGCTGGACATTACAGGCTCAGACTTGGGCCAGGTACTTAATGTGTCTCCTCTACAAAAGCCCTGTAGTCAGAAATCCAGTGTTCTTCAGTGCTGCCCTTTTCATGTAATGATATATGTGAGACCTATCCGTGTAGTCTACTGCGATATGGCGCTTTTATTGGTAGTTAGAGGCTGTCTCACCTAGTCCCTCGCAGTATAGGTGTAATTACCATCGGTCTTTGTAAGAATAATGTGTATCTTTATGTGGAGGCAAAATAATTGACACATGATTTAGGGAATATTTTTAAATTTGTTGGTTAAGAAACCATTCGGAGACGGCGGCACAGTGGTGTAGATAACCTTCCGTAGCATACCCTCAGAAATAGAATGCAGTAAAAGAAATAAAACCTGTAACTCTTAAAACCATGTTTTTGCTATTTCCCGACAGGCACTGTGTTGATATAGTGGGAACAGAATATAGATGCATGTGTGAACCAGATTCAAGTCTAAAACTTCTTAAAAGATTACAGTGTTCCATTGCTGCCACCTTCTGGTTATTTGCTGCAACTTGCACTGCCGGTGCTGAGTGACCAAGCTCTCACAGTGGCTCCCAACTGTTGCTTGTGCCTGAGATGGTTTGACTGTTTCAAACGACAATGCATGTTGTCTATTATGCTTTAATATAATAAATACATAGCATATTTAAGAACATTAAGATGTGAATGTGATGTTTAGCTCATTTACACTAATAATTTTACCTACTGTCTAAAGCAGTTTTCAAACTCTGTCCTGAGAGACTCCAGTACTTGTAAAAGAACAAGATGAAAAGCCAGCAAGAATCTGTGGTTTCATTGAGCAGCATAACTGTTCTGGTATAAAGCAAAGCCAATATTTCAGGTCATATTTCTCTTGTATGGAAGGAGCATTTGCCAGACAAAGATGAAATTTCTGAGTCGTTCTGTAATTTGTGTCATAGAATTCTGCAGACAGGAGATCTGTCTTTTTTAGAGCTTGCACTCATTTAGTTTGTCCTTATGACAACCAGCAATCAGTGCATCTGTGCATATGGCCTGCATGCAGTGTTGCGGAATCCTGGTGACAATGCGACCGATGCAAGGAGAGCTTGTGTTCGTTGCGCATATCGCTATGAGACCCTCCTGGCTGCTATTTGTTATTATGACATCCTGCATTCCATTTGTTTGTCGCAATGATACCCTGCGCCAAATGCACATCTGGTTCTCACGACCTACAGTTATTGCATCCAGTGGCGGAGGTCGAAGACGGGGTGTCTGTCATTACGGCAGCCCGTGTCCGTTCTTTATGTGCCGTTTCAGCGGTCTGCGGCGTAAAGTATTCTGTCGCGGAGGCCGGTTAGCCGCTTCATCGGCTGGCAGGACACGCGCCTGTCGTTACGGCGGTCTGCAGTCAGCGCGTCTGTTATTACGGCCGTCTGCGAGCGCTGGCTCCGGCGGCGAGCTGCAGTGGAATTCATTATCGGTCCCGCAGTCAAACACCCCGCCCGCTTCTCCTACAGGGAAACGTATCTGTTGCCGTGATTTATTGGCCTATCGGGCAGCCTTGCGCATGCAGATTTACAGTAGGAGACAGCGAGCTCCCTCCGCGGTAAAGGGCCCACATCAATTCCGCACAAAGAACAAGGCTGCTTCGTTACGGCGTGACATGGAGTACAAGGCGAGAGGAATCCGATTACAAAGCTGGAAGAATGCGTACACGACGCCGCGGCGCAAACGTAAAAAGGCGGATCCATCACTTAACGGCGCTGATGGGATTTTGAAAGTGCCGAGTTTATGCATTGTAAGAAATGAACGCCTTAATTTATCTTCGCGCAGTTTCGCACTTGCTGAAGTGCCCCGCAGGACCGGCCAATTTAACGCGGGCTTAGGACAATTTACTTTTGATATCTGTTAGCCTAAAGGTACCGGATGACTGTCTGCAAAAGACCTTCATTATTTAGCTTGATTTCATGCTGAATTCTCATCTGAATTATGTTTATAAGTTACACTCCCATTTCACCTAAAATCAAATGAAACTTGTCATCATATTCCAATTCTGAATTGTATAAGCAGTCTTCTAGAACCAGGAGATTTAAGATAATACGATGGTTAAAATGCAGGGAATTGTTTTACACATTAATTTTTCAGTGCTTCATGAACATTGCACAGCCTCAGAATAGTTTGACTGTTGTCCTCATTGTCATAGTTCCTTCACACAATACCTATAGGTCCCAGCCCAGGTATATCCACCTAACCAAGCTCAAAATGCACAGGGCATTGCGGACCAAACAAGTAAATGAAAGAAGTGGTTCTGCATGCAAAGTTTGGAATTCATTTAGCTGTGCCAGTGTTGCAGTGTGATAGCTCAACAAGACTGGCTCTCTGTCGTAAAAATTTTATGTTGTATCTCATAAAGGCTTGTTCTCCATTTAGTTGATTTCTGTCATCTCGCAGATAAATAAGAAATGTAACAATTTTTACACTATCCACCATATGTGTGTGCTGTTCATCATTTGGGATTTAATTAAATATGTTTTGTGGGTTTAATAACGTTAGCCCTGTTATGTTGCCCACAGATTGTACTTTGCTAGACCAGGCACAATTGAGGGATCTTGACTGAATGACTGGTTGTTTGTTTTTCTGGGTGTGCCTGTACGTTTTTATGTGGACGAGTGTGTGCGCTTGCGTGTGTGTTGATGAGGGTATCTACATGAGCGTGTCTGCATGTGTATGTGTGTACATGTGTCTGTGCTGGTGTGCGTGTGACCGAGTGCTTATATGGTATGGGCGTGTGTGTGTTTCTGTGTCCGCTTCTGTGAATGTGAATGAGTGTGTGTGCTAGTCTGTGTGTGGTCCTGTGAATTTGAATGCGTGGCTCGGTGCTTGCGTGCATGTGAATCGCTCTGCGGGTTGCCGTGTACTTACTAATGAGTCTATTTGCATATGTAATTAAGGACACGTAAGTGTGTGTGTGTGTGTGTGTGTGTATGTGTGTGTGTGTGCACGCATTTGTGCTTTTTCAGCGTGGGAGTGAGACGGTACTGAGTAGATGGTTCTTAGTGAGATGGTAGTGAGTAGATGGTACTGAGTGAGGTGGTAGTGAGTGAGAGTGTACTGAGTAGATGTTGCTGATTAGATGGTACTGAGTAGATGGTACTGAGTAGATGTTGCTGATTAGATGGTGCTGAGTAGATGGTACTGGATAGATGGTGCAGATTAGATGGTGCTGTATAGATGGTGCTGATTAGATGGTGCTGTGTAGATGGTACTGTGTAGATGGTGCTGTGTAGATGGTACTGAGTAGATGGTGCTGTGTAGATGGTAGTGGCTGTATAACGTGATTTGACAGGAGCTCTTGCTCTGGGATCACATGATGCCCGGCTGAGCCTGAGGCGAGAGGGTGGGGGGGGGGGGGTGCTGAAGCCTAGTGAAGCGTGTGTGAGTGGAGCCATGGGCGGCGCGTCCACGTCAACGCTTACACGTCCCAGAGCGCAGACCCACTGAGCAGCGAATTAAGGCTGCTCCCTAACGCGGGACCTAGGCCCAGCACACGGCAGGTATGCGTGCGTGAGGTATCGGGGAAAGGTCCGATTACCGCGTGTTGGAAACGCAGACGTAGACGTCTCTTTCGCTTACTCGCTTATTGACCACCGAGGCAACGAGCAGGAAATGAGCGGGAGCTTTGATTGCAGAGGAAATCAATCAGGCGTTTGAGCGGAGAGGCGTGCTCATTATTTACATACATCGGCCTCGGATTGCATACCTCATATACCTCAAACGTGTTTCGTAATGAGCGTTTATAGGTTGCGTACTCACTGAAACTAGGTGAATTTACACGCGGAAACCTGTAACAGCACCGTAGCTCCGCTTTTAACTTAACAAGGTAACAAATGTGTTGCTTTATTAGTCTCTCCCATTTCTTAGTGGCTGTTACACCCACTGTTACTCCTGGTAAATTCATTTTGTTTATTAATTTTTTTTACAGTTTAGAGTACTTTGTAAAGCCTATATGTTTTGAATAGTTTCATTATAGTGGAATTTCCACATTATATTCTATAATTTTTATTAGATGAGAAGGTGTGTAGAGAATTTATATGAGAAGTGCCTGAGTGCAGTCAGCTGGCAGCCGAATGGCCAGAAAGCTGTCAGCCAGAAGCCGACTGGCCAGGTGGTGGACTGTCAGCTCATGAGTTCATATTGGTGTCTGGAAGTCTGAAAGAGCTGAAGTTTTTTTTTTTAAGGAGAAATGGAGTGTGTGGCAAGCGAACGAGCGGTAATCAGTTCACACATTATTTATTCCCCTTCTGTCGGGCTGAAATCTCTGTGGAGAGGCAAGTGAAGGAACGGGGCTGAGGAGTGCTTAGCCAGGGTTTTTATATGAAGCGTCTAAATCCTTCCTGCTAAACTGTGTCAGGATTTTAGGAGTGCTTAAAAAATGGATGTGTTTCCTTACCCATGTTGTTTTGCACATTAAGTTATATTGTTGTTTTTTGGAGCGTGTTTAAAGAAATTATATGAGGCGTGCGTGTAGTGCCTAAGAAGTATGTGCTTTATGATGTACTCCAGAATGCAAATTTACCACATTAAGACTAGCTGTTTTCGATTTACATTCGGTAATATTTCACTTTTTTATAACCAGCTCATTTGAAAAGCATTGGGTGCGACTAGAGCAGAACTTGTGATTTTGAGCAAACTTGTTCATCTCAGCTCGGCTTGTGATTTTTTTTAGATGCTGTGTAAGGTTGGCTTCTTGGACATCTATGTTTCAGGCTGGATCAAAGCGCAGCATTTACTTGCCTCATCTCATCTGTGAAGTAGTGCCCCAAGGCATTCTGGGATGACATCATCTCCTGAAAGTTTGATGAGTGCCACAGAAGTGCTCAGATGGTGGAGTGCTGCTCGAGCAGGGGGAAAGGCAGCAATGAATTCTTCATGGAGGCGAAAAGAGTTTAAAAATATCTCCACGTGAACTCCCCCTTACCTCACATCTAAGGACCACCCTGTCAAAAGCAAAAATAAAGGGTGCAGGAACTTTTTGTTCCTACCATGAAAGCATGCAGTTCATACATTTTCAGTGTCAGAAACGGGTTTACCTCGATGGGATTTAGGTCACCCATGTGTACATAGGTAGAAAAGTACCGAATTCTATCCCGATTCTTTTCCAGTTGCATTCGACATTCATGCCCGCATTTGCAGGGGAGGCGGTTGCATCGCTGATTGTCTTCCCCCAGAGAGCACAAGTCAATAAAGCATTGGTTCCGTGTTGCATTGGTTATTCTGAGTGGTGTCCTGAGGCTTTGAATGAAGTCTGACATTGATCTGAATCTGCATGGGGGCAAGTAGGCAAATGTTTCCCATAGCAGTGGAGTTGTCCAGAGACTCGTAACAATACCTTCGCTTCTCTAGTGAAAGGGCCGCAAATCTCACAAAGCACACTCTAGACAGCCGGTTTTTGCTATGCATGGTTAAAATTGAGCAAAGTCATTCAGAATATGACGTAAGCGGTCTTGGCAGATGGCTCAATCTATAAAGGTCGTAACAACAAGAGGATCTGAGTCGAACCTATTCTGCTTAGACTTTCTTTTATGGGGTTATTTAGGGAAAGAAAAGAGTCATTCAGAACATTTTATGGTTCGGGGCCAACCCCCCCCCCCCCGCGCGCCTTTCCCCCAGCTCAGTCTCCATGGTCTATACCCTTGCCCACGCTCCCTCCCCAGGAGGTGATGCTCAAAAGATGTAGTTGGCAGAGGTCTTGGGGTCTGTTGACTGAACAATTTTTTTAAAAGCAGCAGCGACGCCACTATCTAGACTAAAAGAAAAACACCTCCTCTGACAGAAAAGCAAGTAAAAAGCAACCGCGTTGTGCACTTCTGGGGAAAAAAAGCCCCAGAAATAACTGGGCTGTCGCCGTTGAGCTCGGCTTAAACCGAGCAGCAGGGGGCGCTACTCTCAAGCTCTCTGCTGTGGGGAGCTGGGTGAGAAGCTCCGACGTGCCGCGCAAAGCCGAATGAATGGAGCGAGCGACTGTGCCTCGAACCTGCAATGCAGTTCCAGACACGTGTCTCATCAGCAGCCGCTAAGTGCTTTGTTACGGGTTTATTGCCTTTTTCATTAGCGTGAAGTTGTGTTCCTTCCTGCTGGAGAACGTTGAGGTTTTCTGCTCTCCTCCCCTGCCAGAGTGCCTTGGTTAAAAGCCATAAAATCATACAGCTCATTCTGAACAGTTAGCATGAGCACTGAAGCATCTCTCACAGCTGACCCCTTACTGAATTCACATGCTGCATTTACAAGATTAAAAGTAGTCCCTTTCCTCTGTTTTTTTATTTATTTATTTTTTACTTTGAAGTATAAATTCTCTTTTCTCCTGTATAAAGTAAACTTTTGGTGAGAATAGCTTAACCTTACTCGGATCAGGAAGGGATTTATGCATAAAAGGCTACTAGGAAGCAAAACCTGATGGAAATGCAGGTGTCCTTGTTAAGAGTGAATGAACATGTCTTAGTGGGAGTTTCCCCTGCAGCATTCACTGTTAGTTCAGTGTTAATGTTGCATTCGCTGTTAATGGCTGTAATGTGGCCAATAGACGCCATCGAAGTGACCCAAAAAAGGCATTTGCTAGGCAATTAACACCTGGCTATTTCTGGCCTGGAACGTTAGAGTGAGAGAAAAAAAAAATAAACGAGGGGCTTCTAAGTATGACCTATTTCACAGACTGTTGTTTTTTTTTTCAGTTGTTGATCATTTGAAAAAACAATTTTCAGTAAGAAATATGTGAAAGCAGGTATGGCGCTGGCACTGCTGCGCAGGTAATGGCTAGCACTGCTGCTGCTGGAGAGCACAGACAGGCCACAGCTAAGAACCCGCTTCCCCTGACTCTGTGTGAGATTTATATTGCTACCGTATATGATTGGTCCCCTTACAATGTATGACATTTTAAGGTTCTCCCGAGTGCGGTCTCCCACTGGTGATATATGCTTTAAGATATATGATTGGCCCCTGTATGGTACGTGACATTTTCCGATTTCTCCCCCATATGGGCCACCGCCGTTAGATTTATTTTTCTCTACAGTATATGATTATTTGAATAAGATAAGGTATTAATGCAGTGCCTATCTCTACGCCTCGTTCATCATGCCAAGGACACCATGAAAGGGCTTTTTGCACAGTTCTTTGTGCTGTACGGCACTTTGCCCCCAACACCCTCCCCCTTACGTACGTTCCGAGACTCCGTCGCTTGATCTGCTGTACCCCTGAAATATTATGAAGGATTTATGCATTACCCAACTCTTCATTTGCCAGTCAGATACGTAGCAATATGCAGAATTCAGGACCCAGGACTTCTCTCAGACAATGAAATTAATTAACTGTTTAATCTACGGATGAATGACATTAACACACATTTACAGAATGTAGCATCCGAAATGTATTTAGCAGCTTGTCTGGGTGAAGTGTGAGCTCGCGTTATCCTTTCCTCTGTGAAGCCAACCAAAATTTGTTGGTGGCAGTAGCCTATGGAAAATAAGGTTACAGGTATGTTCTTCTCACTGTCCCCATTTTGCTTATCTTTATGGCACAGTGTGGACTCCAAACTATCTTAAAAATGTTCTTACATTCACAGTCTCCTAACCAAATTGTTTCCATAGAATTATTTGACTGATACCCTGAGGATAGACTTTGAGAAAGGTCAAAGACGAGAGAAAGATGGCGGCATCTTGATAGACTTGGCTTTTTCTTCACCAGTTATGAAAATCATCTGTTCCAGAAAATGTGTGATGTGTCAATTCTCTAACAGCTGCCCTTAATTCTGCTCTTGGTAATGGAAAACAGCCTCTGGATAGGGCAAGAACATTTAGGTGTCAAACCGATTAGGATTTTCATCAAAAAGTCTGATAAATGTTGAACCCAGCAAGTCTGAAGGACCAACACACTGGATTGCATCTGCTTCAGACTTTATCTAATTGAGTCGAGGCTACCCTCAAAGGCCAAAACAAAGTATTACAAACTCAATTTCCATGCCTCACCAAGATCAGTGGTCTTCCCATGTCAGTTCCTGCTTCCATTCATGACAAACACAAGGGTATTTTTAAAAGTATTTGTTGACATCTTTAAGTGCAAATTGTGATTTAGATGGCAGGGTTATGTACACACAAGCCCTTAATGAAAGAGGACAGTGGCTTTGTGAGATGTACAGGAGGTACCTGTAAGGACATTTAGAGGGTACATTGTGTGGGAGGAAAGACCAGACATCTTTGAGACTGCCGAGTAGAACAAAGTAAGATATACTATTTACAAATCCTACAATATTAAAGGTGTAAGGTAGAGTGAGTTCACAGTATGGATAAATGGCACTGCTGTGGATGACACATCTGTCCTTTTCAGTTAGACAGTAAACAAATCCTATTTGGGAGCAGAAACAGTGTGCAGGTACTGTTTCTCTGCATTGTTTCCACAGAAGTGCTCAAAAGTAGCTGTGTGTGTGTGTGAATGCATGTCTGCATGTGTATGCATGTGTGGGCGTGCACGTGCGTGCGTGCATGTGTGTTTGTGTGTGTGTGTGTGTGTGTGTTTTCTGGCCAGAGCTCATATGCTGCAGTGTGAGGCACTAAAGAACAAATGAATATTTAAAGAGCATGTGATTCACAGGCCAGCGTCTGCAACCGCCTCCATTGCCAAGTTTGAAAGCTACTCTTTGTTGCTTTGTAAGTTAAAACACAAGGGAAAGCTTAGGTGTGTTGTCGCAAAGTCTTATTTGAATACATTCTATCATAAATCTATTAGCTTTTTTTTCCGGAATAGAATAATTTACATTGAAATGAGCTTTAAATAGAGTTTTGTGTGACAATAAGTGACTCATCCTTTGTCAGATGGCACGGTGAGACAGATTGCTGATTTCTCTGAGTACCAGCGAGCGGATGGCGGCGTTGAAGCTCGGGTGCTACGTGCCACCCGGCTTCTCGTAATGGAAGCGCCGCCGTCGAGCGGGTGCCCGCGGGCGTCGCTCGCAGGAGGACGTTAGCAGCGCTCTCTGCCCGCGACCGTGCCAGGCGGGCAGCTGCAGGAGCGCGAAGCCCGACATCATTCTCTTTAACTCTGCGTCAGTCCGCCAACCCCGCCGGGGGCCCGTAAAGTGAGATTTACGCCGCCCGAGATTTGTGTCACTGAGCCGAGATGTAGTTTACAGTCGCTAACCTTGCAGGGGTATTACTGCGCTTATGTGTGCCTAAAAGTTTGTGTAAGTGTGGGTGTGGGTGGAAATGTTTCTCTCTATCTATCTCTCCCTCTTTCTCACTCTCTCTCTCTCTGTGCTAGTTTGTATATTTGTGCATGTGTGCAGATATGCGTTTGTATGTATCTGTCAGTCGTGTGTGTGTGTGTGTCTGGTGTGTAGTGAGAGAGACATAGACGGACCCACTGATAGACACACAGACCGGTTGAGAGACCGCACAGCAGCAGAAGTTGCGTATTAATACCTGAGTTTTGAAGCACCACACGTACCGGGCTTACGCTTCACTTAAACTTAAATCTAAAAACCCCAGAAGGTGAACTTGGGAACTCTGAATCTCTTTAACATTGCGTAAATAGCAGAAAAAGCAGTGCATGAGACAAGCATGCTGTGCTGTGATTGCTATTGAGGTTAGTGACAGGTTTTTTTTAATGAATCAATGTTCATTTGTTGCGTGACCGACTGTTAATCTGCCAGCTGGTTTGGATGGCACAGCGGCCATGATGTCGTCATCTCGTACTTTTCCCTTCACGCCTGTGTCCTCGGATACTTCCTGGAATTGCAGCGAGCTGGTGCAGATCGTTTTAGCACTAGCTTTCAGGCAAGATCACAGTTCATTTTCAACCAACCTGAGATCACCTTCTACAGCACTTCTTTTTTTTTTTTTTTTTTTTTGGTGCGAGCCTGAAAAAAATAGTCTGTTACGTGACCTGAATTTTGAGGACAAATGTACTGGGGTTTGGTGAAAGCCCTTCAAGAAAACCAGGTGTAAATGGCATCTTATTTTTAGTGCCCCCGATCCAATTAAGTTCATTTAGTTAAAGGACACCTACATCAGTTCTGTGAGAGGACAACCCCAGAAAAGTTTGGCTGGATGTTTACTTTTAAAGTGGTTGTATCTTTGAAGTAAACTACTGACTGCTTAGAGAAACAACCAGACAATGGGACACTTGTACGTACTGTACCATGTACCCAGTATAAACCAGGAAATACATCAATCTTAACAAGTATTTTCGTCTTATATTTTGCATTAAAATCTTACTTTTACTTTTTTGCTAAATAAGACAAAAATATTGCCAATGAGGTGAAACATTTTTACTAATTTCTAGATTTGCCGACAGGGTAAGGCAGTTTCACTTGTCAAGCAAAAAGTAACTTTAAACAAGCTAGTCTCTCATGCTTGAGAGGAGAAAAAACGTTTTTTAGTTTTATTACAGGATTAAAATGATGTGTTAAGATGGGTGTCTCTAATGTCTCTGTCTTTTCTCCCTGCGCAGTGCTTCGCCGTGCGCTCGTTGGGCTGGGTGGAGATGGCGGAGGAGGACCTCGCGCCCGGGAAGAGCAGCGTCGCCGTCAACAACTGCATCCGCCAGCTCTCCTACTGCAAGAACGACATCAGGGACACCGTGGGCATATGGGGAGAGGTGAGGGCGGGGCCGTAAAAGGCCGCCGGAGCAAGGGGCGGGAACTGGGAGGGGCCTCGGGGCCTATGAGGCTATAGGGGCGGAGCTAAGCTGTGAGCGTGCTTGATAAGAAGGGGAGCTCGGCTGAAATCGAACCACAGCCAAACAGGGCGCCGCATGCAAACACGCGTAAACTCATTGCAGCTTCAGACTGTTCATTTTGTGACACTGTGTGCCAGTGGGTGGCACAGATTCAGATTCTGCGGAAGTGGCATGAAACGACGATAGCTGCAGCAGAGGAACAGAAACTTTGACAGATGGATGCTGATGACTTTGAAGTCGCTTTCGTTTATTCAGCACAGCCAAAAAAGGAAAAAAAAATTTCCTTGATGAAATATGTGATAGTGGCGTAGAACCCGAAAAACAAAAAAAAGGGTGTGTGCGTGCGTGTGTGTTTGATTGTGTTTGCCTGTGTTTGAGGGGATGCGGTATCTGTGATAAGGTGCATGTGTGTGTTCGGGAGGAAGGTTGCCGTGTATAGAAGTGTAAGTGCATTGTGTATGTGTGTGTGGGTGCGGTACGGGAGCAATGCGAGCGCAGTGTGTGTGTACGTGCGGGCGACCAGAGCGGATGTGCGTGCCTCGCAGATGGCATACATCGAAGGGGAGCGCGGAGTACCGCGGATCGGGCTGATATTTCATTCGGCGCTCGCCGTAATTGTGACTAAAGCGATCTTTTAAAAACTTTTATGGCTTAATTAATATAAGATCAAATAAAAAAAAAAGCAGTAAATGAATGCAGCCAGGAGCCCATTCTGCTGTGTTTTATGCATGCACAATGCTCAGGCTTCTGTGGATAATTGCGAAGGCTGCTAATTTGGATGTCAGGCGTGATGAATGCTGGCCTTTTGTCTCGCAGGTCTAATTTGTTCTTTCTGCGCGGGCAAAAACCACGGCACCGCCACAAAGGCCTGCCAAGATATCATTATACATTACGCGTCAGACAAAGGCGGGCGCGTAACGTTCAATTTGCCGCCAAAAAATAAAAAGACGCGTGCTCTGACACCGAGGGCTTTCTCCCCGCGACGCGAGTGGCGAGCGCGCGCGACCTGCGACGGCGAACAATTACGAGTTCGGAAAAAGTCGCGAGGCGCGAAAACCGAGTGCCTGAGAACTTTTCCGGAACCTTCTCTGCCGCGACCTTTCGGGCTCGCAGTCAGGAGGCATGACTTTGCCCGGGGTGTTGACAGCGAGTGTGAACGACGCTCAGAAAGGCAGGTGGCGGTGGGTGGGGGTTTAGGAGATGGGGGGCGAGAGCCAGCTTATGGAGCCGCCTGGAGGAAGGGTCTGTTTTTTTTTTTTGTTTTTAGGACCGAACATTTTACCTTCCAGTCCCAAAAGGGGGTTCTGTCGCTGCTTGGTTTTCTCGACCGCTAGGACCTGGGGGGGAGGGGCGGACTGCTGAAACAGGCCCAGGAGCCTCAGTACCCCGAGAGTGGGGCGCGCGGGGCGGGTACTGGGGGCCGGTGAAGAAGCGTAAATAACGAAGCGAGCCCACACCCACCCCCCCCCCGCACCCCCGCGGGCGCTCCCAGTGTGCAATTCTCCAGCCGCGGCGCGACACTGCAGCAGAGCACAGCCGTAAATCAGGCGCGGCTGGAGGGGGGGTTGGTGGGGGACTGTGGCGGTGGCGGCGGTGGTGGGGGGTGGGGGTGGCGGTGGGGGTGGGGGGGGGCAATGACGGCTCCCCCCGGGCAGAGGACGTTTCTGCAGCATTCCGGCACGGCGTTACTCTGGGTTTTTTTTCTCCCCCCAACAGTATATTAACCCGCATCTCTCTCTCCGCGCCGCGGAAAAGATCCGGCGCCCGACGCGCGCCTAATGAAAAGAGCGGGAGGCGCGTCCGCGGCGGCACTTTGTCACAGATTAATATTTCATCGTGTCGTCGGCGCCCTTGGCCCGGCCTCTCCGCCTCGGACCTGGAAATTTCCCATCAGCGGGCGGGTCAGAGGTTAGACTCACTGAGACCCTCCCCTGAATTTCAATGCGACCCGGTGGCGGTACGGGGGCCGGGCCCGACGGGACCGTCGAATTGAATCCAAACCGTCCGTAAAGGGAAGGCGGTTTCGTTTTTTTGGTACGGTTTGCGGTTCGTTTTATTTATTTTTTTTAACGGGACCGGTGAAATATCGCCCCTGACGCGTGCGGGAGAGAGAGACGGTGATTCAGCCTGAGGCAGTGATGCGCTGACGGGGAGCTCGGCGTAAAAACGGTCCCCGGGGTAACCTGATTATGAGAGCGTCGCCGGGGGGGAATTAGACCGCCTGCCGTCTCTCCCACTCCTGTCACTGCGGTGCGGAAGGGGGGCTCCGTTAGGGTCCCCCTCTGACAGAACCCCCAAAACCCTCCAGCGGCGGCAACCAAACCAATACGGACGGAGTGTAGCACAGTGGGTAAGGAACTGGGCTTGTAACCGAAAGGTCGCAGGTTCGATTCCCGGGTAGGACACTGCCGTTGTACCCTTGAGCAAGGTACTTAACCGAAAATGATTCAGTATATATCCAGCTGTATAAATGGATACAATGTAAAAATGCTATGTAAAAAAGTTGTGTAAGTCGCTCTGGATAAGAGCGTCTGCTAAATGCCTGTAATGTAATGTAATGTGTTCCTGGAGATCTACCTTCCTGCGGGTTTTCATTCCAACCCTAACAGAGCGCGCGTCATGCTGCAGCTGGAGATCTCGTTGAGCTGCTAATTAGTAGAATCGGGCGTGCCGAATTAGGGTCGAAATGACAAACCTACGGGTTGGTAGATCTCCAGGGACAGGGTTGGTTTCCACTGCTCTACGGCGTAGCCCAGTGTACTGCACGCACAGGCTCATGACGTCAGTTATCTGGGTTGGGGTTTTAGCGACGTCTCCTATCTCCTTTTGGGAGCACGAGGACTCGATCTGTATCTGTAGCTGTTGAAGGAGGCGCGCTTTGTAAGGAGTTTGAAGAGGATGGTGAGATCACCAGGAACAGGGTTGGTAACCACTGGTGTAGACAGTATCACACTGACCTACAGGACAGCTGACTAAACACAAGGCAGAGATGGTCAGGATTTCGATCTGGGCTGTGGAACTTAACAGTGCGCCCAAGGGCTAATGCCTTAGCTGGACATTCCACTAGGAAGCTGTGAAAATGGGCTTTATGGTGTTACAAATGAGCAACATCAGTGCTGTTCATTGTGCATTGTCTTGGCTGTTTAAAAGCTTGTAGGCATGCGCAGGCTGCCACAGAAACCAACATGCACTCTCTATCAGCGATATCATCATACAAGCTGCTCAGTTTCAAACAGCTTCCCTTAGTTTTTTTGATTTTTAAAAAAAACGAAGCCGTTAATTTTCCAATAAGCCGTTCGTTTTTCTTCCCTCTCTGCGGCCTGACAACGGCGTGCATTTCGACAACACATTCGCGATGTCTCCCCTATTTGAAATTTGTACAATTGGGCATTTCCCCAAACGCGAGCATCGCCGCGGCGGTCTGCGCGAACAGCCGGCTAATTCGACGCCGACACGAGGAGCGAGCGGGAGCGTAGCGTCCAGAGAGCGGGAGAGCGTTTCGTCGCTCGAAAACGCGCAGCTGCTCCAGGACTGGAATGACGGACACGGGCGTCTGCCCTACCGCCTGCCCTGTTACTGATAACAGCCAACAAAATGGTTTCAGGAGGGGGGGAGGGGGGGGGGGGGTTGAATCCAGGCCATCGCGAGTCTGTTAGAAATCATTTTCTCGGTTCGTCTACATTGGTTGCTCGTGCAGGGAACAATCGCCCCTCCCACCCCGTCCCCACCCAAGCTGTCCCCGAGGGAGCCAGGATTTACATTCGCCATTTTCAGCCTGCTAATCCCATTGAGTGCTAGCTTCAAGTCCTGAATTTTTTTTTTCTGTCATGCTTCTAGCGAGACTCTTTAGCAAACTCTTTAAGAAGAAGCTTTGAAATATTCTTAGCATTCAGGCGGTTAGAATTTTGAATTTCTACTTTTAACTCGTGGAATTTACCCAGCCCCTCGATCATCCTTCTCCCACAGTCTTATGGGCTCGTCTCTACTCTACTTTACCTTTCTGCTTCAATCCCTTTTTTAAAATTCATGGTCCCGGGAATTATTTCGAGGTGTTGTGAAAATCTACAAACAGCGCTGCTTCATTGACTGTGAAGTCCCCCTTTCTGGGACTGCAGTACCCAGTTCAGAGCTGCCCTTTGCACGCTCGACTTAACTTAGCTGTTATTGAGCTCAGCTTGTAACCACAGGGTTTCAGGTTTATGCCTCAGCCAGTGGCGCTAATGTTTTACCCTTATAAAAGGGGAATATCCCCCGCATGTTACATATACAGCTTTCCCAATATATCACTTGCGAAATTATAAGCAGTTAAAATGGCTGCCGTGAATGCTCAGCTCTGTAAAGGAGTCATATGAAAGTCCTGCACAGTGGAAGTGTTTCCGCATTTGGGTATTGTGTGAGGTAAGGTCAGATATGTTTACCGTGGTTGTGTGACGTCTGTGTATAGGACGGAGTGTGGCACAGTGGGTAAGGAACTGCGCTTGTAACCGAAAGGTCGTAGGTTCGAATCCCGGGTAAGGACACTGCCGTTGTACCCTTGAGCAAGGTACTTAACCTGCATTGCTTCAGTATATCCAGCTGTATAAATGGATACAATGTAAAGTGCTATGTAAAAAGTTGTGTAAGTCGCTCTGGATAAGAGCGTCTGCTAAATGCCTGTAATGTAATGTAATGTAATGTGTTCGTCTCCCAGGGGAAGGACATGTACCTGATTCTGGAGAACAACATGCTGAACTTGGTGGACCCCATGGACCGCAGCGTGCTCCACTCCCAGCCAATCGTCAGCATCCGCGTCTGGGGCGTCGGCCGCGACAACGGCAGGTAAGGAGCGCGGGCTCGCAGGTCTGCGTGACGATGCGCTTCGCGCTCGCGTCACGCGCACCCTCACGACGGCCTTCTCCGGCCTGGAATCGATCGGGTTTTGTCCTTTGCTATACAAATGAATGTGAGCACGTGTGTTTCTTTCATAGACACGGTCTGACATAATAGTCATTGAATCCAGGTCTCTGGAAAGCATTCTTGCTAACACATTTGTCTCTGTTTTTATATTATTGCCAATATATAATCTGAAAATACTGAGGTTTATAGAGGCGCAGATCAATTGTCTGCACGGAGAGATTTTGCTGGCACGTTATATTCTAACTTTGAAGTGTCTCCTATGAACTGAATGTCTTTGTTTCACTTAAATGATTGAGGGGTTTGGCCAAGAGTTGGACTGGTTTATTATTATGCGTGGTGTTACAATGAAAAGGGCTGTTGGAAACCAAAAGACGTGGGGGATTGTTTCAGTCGGACAAATATGAAGGCTTGCGTAATGTCTGCTCGAGACACACAGGACGTGTCCCATGTACAAAAATAGCTAATGGTGCGTTCATTCACCTTTTGACCAACGTGAAGTGATCTCTGAGACGAGCTGCAGTGGTGGCTTGTCTGGCTGACAGGCAGCCTATCCCATCTTCACATACATGATTGGTGCCTGAGGATTCGTATTTTCACTATTAATCAGCGAGGAGCTGGCTATATATTAGCTGAATAAACAAGGTGAGGAGAGCTTTATTAGTGACAAGATTACTTCGTTAATTTTAGCATTTGTGCTTCTGCAGCATTACCTTTCCCTCGTTAGCCCGCTAATGGCCTCAGCTGTAGCTTGTTAGCCAGCTAACGTGAGTTAGAAAGACCCACACATTTTGAATCAGAGGTACGCCACTGCTAATCATTATATGTTTGTATCATCATTTTAGACTCGCTTGTATTAGGAATGTGTTTGATGACACGCAGGTTTTTTTACTCGCGTTTGTAGCGGAGGATAATGACTTCAGTTTGACTGAAGAGACGGTGTGTCTCCCAGGTGTTCTCAGCTCGTCTTCGAGCAGTTTTGTCGAGCGCTACCGCCGCAGTTTCTTAATCCACATAATTCTCGTGACGTTCCTAATACGCCTCTGGCAGCTCGGACTATCCGGAGCTCGGATGCTGACGAACGACTCGTGGAAAACTGCCGCAGCGGTGATAATCCAAGACCCCTGAAATCCGGGCTTGTTCGCTTTTCTCTGATTTTGCAGATGGTACCATTTTATTTTTTTGTAATAGGAGTTTTTTTTCTCACATCACCATAATGATCTTAGACAGCCCCTAAAAAGCCAAATGCTGCCATCGCGTAACACCTTTCTCTGTTGCAAATTGTGCAGCTCGTCGGAGGGCAAGCAAAGGCGGCCAGGTGTTTTCTCTCTCCAGAACCACTCTCGCACATCCAAAAAATTGATCCTACATTTTTAAAATTGCTTCTCCTGGCTTTTAGTCACCGGGGAGTTGAGACCATTAAAGACAGAGAGAATCTTACTCGCTGGTTTCTTTGGAGAAGGTTTTTTTGAGGTTATTTTGTATTATTTTGTGTCTGTGCACTAGCTGTTGAGAATATGATTGTACAGAGAGGTTCATTGGGCATTGGAATATAGAGCTGGTCTACATGTGCTGTGATCATCATACCATCAGCACTACATTTGCGATGCACTAATACATTTTTCTATGGCATTTTCTTTTACATCCTTTGCTTAAATTAGTTATTAATAGGCTATTATAAGTAGTGCAGTGCAGGGTGTGTTTTACTGGTGTGCATGCCCTGGAAAAACACAGTGTATAAACATATACACAATGCTGTCTTTATATGCCTATAGTTATATTGCCATTAAGTGTGAACTACAACTACTGTTATATTAACGGTTTTTCTCATGAAATCCGTGCTGTTGTAGTCATTCCGCACTGAGACGCGCGTTGATGATGTCATAGTTCCAGCCGGGGGGGAGGCGCAGGGATCGGAGGCCGAGGCGAGTTTTCCGCGGCTATGATTCTCCGTGATTTGTGCCCGCGGCTGTCGGGGAGGCAGAGGTGGGCCCGGTGCGACGGCGCCACGGCCGCTTTTATAGGCCGCAATCTGGACTTTTACTGCGCGTCGTTTTGGCCCGGTGGACATTTTCCTTCCCGTTGTCTAGTTACCGCTTCATCTCTCATTCGCCGCATTCGCCTGGGGGGGGGGGGGCGCGGCGACGCGTACCGGAGTCTGATGGCCAATTTGGCCGATCGGAGGATTTGCGATGCTAGCAGCAAACGTCCACTCGAAACAATCACCATGCCGGCATACTCAGAAGAAGTGTTTGGGCGCTGTTCTAATGTGAGAGGCTGTCTGCACCTCGTCTAGCTGTGAATGGATTGTAAAGAATGTGTGCGGCATCTGGTTTGGATTTTGTGTTTATCGGGTCCAAGATGCAATGGAGTCTAGATTCTCATGTGCTGTTAAATTCTGTCATCTTTTTTTTTGTTCACGTTGCTTGAGTGCTTAGTTTTATTTCCCGTTGTATTTTTTCTTTGTCTGACTTTCTTGTGAGTTCTCGTTATGCGTTCTTTGAATCTTTTTTCCTCAGTTTGACTGAGCACTGATTCCTTTCCTGTCTGACTTCACTCTGTTGATTGTAATTTTTCCTGACTTTGACTCTGTCAGGTGTCGTTTGTCTTTATATAGCCGTAGCTTCCACAGACCCTGCTATTTGTGACTTTCATGTGGGAATGTGGGTTAGAGATAAAGAGAACCAGCAGGGGTGACATTCTCTACAACAGGGGCGAATGTTTTACTGAGGCTCACAGTTATACTCCACCTTACGAGACCCGGGCCTTGGTCCTCCCCTACACCCTGCCACTCCACACACACACACACCAAAGTAAGTGAGGTCATCCGTGCTCACCTTGGACAAGCAATGAATCAACGAATAGCATATAAATGAAAAGAGGTGGTGTAACAGCCTGATCTGTGTATGAACGGAGCGAAACGTTCGCGTAGCTGGCTTGTTGTTTAGGCCGAGCTAACGGCCGAGGTTGACGGACAGGCGGAATCGCTCGAGAACCCGCCCCGTTTCCTTTATGTTCGGAATCAATTTTTTTTTTTTGTCCGTCCTCAAAGCTTATGAAACTTTCAGGGCTCAGGTTGCCACGGTAATGGCGAAAGCGTGTCGGGGGTGGGGCAGCCGAGCGGAGACGGACCCGACGACGGCGGGCGTTCGCGGGGGGCCTCCCATTACCTCCTGCCCCCCCGCCCCCCGCCCCGAGCCGTGCTTTAGGTAGTAATTTATATGGACTCCGAAAATGAATATATGCATTAAACAAGCACTCCGGTGCCTGATGAAAGGTCACCCTAACGAATCTCGACAGTTTGATTTTTCCGTCTGGCTAACGGTGGGCCCGCGATGAATGATTGATGATAAAACAATATGCGCTGATGCAAGTTTAATCTTATAACATGCCGGCGAGGAGCGGCGGCTTTTTTTGGCGGACTCTTACCCTTACCCCCCCCCCCCCTCGTACCTGGCTCGTTCTCATACGGGTAAGGGTGGGGGGGGGTGGGCGTCGTGGTGTCTGCAGTCCGCCGCGGACTGCAAATGAGCTCTCTGCCCCTGTCGCGGCGCCCGGCGGCGTTGAGAGCTGCTCTCTCTTTTTTTTTTATCGATCGCCGAGACGACCGGGACGTAAAACATCGGGCCGTAACTCCCCCTGCCCCGCGGGAGTCGGGAGGACAAGTTTGGAGGGAGCGCAGCGCAGGGGGAGGAGGCGGCGCCCGTCCCCGAATCCCTTTACGCCACCCCGTCCCGTCCCGCGCAGCGCCGCGGCCCGACATCAGAGGGCGCTGTTTTCAGCGTCGTCATCGACGCTGGGGCTGCAAGGGTTTCGATCGCGGGACCAGGGTCTGTCTGCGTGCGCAGTAAAGCTCATTAGGGCGTGCGATGAGCCGCATTTATTTATTCATTTATTGATTTTAATTTATTATTTTTTTCCACTGACCCTCGGATGAGGACATACGCTGAGGTTGAACATAAATCTCACGACACACAAAGTCTGCAGAAGCTAAACACAAACTGCGCCATACGCACCACTCAAGGCCGCACGTGTTTTACTTTGTGTGCTCGCCGTTTGGGGGTTCAGGCCTTGTTTTTGCTCTCTTTCTGCGTCTGTGTAAAAGCGTCTTTGTGAAAAAGCACCATACAAATAAAATTCATTTGATTTGATAAAAAATGTATTGTCTCATTAAACGTAAAAGCGTAAGTACAACGGCATGTCGTATTGTAATTCAGAGGCATTAGTACCTCTGTCGTCTTTGCCGCGCGCTCTTATTCTGAAGGATTAGCTTGCGATCCCGGCAGACGCAGTCCGTCCGGTCGTTAGACTCTCTGGGCGGCGCTGCAGTGTGTGTGTGACGCACCGTGGACTCCCGCGAGGATGAAGGGCGTCCCAGAGCAGGCGGGCTGCGGGGCTGAAGGGCGTCCCCAGACGGTCTGTCCGCCCGGCAGCGTGAGGACCAGCGTGTGAAAGAGCTTGTGGGGACTCTGTGGACTGCACGCACACACGCGTGTACCTGCGCAGATACATGTATGCATAGAGAGAGGTGCACGTGCGCTCGCACACAGGTTCGCAAACAGTAGATCAACACACACGCACACACACTCACACGCTCTCACACACACACACACACACACATACAGGCACACAAATGCACACACAGACCCACATACACAGGTACGCACACACACACTTGCAGGTCACTCACAGATGCGTACATGTAGATGTACATGTACGGCAGATGGGATGTGTGTGTGTGTTTGTGTGTGTGTGTGTGGGGCGGGGAGCGGGACGGTAAGGGAAGTGCAGGTGTGTTGTAACGTCTCTGTTCCTTACGAGCGTGGGGGGAGGAGAGGAAGAGGGGGAAAATGCTGTGCTCGACACTTTGCGCCGCGGTCCGCCCTCTCCATTGTCTATGAAACTGCATTCCATTGCTCTCTCTAATTATGGCCTCTTCTGTGGAGACCTGCATATCTCTAAATGACCCTCCTTTTAAAGTGATGTTAAGGTCATCGCAGGTGGAATCTATATGGGACACCTACGCATGCGAGCACCGCAATGGCTGGATGTACTGAATAACGATGAGAGAATTTATTATTTCAAAAGTAACGGCTTCATGAAATGTCCAGGAAATGACTCGCGCTCCGGCACTTTCGATTGGCCGCTTTTCCACATGAAAACCTCGGTTCTCATTGACGTCGCGTGTTCACACCTAATTGTGGCTGTGACGGTGCGATCAGGGAAAATCCATAGACTTCAATATTACCGCCCTGACAAATGTTTTTTTCGACTCTAGGACCGGTTGCCATAGTTACAGCGGCCCGACCCAGGCCATAATCGTATGCAAGGGGAATGGCAGAGGCGAAAGATCAGAGGTCACGGATGACCTTTTTGGTTTTCTCGGACAGTAATGGTGTGGACTGTCAGTCAGACAGACAGGGCCCATTGTAAGGCCGTCGGCCTCTTGATAGATTATTTTGTGGGGGGGGGGGGGGGAGTTGTGCGTGGTTACCGTGTGACTTCCCTGCTTCAGCTCGCGCTTTCCGCGCGTGATGCCCCCAGAGTGGCGTTGCTTTCGATAGCGTTGTTTTTTTTTTTTTTTCCACACGCCACTGCGTTCAGCTTGCTGTGCAGGTTCGACCAAACAAAGCATCTGTTACCGTTTGTTTACTTTGTCATTTCTGCTACCTCAACTTCTGTATCTTATTAAGTCCGCTTCCTGTGGGCACTTTGCCTTGTAAGTCATTTTAGACTTCAGCGACCGCGAGATGAATGTAAACGTAATGCTACAATTTCACAGTTGTTTAACCGGTACGTATTAGGCTGCGGTGTGCTAATTTCGCCACTTACATACTAAGCGCCGCTATCGTTTAAGCGTAGCGGTTAAACCTGTTTGGCTCGCGAGCCACAGCACTAGACGCGACGGTCCGGTTTCCTGCGGCGGCCGTACATCGGGGGGGACGGGTTTAGCGACGCGCGGCGGCGAGCGCGCTCAGCGCCGCCACAGCTTCCGAATGCGCCGTCCAGCCCTGGCGGGGCTCGGTTGCGTCTCGCCCCCGGCCACGTGGCTACATCGGGAGAACGCCGCATCGCCGCTGCTGCGACCGCACGCCTCAGCGGGACCCAGCGTGCCACAGGAATTCTGCTGAGAGCTCAGCCCAACCCTTCCCCCTCTCAGACTTTCTGTGTGTCTCTCTCTCTCTCTCTCTCTTTGTATCTCTCTCTCTCTCTCTTGCTCCCTCTCTCTCTCTCTCTCACCCACACACACACACACGCAAACACACATGCACACTTAGTCATTCCCTCTCGCTTTTTGTAGCACTTTCCGTTCTCAGTGTAGGTTTGCCTTCTAATTCCTCTCTTTCTATTGATTTCTCCTTTCTGTGTACTCTGTTACCCCTGGTCTTTTTCTCTCTCCCTCTCTCTCTTTCTCTCTCCCTCCCTCTCCCTCTCTCTCTCTTTCTTTCTCTCTCTCTCTCTCTCTCTCTCTCTCTCCGTCTCTCACTCCCTCTGTCTATCTCTCTCTCTGTCTCTCTCCCTCTCCCTGCCTGTATCTGGTTCGCTGGCTCCCCCCTCTCCCTCTCGCCGCATTGAGGGTCGCGGAGGCGCGGGGGACGGAGCTCCCTGCCTGAGTGACAGGAGGCAGACCAGAGAGGCTGCTCCCTCCCGGACACCCCCGTCGGAGGCTCCCAGAGTGGCACCGAGCGAAAGCCGAGCGGAGAAGGAGGAGGGGGAGGAGGAGGAGGAGGAGGAGGACGAGGAGGACGGGGGGAGTGGGTGGGGGCTTCGAGCGGCTGTGGGGGGGTGGGGGTGGCGGCGGGGGGCGGGGGAGTGTTGTGGGGGGTGGTGGTAGGGTGTGGGGGTGGGGGGGGGGGTGAGGAGGAGAGCTCCGTGCTCGGAGACAGCGGGGAAAGGCATACACTCCTCTGGCAATGTGGCTGACGACCTGCACAAACGGAGCGATGCTGACATAGGACCGGCCGCACGCGTTCTCCGGGGTGAGTAGCCTCCTCCTCTTCTCCTTCTCCACCTCTCCGCGAGGGTTGCTAAGAGGGGGGGTGGTGGGGGGGTGGGGCGGGGGGGGAGGTTTGGCTAAACGCCAGGAGCCAAGGCTCCGAAATCTGGACATAGGAAAACCCTCGGCTACGCGGCACAGCTAGAGGGAGAGTGCCTTGCCTGCCTCTACAGCTGCTCTGCCTTTCCGTGACAGATAGCCAGCATTGTGATCAGCCGCACTGCTGATCGGCTCGAACATGTGCTACTCTGACAGTTCTGTGGTGAGAAAAGTTGGTGCGCGTGCGTGCGTGTGTGTTCACCTGCGTGTGTGCACGCACTGTTTCACAGGCGCCTGGTGGAGGCGGGTCACAGTGTTGAGGGGGACGTTTCTGCTAATGGGAGACGAGCCAGATATTTTCCCTGAAGACACTTGCATTTTTTTGTATGATCTTCCTTACTGCTAAACACTGATTTGGCATCATCGTTTGGAAAGAACAGAAAGTGATTCGCGCTGGAATGCTAGTCATTTGCTCAGGTTTGAAACGATACCCTGCGGAAGTAGTTTCTTGGGAGCGCATAACAGTTAATTAAAGAACTAAAATCATTCTAATTGGGCAAGTCTGTGGCTCATAGAAAGTTGCTGGCTTTGTGTACTGTTCACGAACCCTGAAAAGGTCACAGTTGTTGTTCTGTTTTACCCATGTACCAGGCTGAATATTAAGTGCGCATGAATCATTGTCAGGGAAGCCTCTTGAATGTGTTATTTAAAAAGTCATCAGCCTGCCCACTTTCCAAAACAGGAGAGATGTTTCTGGGTGTTCCACGGAACATTCTGAAATGCTTTCTCGTACCAGCTTTGTGTGACAGATGGTTGTAATGGTAGCTGAACTCAAATGAGCTTATAAGCGGTCGTGTGCGTGAAATTGCTCCAGGGTGTCGACAAAAGCAATAGCCCCTGACCCATATCACATGAAACTCTCAACGTTAAGTGCTCAGTCTGTGGATTCGGCCTTGAGCCAGTAGGCTTTGACAGGGGAAGGTGTACCCCAGGGGCCCATCCTTGGTCATTACTTTACTCTTTGCAAGCCAGTTTGTGATGGATTTAGAAATACATGGCGAAATATGGCTGGAGCGATCATTGGGGAGAGATTTTTTTTTCTCGCCTTGGCCTTTCAATTCTACCTGTTCCTTTGGACCCAGGATTATCGCTCACCTGTTATTTATGTCCGCATCTGCTTCCGCCGTTCCAACCTTGACATTTTGGGGCACTGGGACGGAAGACGGCGAATGTGAGAGCACGCGCGGACGTGCTTCCAGGCTACGTCGTTAACCTTTATTATTTAGCAAGTCTCTTGTTTGCCTCCCCTCCCCCTCCCCTCCCCTCTCCCCTCCCCCGGCCTGTAGTCTTGCCGCTAGGTTCCAGCAGGCTGCTCTGCATTATACATGCTTTGAGTGAGAAAGCCTCCTGCCTTCCTGCCTTCCTGCCGCTCTGCAGGCACTCCCCCCCCTCCCCCGGTCCCCTCTCTCCCTCACCGCTCTGACATATTTTTCATTTCCTCCTGGCAGCGAGGGACGGGGCCCCCCGCGCCACGCACCGCGGAGGTTAGCGGGACGCTCCCGCTCGCCGCTCTCCCTGCCCCAGCCTCCCCGCGCCGACGTCGTAAATTTCCTCCCTCCCCCCCCTCCCCGCCCCTGCCCCCGCCAGACAGCCCTGTTCCCATTGGCCAGACACTTATCTGCCTTTAATTAACATGCGGATGATTTAGCGCAAAAGGCGTCGCGGTGTCAGGCGGTGCTGGAGACCAGCCGTGCTCTAAGCTGTTGGGGATTGATGTCTGACGGAGCGACTGTGTGATGTGTTAACCCCTTCCACTGTGTAGCTTGAAGACCCTCGCTACATGCTTGGATTCAACCTTTGGCCATATTTACTTAAAGTACGAGGTATATCGAAGTACCTTGGAATGTTTTGTTTTTTTTAAATGCAGGATTTTTTAAATTTTGTTTATCATGTGATTATTTTGCAATTGTCTTTAGTGTGGTATGATTGTATGGTTGTCTTTTGTCTTTGTACAGTTCTTTTTTAAAATATGCTTTTGCAATAGGAACCATAGCTAACTAGTACCACACCTTGGAGGTGAACCCCAGGAAATATATTTTGTTGGGATTACCGAGCAGATAAACGAGTTTTCACAGAATTACAACTAGTGCAAAGTCCATGGCCTAAGTGCAGACAGAGGCTGCATCTTAAAAGGAAGGCAGTTGCATCCTTAGAAGTGAGATCCCTTCAAAGGTAGTGTCCTGGTGGAAAATAAACCACAAAGGCTACACATTTGGGACACACTTTGAAGGTACTATGATGTCAAGGAAAGTAACGTGATTAGGATGCATGCTAAGCAAGTTAACTGTCTAGTTCATGGAACGCTCACCAAGGCTTAAAAACATTAAATATATTATTCCTGAGTTGTAAATAATTTAAATGCATTTTTGAAAATGTAACTACAATGAATTATCGAGTTCACCGTAGGCTCACACTTGAAAACAAGCTCCACCACTGTATTCAGCTGCCGTTATTTTAACGGAAGTAAGAAGCCAGACGCAAAGACCTATGGGATCCTACCCAGCAAAGGATCCATACAATGCTGCCTTTCAAAATCGTCCGAATGGAGGCAGCTTAGCAGGCATAATTTCTCGCTAACTTTCGAATGAGACGTGCCTCGACGCCTCTCCGCCTTGTAAAACTGCCGGCGAAGGCAGCGTTTTTTTTTTTTTTTTTACCGTTTGAGACAGCCTCAGTCACCCCAGCGTCTTTCATTACTTATCATTACCCAGAGCACCTGCGGAAATTGTACATCGCTGATGGATTAAGCGGCCTCGCACCTGCTTAACATTCTCGTGCTTCTGCACATCGAACGTCGCATAAATCTCGCGACTGACTCCCGAACGCGGGAGAACGACTGTTTTACACTTGCCTGAATACGGCAATCTCTGTAAGCATTGTTAGCGGTCTCCTTCAGAAAATCATTTTAAAAAGTCGGAGGAGACCCAGGAGAGATTCAAGTCCTCGGCTTCGACGCTTCATTTTTTTTGTGTGTCACCTGAGCAGTCAAGGTTCTGAAAAAGATTAGTGTTACGGATGCCTCTAAGGGGCAATCTGTATCATCAAAGCTTTAGTCGGATCTTTTTGTCGTTAATCCAGCGTCCTCAAATTAGTCTCTCCTTCACCGTTTTGAATAAATGAAGGTGTTCTCTCTTTGCACTTGAGACGGCTTGTCTGCCTTGTTGATGTTTTGTCTGTTCCAGGCTGCGTAAACGTTCCCTTGTGTGTTTGCCGGGTCTGTGTTTGTACACACTGGTGGGTGTTTACACACGCAGGCATTGCATTGCATCGCATTCATTTAGCAAACGCTGCTAGCCATAGCCAGTTACCATACAGCAGTCAAGTGCTTTTGTGCGAGTACATGCAGATGAATGCTTGTGGGAGTGTGCGTGCACAGGTGCGTGCCTGTGGGGTGTGTGTGTGTGTGTATGCGTGTGTGTGTGTGCTTGCATGTGCTCCTCTGTGCTTTGTGTGTATGGGTAGATGCTTCTTACTGAAGGGAAATATTTTACAGTCCTGCAGTAAAGAAGCTCTCAATAGCAGGGTTGGAGTTGGTGTAGAGAGCCCCGGTTTAAGAGCAGAAGCTATCAGCTCTGTGTAAGAGCCCTAGAGAGGAGAGGAGATTCAAAAGATTGAATGCTTCTTTGACAGAAATATATAACCTGCATGGTTTTACTGGGGAACCAGACACACACATATAATGCAGTCTGTATGTATTTGGACAGTGACACAGTTTTTGTTGCTTTGGCTCTGTACTACCACATATTGGATTTGAAATGAAACATTGAATATGTGGTGCATATGGACTGCACTGTATGTATGGTCATATTGCTGGCGCACACACACACATGCCCCCTGATTTAAAAAATATTTTAAAAAGAATTTAAAAAACTGCTGAGAAGTTTTTTGCTTGCATGTCAGTCATGTATTGCAGTGTGGGGTTTAATACAATACAGATGTGTTTGCGTGAATTATTACTGTGGCAAACACGCCTGCCACAGGCCACCGAAGTGGCTTTCTTTGGGGCCCTCCAGCACAGAGACACAGGGAGATGATGTTAAAACAGTCCACATTTATTCCACGAGGGTTTGGCAAGATGGTATAGCCAAATGAGCAGATGTTAAACCCTGTCATGACAGAGAGCTGCCTGGTGTGGGTGGGGATGGCAGATTTAACCTGTGCGCAGTGATTACCTCACTACGCACAGGTGCAGCCACTCCTGTTCCTGGGTCCAATTAGCCTGGCCAATTATCTAATTCTTCACCAATTATCCAATTGGCCAGGTCTAATTAGCTTGACCCAGGGCAGGTGTGGCTGCTTAAACCAGCCATCCCCACACCACAATTACATTTGCAAACCCTGTTGTGATCAGTTTTGTCCCTTTGTGTGCAGATGAACAGCACATGGTATATGATAGTTTATCCTCAGGTGAAAACTAAGGGCCTGATTTACTAAGACCTTTACCATGTGAAAAACAAGCCCTAGATGTTTAGAGTACTGAATCTATAACTACATGGTTTCAAGTTTGAATCCAGACAGTGGCATTTCTGTAGTATCCTGAAGCAAGGTGCTCGAATTTTGTCAAGGTATCTCAATGCACAGAGAAGATTAAATGTCTCGAGAAGGGTTTCAGTTTTATTTGTACTGTTTTTCTGAACCTGTAAACTTTGTCTTCTAAAATAATTTCGCACTGGCTATTGAATCACCCCAGGAATAAGGGTTTTCAAAACAATGTTCCTTCCGGTCAGTGAGATAAAACCCAGCCTTCAAAATAACAGAGTAACAGCTTATGGCGATTTTATTCCCCTGCATGGCATACAGCAAAATAAACAAGAGAAAAAATGGAAAACAAATCATCAACATCACCGCAAATGCATTTTTCCAAGTTTCTTTGCTGCAGTGTAAAAGTTTATGAAATGATTCTTTTTAAAAAATCATTTTAAAATTTTTTCCTCACTGTAATCCCGATGTGCCCAATAGACAGCGTGTTAATCACCGTGACACACGTGAGCTCCAGACTTTCTGGCAATTTCCGGGCCTCCCCACTCTTTCCTCCAGTAGCGCTGGTCTCGATTGCCTCACTGCGGTAAATGGCTCTTTGTCTGATCGAGCAGATGTGTTTGTACTGCATAATGGCAGGAGATTTAACGACTGGCCAATAAGGAGCGGATTTTCGGTCGGCTATCTGCGGTTCTCGGCTGACGGCAATTGCAAAAGCGAGGCTTAGCTCTTCATTATTGAGGGGTACCGAGGACACACAGATATGTCCTTGATAAGACTTTCACACAGACATGGATAGCGTTACAGGCTGCTGAGGGCTGGTGCGCAGGCTAGACAAAGACTGTACAGACCGCCTGTTGCATGTAATCACTTTCCTTTTGAAATTCGCCTTGCAGGAGGGCAAGCGTGCGTGCGGACCTCAAGTGTATGAATGCGGTACCATGTGTGTATCTGTGTACTTGCATGTATTGTGTGTGTGTGAGAGAGAGAGAGAGAGAGAGAAAGGAAAAAAGAGGAAAGAGAGACAGAGTAAGAGAATGGCAGGGTCTCCCAGGGTCCTGTGCAGCTGCAGTCTCTCCAAATCGAACGCGACTCTTCCTGAATCCGTGTTAATGGCTGCCGCTTCAGGCCTGGTCTCGGTCGTGGCCCTGTTAATTGAGCCATCGACGGGGTGTATAAATTATCATAAATACGCTGTCATTGTGACAGATCTTCCCGGAGATTATAATTTTGCTATAATATTGAACATCTTCCCCGTGCCCCCCCACCCTCACCCAAGGTGGTGGGGGCACCCCCCAGTGTAAATCGAAATGGACAGGTAAGAAACCTACACGTGACCCCTGACCCATGTCCCCATCAGTGTCTAGAACAGGCTCGAAAGGGGGGTAGGGAGGGGTGCTGTCATGGCCTGCAAACACTTGCGTTCAAGGCAATGCTCTTTGTCAGTTTTTTTTAAGCATCATCCAGTCTGTTCCTCCGCAACCTTGCACCAGCTGCGAGGATGATGTCATCGGTATTCCGGTTCGCTCGCGGAGACTCCCGGGCCGACTGCGATTGGACGTTCAGGCATACGCTTAGCGCCCTTAGCGAAAGACCGATCGGTTCGATAGCGTGACACCTTTTTCCAGCGTGTCACGGATGCGTGTCATTCTTGCCGTGTGCCGGCGCGGCGCGCGAAGCTCATTTAAGATACCGTCCTGCGAAAATGTTTGCATTGATTATGCGTGCCGTAGACCTCGTCTCCGTGGGTGATGGAGTAGTCGCCCACGCCGTCGATGTAACCGCGGTGACTCACCGTGCAGTCAGCCGTTAGAGGCGCAGACGGAGAGGGGGGCGCGGATTTAAATGGGTGTTGCTGCCCGTAAATGCTTTTATAGTAATGGCGGTAATTAAACAGAGGGCCTGGCTTCGGGGTAATGGCGCGCGGGGCCCGCGTTTACAGCCGCGGCTCTCGGGCTGCGCGCGCTGTCCTTTTAGGGGCACGGGCCCTGGCGCTTCTGGGCGCGTCGCGAGCGCTGTGAGTGACCGCTGATGGAGGGGGGTCTGTCTGTCGTGCGTCTGCTGGACTGTCTTTGTGTGCGTGTCCGTCTGCTGGACTGTCTTTGTGTGCGTGTGTATGTGCGTGCGCGTGTACGTGTGTGCGCATGTGTGTGTGTGTTTGCGTGTGTGCGCACGTGTGTGTGTGTGTGTGTGTGTGTGTGTATGTTCTAGGTTTGAGTGCGCATGCATGTGCAATCTTTGTCAGTTTATTAGCATAATAACTTGTATAATATTATTGGATGCAATTATTTGTATAATAACTGTGGGTTTTTATGTACAACCTAAGCTTTTATGAGGCTTTTATGGTGTTGAGGCCGAGTTGAAGGGGAGCATATGAAAGAATGCAGAAGCGCATGTTGTGCCTTTATTATATGTGGAATTTGCTACCAGTATAATTTTAATGTTAAAGAGTACTTTCACTGTCTGTGACTTGGCTGATTGCTATTCTGTTCTAAGATTATATTCTTTGTCACAGTTCACTGGCACTGCGCTGAATCCACGGCTACCAGACTTGAAAGGGAGCATTGAACTTTATAGTCTTCACATCAGGGACACACAGAATGGGTATGGTGAGCACCCCCATGTAGCCAGAGGCCGGGCCACTAGTGTGTCACAGAGGGTTTTTTGTAGGGGTGTGAATTAGATGTCAGGTACCCTGAGAGCAGGTGACCCCCGAGGGACTCATTACCGTCTCCCGTTAAAGAAAATCCCCCACCTCAGAGTCTGGCTTAGTCGGGGTGTGTGCTTTGTGTGTGTGTGTGTGCTTGGGTGTGTGTGTGTGTGTGCGTGCGTGCATGTATGTGTGTGTGGAATGGGGGTGGGGGTCTCAGTACAGGAGGTTGGGGGCTGATCCAAGTTTAAACTGCAACCCCCATATTGACCGCACTGTTTCCCTCTGGGTTGCTTCTCGACCTCGTTTCTGACCACTGCAGTGTTAGGGCAGGCCCGGGCATGCAAACCTCTCTTAGGTCCACGTCTCCGCACGCGAGTTTGGGCCACTGTGCGGGACGGGCGCAGGGCGGTCGACAGGCTCGATTTAGCGTGCCTGAAATGGAGGAGCCTGAAACGGGCCACCCATGCGGTTTCTGATTTGAGGGTGAACCATGAATCTCCACCAACCAGAATCAGTCAGCTGTGCTGATACTGCAGATTCAGGAAGAGCGTGTATGAGGCACGTGATTTGGACTGTTGTGCTATCTGGACAAGACTTTCTACTTCACCTGACAATCTATATTGTTGTGGTAATCGGAAATGACCAGATTATGTCAAGGTTTTGGATTTTGGAAATGGGATATCCTGCACTGGTCTGGCTGAGATTTCTTTCTTCACATGACAATCTGCTGTATTATTATTATTTTCTTTTAATCTACAGGTGCCACTGTGAGGATGTGGATCTGTGGAATGTTTTGGGCTCTCTCTCTCATACGTTGTGGAGTATCTGTGTGAATTTGGCCTTATCTGTATTGGACTTAGTTTGCCTCTGACAGACCGCACAGCACTAACTGTGGAATCAGCTGCCATTGGCTGAGAGACATGCTGCTTGGCAAAGTATAACCCAGCGTTACTCAACCCCAGGTACTCTGGGCCACAGCATGTCCAACCATGCACTACACCACCAGATTTCACTCATTTTTTGACCTCCTTGGTTTCGGAAGTAAGCTCATGAATGAAATCAGGTGGTGTAGTGCATGGCTGGAGCAAATACCTGCAGGCACTGCGGCCCGCAGGACCTGGAGTTGAGTAGCCCTGTTGTGTCCTGTTGTACGCTGTATAAGGCTTAATTGCTGAAATAAGTCGGACACCAACGGGGCCTATTTGGCTTGTTTATACTGTCCATCTCTGCGAGGCTGTGTGGCCGACGCTAAATAGAATAAATTGACATGGATGCCACCTTGCGCTAGCCCTCCGCTGATTGACTGTCTGCCAGTCAGACGGCACAGAGCGACGCACTGAGCAGCCAAACTGTAATCAGGGAGGGAAGAGGGATGGGGTTCGGGGAGCAGACAATCTTCCGTCAGGAGAGGAAGAAGCGCGGGGGGGGGGGGGGGTGCATGGTACTCTCACAGAATGGGAGGGGGTGGGTGGGAGGCAATGAAGCGCATGCTGAGATAAAAAGGGAGGTGCCCTGACGCAGGTAGACAGAGGGAGGGAGAGGCACAGGTTTAATCTCTCTAACACATTTCAGTTTGACTTGACATGATATTGCTTTTTACCGGGACTCGGGGAGTCTGAACTGTTTTTCTTCCCCCCCTGCAGCAATACAATTCGAATTTTGATCGGTGCTTTGTGCCAAGATTTGCGCCATTGTGAACGCGAAAGACATTGGTAATTACACCAGCGTAGACTGAGAATAATTACATGGTCCATGTCTAACAGATGCCTTGGGAAGAAAAATGTGTAATGGTAGACACTTCCTACATTAATATAGTCTGTCAAATCATTTCAGATGTCAATGATGGCAATGGATGATAGCTTTACCACCCAGTTACTGTCCTGATTGTGGAGCATGAAGTGCGTAAGGGTGGAGCGCTACAACTTAATTTATCATGTAAGGAGGAGAGTGGGCTTTCACTCTCTGCTTGCTCTCCTGGGGAAGGGGTGAGGAGACAGGGATGTCTCTATCTGTGTTATAGAAAAGATGGAAGCCGTTCACAACTTTAGGTTATTTAATTTCTATTGCTGTTCTTTCCTCTGATGCAACAATTCCTGGGGAGAGAGAAATTGGGTTAAGGGCAGGGAGAGGGAGATAAAATAATGGAAAAGTAATTTGATGGAACATGTCTTCACTAGATTCTTGTTCCATTTTTTTTTCCTCAGCTCCCTGTTTGATTCTTTGCCTAACCTTGTTCCAAATGCATTAGCCTGTCAAATGCATTGGCTTTCCATTCTGCCTACAAACAGGCAGGTGAATGACATAGGCTGTCTCTTCCTGCGTCTGGAGTAATGTGGATTTTTTTCCTTTGAATTTTTAAAAATCTTTTTTACCTTTGAATTGGTTACATTTTCTGTTTCAGAAAATGTTCATGCAATTGATTGCAGTGCATTCTAACATTGGACTCTTAAGACAAGAGAAAGGTTTCTGATTAATGTAACTTTAATGTTTCATTTAAGTTATTAATGAACCATAACAACCTAATGTGCATTACTTTATGGTAGGGTATGGTAGAGCTTTCAGCTGTGTCTGTTTGGATGAATTTGTTTAAATTGGTTACTTGGCCCGTTTTCCACAGATAGTTCCTGGGGAAGACACCGCAGAAGAGATTTACAGCTACAAGGTCCTTAATTGCTTAAAGTATTTCTTTAAGCTGACCGTCACAAAATAACACAGGATTTGTTGGCTCGCGTTGGAAAATGGCGGCGTTGCTCTTGTACTGTTTTGTTCTGAGGCTTCGCTTTCATGCCTGTCTCCGGAAAAAACGCTCTCGTAGCGAGGAGCGGGTCCATATGGCGGGAACGCGTCTGAAACGTGACGGGGCAAATCGCTGGGAAAAACACAGGTGCTGTCAATAACCTTCGTTCTCCTCGCGCAATCTGTCATTTTGCTCTCTTTGCCAGGACCTTGAGTTTAATGGCAGTGCCCCCCCCCCCTAAAACCCCTCATCCACCCCTCCCTTCCCCTTGATACTGCTCATCAAAGGACAAAATCACTGAAGTGGCTGTCTCATTATCTGAAGAGCTGTGGTAGAAGAAGCCGGTTTCACTGTTACTTAAAGAAATCCACCGAACTCTGCACCTCGGCACCTTAAAAAGAGGCTGGTGAATTCAGTATTCAAGTTATTTGATGTCATCTGGGTTCTTTGCACCTCTGGTAGCTGAACCCATTAACACTCTTTCCATTAGATACGTTTTGTACTTTGAGTATAGGATTGTATGCGTATCTCAGAAATCAGAGAGCTTTGAACAGACAGGTACAGCTATCCCAGCTTCCACAATGCACAGGTTCTCTTTCTCAGACAAAAGAATGCAAGATTCGATATACCGATACCATCTCTCTCGGAAAGAAATTGGGGGAAGCAATTCGGCAGGTGTTGCATTTTCGATCACGCGAGGTCACGACGCCTGAAGCGCCACAGCGCGGCTCGACGAAATTCGGCTGTAAGCCTTTAATTTCCATCGCCTTTCCCTCTCATTGTCTTTCCCATTTTCCTGAGAGCGGATCAAAGCGCTGGGATATGTTGACATGCGTTACACAAAGAGGTAGCGCAGTGCTTATTTTTCGTTTTCGAGTCCCTCCCTTTGATTTTCCCCGGTGTCCCTTCACTTTCTTGGGTAGTTGGACAAGTGGTAGGCTCCCCCTCGATCCTTTTGTCCACACGATGAAGGTGCGGGCGTTCCGGAACGCTACGCTAATGCTACGCTAATGTTCTGTGTGGGGCTTCCCGTGGGAAAGCCAGGCCGTGCTCCCAGCTATTGAAATGTGAGCTCTGACCTCTCCCCTGCATTTCTGGGGGTTCAAGGTGGGTTTTTGCCATACTGACTGACTCTTCTTCCTTCTCTTCCTTCCCACTGCTTTCCTGGACTCAGAGAGAGGTAACGTACTTCCCCCTTTCCTCTTTTTTTATGACGTTGAGTGTTTCCTTGTGGTTTGTTGTCCACGACATCCTCCCTCCCCCTCATCATCACCACTCCATTAACACACCACGGTGCCAGTCTCAGATTTCCATAAGCACGCAACCATGTTGAAACCCGATTCAGGAAAGCTTTGCCTCAGACATGAAAGACGTGTGGCAGCACACGTAGGTGTGCGAGGGAATGTTTGTTATCAGTTTGTGTCCCTCAGGATTTATGTGACCTACAAAAGGTTGGCAGTCACTGCTCAGTTACTGTGTGCCCCTTTGAAATGCCCACAGTCAGATAGTGGGTTGCCATTCTTTGTTCCCATGAGCCATGCCAGTGGTGCACAGTAGCAACATCTGGCTGGACCCCTGAATGAGCAGTGGCTAATCGGCCCTGTGTCCAGCGCCCTAGGTTTTGGCAGCCTGGTGCCTGCTGTATATAACAGCTACGGAGACCTGTTTCTTCAGCTATAATTGTCCCTTTTATGAATGTTATGTTTGGTTGATATTTTGAACATGCTGCTTCCAGCGTGTGGTCACAGAGCAGCAGGAGTTGGATTGCTTTCACGGTAGGAGAGAAAGACTGCCTTAGGCTCCTCTTCATTGATCCAATCACAGTCTTCAGTCTTGCAATCAAAACCGAAGGCATGTCCATTGAAATGCAGCAAACACACAAACAGTCATTCAGGGCACTGGGTAATTTTGTGTAATAATTTTGCGCAGTGCATTTCTATTGGGTTTTCATCGATGCTTTCGCATTTTTGCATTGCAAACATTGATCAGCAAGCATTTGCATTCTTATATTTAGTTTTTTTTAATGCATTGACCTTGTGTTTTGTGTTTTGACCTAACATGATGCCATGTTTTTTTCAAAGGAAAATCATTACAAATCTATATGCATTTATTCTGCATACTGTTAATATTTTAATATTTGAAGAAAGTTTGCTTGTAGAATTTTACTTATGTTTTTTTTTTTTTAAACCCTCATTGAAACACTCTGAGGCAGTTTAATGGAGTGTTACCTTCTTGCAGTATATTTTCAGAAAGGGCAGGGAAATTTGTACCTGCTTAAAAAATATTTTTCCCACAGGAGGAAACTGTTTAAATGCATCTTACCTTCAGTCTAGCATCAAAACATAAAGCAGATGTTACTTGCAAATTCACCTATTTTAAAAAAAAAATTTTGGTGGAGCACTCATTCACCATTTGTTACAGGAAGGGATTATTTACTGCATCCAGTATGCTGGCCCTTGTTTTCAACTTTCATTTTTTTGTCATTGACATTTTAATTGATTAGCATGTGTTAAAATAACACATCCTCTGAATTCATTCAATTTGTCCAGAGGAATACATTTTTAGTAACACTGCTAGCATCTTAAATAGATGATTTTGGCAGTTTGTTTTTCAATAATTAAGAAGACACACAGCACGTGCAGTGGACTGTTGGCTCCTGTGCAGGGGAGTCTTAATTTTCAGTCCGCTCATCAAATGAGAGAAATGATTAAGTCTCTAAAACCGCAAACGCGTCTAACCCCTACACCTCATAGCAACACCGCATATGCTATGTCTCAAGGTGTTTTTTTCCCCTTGTGATTATAAATATGTATGTGCTGTTCCTTTGTGTCTGTTTTTCCATATTAGTATAAAATGGATGTAGCTAGAGACGTGTTAGCATAATATTAGTGTTAATAGGCTGTTCGATCAGCCGGGGGGTAGAAGCTGTTGCAGGTAACCCCATAGCGCACTCGCATTGAATGCAAACCCCCCCCCCCACACGCTTCTCAAAGTCTCCTGGATTGCAGGCCTATGGATATTGATCGGAATGTGCCTGCTCAATTAACCAGGGGAGACAGGCAGCTAATTGACTCATAAACACAGAGGCTCCCCTTGCAAACAGTGTGTCATTCGTCAGGGCTTGCTGCTGGACGCCGAGCTCTAATGGAATCCAAACAGACAGACCATTCTTACCTTCTTTCTGTTCTTGCCCGCTTTCTTTTTTGAACCTACAGGTCTTGTTACTGTCTTACTAGTCTTGGGGCCATGGGTACTATCGGGTTCTTTCTGTTGTGAGGCCTTTTTGTTATTTATTTCCTCATTTCCCAATCCCTTTTCTCCCGATTATCTACTGTTGTCATTGTCAATGTCAGATCAATGTGATATCATCCTGTGGGCTGTCCTGAGCTCATGAGATTGATCCGGAGGTTTTTTTGTTAGGACGCATGCAGTGTTTCCAGGACGTTACCGTGGTTTCCTTGGACGTGCAAATCACAGCCGTGGTTTGTCTCGCGTTACCCTCCCGCGTGGCCCAATCACAGAAGAGCAGCAGAACGTCACAGATTTACGCGCTGTTTCTGTTCAAACCCTCCCCCCCCCCCCGAAGGCGCAGCCTATGGTGCAGAAATTCTATTGCCTGTCACCACCGGGTTGGTGGGAGTCTTTGGCAGGGCTTGAACGTGTTTGGCGGTTTACATTATTCCCATTCTCTGACGGTTCACATTGCAACGTTTCCCGTCCAGCTCCACCAGCTGTGGCTGTTGCACTGACATGTTGACTTTTAAAGAAATTTATTATCCAATATTCTTCTCGCGTGCCGTTAGCCTATATGTGATTTCCCAAGGTAGTGTCTTTTTGTGCAATATTCTGTTGGTTTTCGCCTCTGAGGCGGTTTACAGAGACTGAATGGGTTATTTATTCATTCAATTTTAGTAATTTCTGTTAGATCACAAAGAAAATAAAGTCCCTTATTGAAGTGAAGTATAAAGTAACTGTGGGGAAAGCTCACTTCTCTCTTAAAAAACTGAATGTCGATACAAATCTTTGTGTTCTATGTATTTCTTTCTCTGTGAAAGTCGACGCCCTATTCCTGAAAGCCCAGTGTGGCCTTTGTGGAAATTCCCAGAATGCACTGCTACCTGTCTGTCACCCAGCAGAACGCTAGAGCAGCTTGACGTGAGGTGACGACGTCAAGACCCATTTTAGAACTGATGAAAGTATACATTATTGAAAGTCTCTGGGGGGGAATCAATCTGGGCAGCTAGCAATATTCTTTTCCGTCTCCTTTTCCATTTCTTCACATTTCAAAGGTTAATTCGAATGTCTGGATTTGCCATTATGTTCTGTTTTTTTTTCTCTTTTCTTTCAGGGATTTTGCCTATGTAGCGAGAGACAAAGACACCCGGATACTAAAATGTCATGTGTTCCGATGTGACACCCCTGCAAAAGCCATCGCCACAAGTCTTCACGAAATCTGTTCCAAGGTGCGTTCCTTTGTCTTCCATTTTACACAGCCGTTTTCCTCATGGTAAAACCTCAGAGTTCGTGCAGCAGTCAGGTCAGAAAAACGAAATCAATTCTAGCGAGTCCTTTTTTTGAAAAAAAATTTTTGTTTATTTCATGTCACATGAAAGGTTTATTTGATGTCACAGTACCTTACAAATAATCTCTCCTGGGCATTTTATCAATTGTAGAAAATTGCTCGGGCGAACCTGGCATTTGTTGGACGTCTTATTTTTGTCGATTCCCTCGGGGGTCAGTTTAAAGGGAGAAGAGCAGATAAGGGCAGATTGGCGCGGTGAGCGTAAAGCGGTCACGATCCCCTGAAAGAGCGGCCCGTTATCTCCGTCCTGGATGCAGCCGCCCCGTGCGTCATCGGCTCCGATAAGGGGAACAGGGCCAGATCTCCGGAGGGATACGCTGCGCCCAGGTCCGAGCTGTACCGCGATGTCCGCGGTGCATTCTGAACGACGTGCGGCCCGGGCGTCCGGCAAAAGCCGCCGACGTCCCCGGCACGTTCCTTTCGAGGCCACGCCCGCCTCGTCCCTTCATACGCTAATGTAGTATCATACGAGGTTTTCCAGCAGAGACACATTACTTTTTTTGGACTTAGGATGTGTGTCGGGTTTTCACTGGCTAGGACTCGATAAGATTGATGGTTCCGAGACATCATGTTGGACTTCCACCTTTACCAGGAAGTTGCATTTCTAAAGAAATAATTTTGTTTAATTCCCGACTGGGAGACTAATTACACGTTTTGTCTTATATATATATATATATATATATATATATATGTAGTCTTAGAAATATATTTAAAAAACTTGTTTTAAAATAATTTAGAATTCAAAATCTTTCACACAGCAGAAAAACTGGCGTAGACTATAAAATATGTAATTATACAGGTTCATCAGGCTCAGTAGAATTACTTAGCTTACCCTCCCTGGCCTGAACTCCTGGCTCCATAGCCACCCATGGAGACTGTGCTGTGCTGTTATTGGCTAACTCGGTCCTGTGCCCAGCTCGCTGACGTCTCAGCGCGCTCCCCTGTGACACTGTTGTAAGTGCCGAATGAGCTGGTGTACTTTTTGACCAGTTCCTGCCGGACTCCCAGTTTCAGGGCCTCTCTCCACGAGCGCGCGTGTTCATTTAGCCGTTTCCTCTCGCGTGGCAAGGCGATGCAAATTCGCTGCGACAAACAGAAAGCTTTGAAATAATGCCATCCATAATTCATTCACTGCCATTAACATCAGACGCACTAAAGTGGGCCGTTGCAGAAATCCTTTTTTTTGCTCTCGCTGTTCTGCGGGGGGCGGTGAGAGAGATGTAGCCTGCTTAGCATTTCGCGTTTGTGTTCTGGTGAAATAGGATGTGGGCAGCTGAGGTACTTGCTCTTAGTATAGCTGTGTAGCAGTTTCAGTCCTAACCTTGCCTGCATCACTGAGGCGAGGAGTAGGGACTCCTCATTGGTCACTGGCTTCAGTCCACACGCTGCCTCATTATACAAATAACTAAGGCTGTAATGTTTTAATGGGTCAACAGACAGTGAAGCCTTTCCTTGATTTATTGTACGTTCTGCAGTCTAAAAAGCAGGTTGCATCTTATGAAGAGGGGGATATTGTCCTGTCCTGCAGACTTTACCTGGCCTAAGATTTCTTGGGATTTTATAGTTAAAAACTGCAGGTGTAGTATTAACAGCCAAGGTAATAATGGAACAAGAATAGTTATAAAATGCTCAAGGGATCCCTTTGTGAAGTGTGCATGAACACACGCACCTCACACAGACACAGGCACACACCACACACACACACACACACGCAGAGCACAGCACAATGCGCCCCATGTCCTCCAGCCATCATTTGTCCTCACAATACAGGTGCACCATGGGAAATCCAACCGCCTGAACTCCAACTCTTGCACTAAATTCAAGTTCATTGTTCAGTTTTTTTCTCTCTCTCTCTCCTCTCTCCTCCAGATTATGGCCGAGCGTAAGAATGCCAAAGCTGTAGCCGGCAGCTCCCTGCAAACGGGCTCTGACGTCCCTCTCCAGGGTAAGGCACTCTTTCCTCCGTCTCGATCTCAATCCCAGCATGCACTGCACGCCCACATAGTCTGCGCGGAGCAGCCATGCGTATTTCGCGCGCCTGATTTGGACGGCGTCTCATCATGGACGGTGAAGTAGGTCGCGCGATGATGGAGCATCCTGAATTTGAACATCGTATGAATGTTTAATTATTTCCGGCGTGGTTTGCTCTCTGAAAACGAAACCCGCGGGCAAAGTGCTTCAGTGAATGCAGGTGTCCAGCATTCCTGCAGAGGCCATCTGTTAGCCTTGTACATCAAAGCCAAAACGTTCTGGTCATTTTCTTTTTAAGTTACGATCGTTTTATAAAGGGCTCTAAATTAATTTCGAGCTCGAAATAGTCTGTTTTCAGCTACGTCATTTGTTTCTTTTCTCAGTCCATAAAAAAATTGTTAATTTAACATTTTTATTCTTGTTTCTTTTTTATCATTGCTACAAAAAGCTTTGTTTTGATTTACAATAGGTACTTGAGTTAGCATGCTATTCAATCAAGCAGCGAAAATCAGCACTTCATTGTTTTTAATAGTTGTCTTCTAAAGCACGTTCCAGCAGAACAACAAATATAGTCATGACCAGCCATTTTTATCACAAAATCATGACATTGACATTATTTAACAAAAATATTATTTTTTATATTATATTATTACATAATTTGTGACTGCAGAACTACAGATGTGAACACCGCAGGGAAATTGCATGTTGTCATAAATCATGGCTACACAACAGTCCCAGAATTGGAAATGCTATTCATATTTTCCTCTGTGGTGCTCAATGGTCTACACCCTCAGTAACCCTCTGTGTTTTCTCGAGTTATTTCATTCAGATCAGGGTTTGGTCATTATAATATACTCACAATTTATTTTGTATTTTATGACCAGTTTTAAAAAAATGCTGAACTGAATCTTAAATGGTAATTATAGCTGGGATGGACAGTTGTGAGGTGGGCTGACTTCAATCTCATTATTCTGGCTCAATAGCAATCTTAATTGAATTTAGATTTGATTTAGTTGCTTGCCATATTGCATAAAACATGATCGGAAACCTAAAAAATTGGCATTTAGTATGTAAAATCAAATGAAATTAAAATCTTATGCATGTTTTTTTTTTTTGTTGCTTCCCTTTGTTTTTGGTTCTTATAGGATCCTCATGCAAAAATATAGTTTGCCCAAATAAAACGTTCAATGGTTTAATCCTGTTTTTACACATTGAGAACACTATTATTATAAATTCTTTGTAGTATACAGTCAAATATTTACATATAACTACGCATATTTACTTAAAAAACGCCACATCCCATGGATACCATCAATGTAAGAAAGTCGATCAGTTTTTGTCAAATTTCAACATTTGCTGGTGAATATGTAACTATAAGCCCATGGGAAACTACATAAGCATGTTTCCTAT
Organism: Anguilla rostrata; assembly: GCF_018555375.3. Taxonomy (NCBI): domain Eukaryota; kingdom Metazoa; phylum Chordata; class Actinopteri; order Anguilliformes; family Anguillidae; genus Anguilla; species Anguilla rostrata. The sequence continues at coordinate 42,283,160 of NC_057939.1, read as the reverse complement.
GTTATCAAAGGAGGGTACAAATAAATGCAGATAGATTCTGATTTTATGAATATATTTTATCATCCGAAAGCCATGCGTTCTGTAAATTCTTTTACTAAATAAAAAATAAAAATGAAGTTATAAAATTTTATCTCTCATTCGACGCAAACTGTGGTTTAGCGCTAGCTGTCTGCAACAGCCTGCACATGTAGAAAGAGGAGGGCATTCTGCAGTCCGATGTCCTGATCAATGTCTGTAGTCTATATGTCTCTGGGGATATAGGCACTTATTCAAGGGCCCATGGTAGACAGGGACAGTCTAAAAATATCTTATTAAGTGTGGAGTTAAGTGTGAAATATTTGATTAAATAATCTTTCTTCTGTCATAAGCACTTATGGATCCCCTTTCAGTATTAGTGGCCAATTATTGCCTGGTCATGAATTAATGCTTTATTAATTCAGAACCACTGTCACGCAGGCTATTCTTAGTTAGATTATAAATCTTCATTCCGCGTCTGCATTCTGTTGCGCAATAAATTATTCCCACCAAATACGGTAAAGGTTAGTGTGGCCTTTTGTGCGGAATAAATTACATTATTTTCCTGGTAATTAAAGCGCGATGCCTGCAACCGTTGGCTTTAATTTTACATTTTAAAAGGAAATTAAAAGGGAATTCGCTGACTTCAGAATCGGCTCTTCCCTCGTTATATTTCGACTGGGAGAGAGAAGCTGACCCATTTCCAAACGAGTTTGTGGTTTGTGAAGGTAACGAGGCCGTTGCTGTTGTCGAAAGATCAAAAGCATTGTGCGAATTTAATTATGGAGGTCAGTGACCTGTTTGCTTGGCTCAGGGAATTCATATTGCTGACACACTTTCCTTGTTTTCCATTCAAGCTGCTGGATGTTTACTGTGTGAGTTCAGCGCGGGTTCCTTGCGAACAAGCGCCACAGTCTGAGGGTTTTAGCTGGTTTCAGGTTCAACTTCTTTTAAACAGTGCCAGGCGTTCTGCTCTACAGTGGGAAGGCTGCCAGCTTGCTGTTCTGTTTTCTATCTTTAGTTTAATTTTAGCTCATTCATTGATTCATTCACAGGCTGTTGTATATACAGGTGCTTTATATTATTAGCTTCAGTTGGTGTGGCGTATGAGATCACTGCCTCCCAGGGCATTTTCCAGACAAAACACTGTGCCTGATGCCTCTCTCTCCCCCAGCAGAGTTCCCCACACCAAAGACAGAGCTGGTGCAGAAGTTCCACGTCCTGTACCTGGGAATGATGCCTGTGGCCAGGCCCATAGGTAAGGGCTCCCCCAATACACCCCCCCCCCCATCACTACCCCTAATCTGCTGCACCTGTCCTCAAACCTCCCATGTGACCTGAGTCATTTTCGAAGCTGAAAATAAGCAGCTGCCAAATTTGCATTTTCCCACAACAGGGACTGTGCTTTTCTCTTGACTGAGGGCACTTTCTGACCTCTCTCTGAACTACCCCCCCCCCCCTTCCAACCCACAGGAATGGACATGCTCAACGGAGCCATAGACAGCATAATCTCCTCCTCCGAGAAGGACGATTGGACACCCGTCATCCTCAACGTGGCTGACGCCACCGTCACTGTCATCAAAGACAAGGCAAGCGCCGAAACGTCGCCATTGATGCCTGAGGTGGAAAGTCCAGGTTCAGAAAGTGAAAGTCCTCCCCAGTATTTTGTCCTATTCACCTGGATTATTAGCATAATTCGTAAGCCAGGAGGTAGAACTAATTAGTGAAATCAGCTGGCTGAGTCCATGGGTGGAAGAAACACATGGCAGGACTTTTACTTACTGACTCCTGGACTTGTCCCCCTGTGGGGTTGGAGGGTCACAAGCTTTAATGCGGAGATGCTAACCACCGCAGTTCAGAGACTCCTCTCAGGCAACAGGTGTTAGGGTGTTAAACTGAAGATTTCTGATTCCATCCAGTTAGCTTTCCACATTTAAATTTGCTCATCCCTCAGATATTCTGGTCTGATTATTATAGGTTATTAGATGTTATTGTGTCATAACAAAAGGACATATTATTGTAAGATTACCTATGAAATGTCCACCCATTTCATGTCTTTTGTTTGATTAATTGACGCAGCAATGATGTATGTCTGAATCTATAAAAGTTAATCGCTCAGTTTATCGCTGTGAAGTATTAAAAATGTCTGTGAATGAAATGTGAACTTCTGAAATGACTGAAGCAGTCAGTGCCATCAAATAATAGCACTATGCAGTCAACTGTGTCAAAGAATAACGCTTCGGAGTTGTACTAGGCCTACATCAGGGAATGGAGTACTTCAGTACAAGGGATAATTAAGTGTTCTGGCTTGTTGCTCGGTAGCATGTAGTACAGCTCTGATGTGGTACTACATGAGGGACGGTCGCAGTTGTACTGGGTGTCAAAGCGAAGAGTGCGACGTTCCTCTGAGGGTCTTCCTCTCCCTGTGGTGATGCGCGCGGCAGCAGGAGGACGAGGAGGTGCTGATGGAGTGCCGGGTGCGCTTCCTGTCCTTCATGGGCGTCGGCCGCGACGTGCACACCTTCGCCTTCATCATGGACTCGGGGAGCCAGCACTTCGAGTGCCACGTCTTCTGGTGCGAGCCCAACGCCGGGAGCGTCTCCGAGGCCGTGCAGGCCGCGTGCATGGTGAGAGAGGCCAGACCAACCCGTCTCCAAACCGCTCCCCCTCCCCCCCTCAGGATAGCGCAGAAGCCTCGTATATAAGGCTGCAGCGATGCTAAGGGCGCTAAAAGTGGTTTGTAAGGATGTTTTATTACTGCTAAGTGTGTTGCAGAAGTGGCTGGAATGCTTTAGAGTTGGTAAGCGTCTTACAAGTTTCAGAATGTTACTGTACAGTAATGGAAAGTGTTTTACATAATGGGCTTGACTTTTACCTTACCGTTAAGCTTATATACGGTTATATACGGTTGCACTTTGTGTGTACGCTCCAGCAATCTTAGGAGTGTTACAAATGTGGTTTGCAAGACTATTACGGCAGTGGTAAATGTTTTTAACAGTGTTAGTTTATATATGCCATAACAGTGGTCAGGGTGTTATAAAGTTGAATTGTGCAGTAAGAACACAGTCCTTGTCAGAATGTTACGGTGGTGGTTTATATGCATGTTACAACAGTAGTAATACTTTTACTGGTCCCTCTGTCAACTTTTAAATTTGTATGGATAGATTATGATGATGGATGAAGTCTCCCTCTCCTCATTTTGCCCCTCTCTCTCTCTCTCTCCCTGTCTCGTTCTCTCTCTTTTTTTCCTCTCCAGTTGCGATACCAGAAGTGTCTGGTGGCCCGGCCCCCTTCCCAGAAAGCCTGCTCGTCCTCCCCGCCCCCGGACTCTGTGACTCGGCGGGTGACCACCAGTGTGAAGCGGGGCGTTCAGTCCCTCATTGACACTTTGAAACAGAAAAGGCCAGTGGGCGAACTCCCCCAGTAGTGATCGTTAGCAGAGCAAAAAAAAGTCAGTAATAAGAATAATAATAACAATAATAATAAATAACGTACAAGCCTTGCATCACACTACAGCGCAAACGGGGTGGGGGGGGTGGGAGGAGGGGAAACGGCGACGGGCAAACAGTACAAAGAATTCTACGAGACGACCGCGAAGCGCGATTCGAGCGACGGCGAGGAGACAAGGGCGAGCCCCCCCCCCCCATGCCCCCACGCGTCCATCGACCCTCCCCACCCACCGCGCTTTCTCCCGTCACCCGCGTGCGGCCCACAGCATGCCTGGCCACGCCCCCGCCCCCAAACCAGCCACGCCCAGCATCTACCGTGTGTCAAACCGAGGAAGTGCATGACGAGGTTGTTATTTAATTTTATTTTTTTTTAAACAAATGTGTTTCCATAGCGACGGATTTGCAGCTTCACAGCCCGAAAGAAGCACGAACACCCCACTTTTTTTTTTTTTTTTAACGTTCGTTCTTTGATGTCTGCTTTTGTGTTTTTCTGATCCGGAGCGCAGCCAACACAGTCATCCTTTCGTGCCATATTGGTGATCTTCGTCTAAAACCAACTGTGCTCCGGAGTGCTCCGCGCTTCTCATCCCTTGCCTTTATTAGCGCTGAAATAGACAGCCAAGAGCCATATCTGAGAGAGCTAAAACTGACTGAAGCCATTCATCCACAGAAACGCTGGGTGTATCCCCCCCCCCCCCCCCCCACCCCCCCATTCCCGCACCCCCGCCCACTTCTTATTCTTTTAAGCCCCCGAAACAGAGACAACGCTCCTTTGAAGGTGGATGCACTGTTCTGTTCTTCGTTTAATTTTTTATTTTTTTATTTTGGAAACCACCCCATCCTCACAGCACAAAGAGGCTCAGGTGTGAGAGAGCGGAGCTGCTTTCACCCGTAACCCCGACGGCTCCGCGTTCAGAAAGGCAGGAGACAAAAAACCCGAAGGCTGGGGAACGTTTGAAGATAAAAAAAAAAGAATGTGACTTCTGTTTTAATTTCTGACTATTTTATTTTATTTTATTTTATTTTATTTAATCTCACCGCTGCAGCTTGAAACTCCACAGACTGGACGATTTGAATTTTAAGGCGGACAACGTGCTCTTTGGAACTATCTTGGTAATGTGACACCAGTGTGTCGTTGTGAATTTTGTGGAAGGGAGGGGGGCGGGTGTGGATGAGGGATGGGGTGCCAGCTCATCCAGGAGACGATACCCTAAATCAAGGCGCACTGGATTTACATCAAACCTACGAAGTGAAAAAATACCGATAGCAAGAGCCTGAAGGTTCGACCGTCGTCTCCTTGCTCCTGTGCATGTTGGACAGTAATGCCACCTTGTCTCTCATAAATGTCCTTGCACTCTCTCCTATTCTTGTTGTTCAACCAGCAGTGATTTTTTTACAGGAAGTTGAAAGGTGTAACAGTGGGAGAAAGCCACGTGTACAGATCTATATATAAAATTTTGCATACATTTATCACTTTATAAGCCATTTTTATTTTCTCTTATTTCTCTTGTCTTGAAAGCCTTGAAAGATATTTGTTGAAACACTTTCTTCTGGCCAAAGTGTAAAGTATCGATGTACGTGTTGTGGATGATCAGAAATGAAAAAACTACAAACAAAAAAAAAAAACTGCAAAAAAAAAAAAAAACGCTAAGACCCATATTGTTGAGATTTTATTTTTACTGTGGTTAGGCCAATTAGCTGTAATGTATCTAGATGTTAATGAAACGTTATCTATGCATTCTGTCTATCTAGTGGATCTCAGAGGCATACAGCAAAAAGTCACTTGCCTTGCATGTCCCGTGACAATTTATTACAAAAATTATGGAAATCGGAGAAAAAAATGAAAGGATTTTTACGTTTTTATTTATTATGTTTTCTATGACAGTATACTGGTTTTTGTTATGTTGGACAATTGGTTCTGTTATCCTGTAAGAACAGTGTCACTCACAACGTAGCCAGCACTAATGAACTGTGTGAAGTCTGAAGCTGTGCGGTCCATGTGTAAACACAGAATCACCAGGATGATAGACAAGCAATTGGTTTTGGAACCAGCCAGGCTATGCCCACCTGTAGGGGGCGCCACAGGTGTGTCATTTGAGACCCGTCGGCTCGGCACCACGTTCTGTGGAGAACCGGGCTTTTAAAGTAATATATTTGCAGATTGCGGTATTAACTGTATAGCATAATGCTGAAACGTCGCCCCAGAGGAGAACTATGGTGAGAGTAGCTCCAGGATTGTGTACCTCTGTGTCATTCCTTCGGACCACCCAAGAAGGGTGCAGTCCCCCCCCAAAAAAAATCATTTTCTAATGTGTATGTTCAACTAATGTTCTATCCTTAAGTTCAGAATTCATATATACTTGCATTGCCAACTTAAACTCTAAATTTGTTACCTCAAATGACTAAATCAGGAGTCAAATTTTTTTATTGTTCACATAATTCAAGGGTATGAATTAATTAATGGAGAGTTCAAACTAATGAATGGTTTGAAGTTGTAATTTTAGGGTTCAAGTTATGGGTTTGAGTTTTCATATTCATTTGAGGGTTCAAATCAGTAATTTGACGGTACAGGTGTATCTATTAGTATGTAGAGGATTGTAATGATTAATTTGAGGGCACTAAGTACCAATGTGCCTATTTGTAAATCGAGGGTTCTGAATTATAATTTGTGGGTATCAATTAAAGGATCTTGTAATTTTTATTTTATTTTTGACAGTGTTCTTTTCAAGCCTCCTTACAGTACATTCCCGAGGGCTCCTCATCTTTTAAATAATTTTTTTAAATGTTTTAAATAAAAACGTAATCTCGTATTGAGGCCCAAAAATGATTATTTTCACTTTGTACGGTTGTCTAGGACTTGTGACTTCGCTCGTGTTGTACACATGACAGCATTCATATCTGATGTAAAGGAAAATTTAATGAATGGTAAAGTGGAGTGTCCTTTATGACCGTGTACATCACACTTACCCTTGGAGTCAGTAAAATTAGCCGAGTCACCTTGTGCTATTCGGTTCAGCGTTGGGTTGATATGGCAGGGACTTTGTTTTTTGGATTGGATAAGGATTTCCCTTAACACGGGAGATTCGATCGAGGTCAGCGTTTGCTGGCAGCAGTAGTTCTGACTTGAGTTCTTTGAAGCCACAATTCCAGCATCAGACCAGCTGCAGAAAACGCTTCGGTCATTAATAAAAAGGTTTTGTTTTTTTGACCTTCTTTTTTTTATTATTAAATCCCTGGAGGTTTTTAATGAATTTCGCCGGCGTCCCAAATGCAAGATGTCTAACAGCATAAGCCTGGAAAATAGAAAAGATGGTTTCCTCTGCTCTTCACAAAATTTGACACCATATAAATGTAATCTGTTGTGAGAATAAAGTGAATATTAAAACAAGATGGTCTCAAAGCCAATTTTATGCTTGGTCTCTCTCGGCGAACTGTGCAATTTCATAAAGCTCTTTATGGTAATGCCTGAAGTGAGCGGCGACATCTGTTGTGCTACATGGTCCTTGCTGAATTCACGCGTGCGGCCATCCTCGTCCTCTGTCTCAAGGAATGAGAGAAGATGAATGAGGCGAGCCGCGATTTGACACCGTTACTTGTTTCCCCCGTGATTGACAGTTTTAGCCTGACAGTATTAATCAAATGCGCAATGACTGTTGGGAGCATCTTGCGAAGGGGTGTGAAAAACCAGAAAACACCCAGCTGTCTGTTTTGTGGACAGTTATTTTCCTTGGAAAATATATTCAGTAATTTTTATTTAACGTGCCATACACTGTTTATCATTCTGATAATCTCTTCCAGAACAGTGCAGGATACAGTTACTGTTAAATTAGATTAACGAAGAGTTCATTATGGTTTGCTTGTGCTACACAGAAAAATACTTTGCTATATAGAAATGACACAGAATTAGACTTGTTTATCCCGCAGCACAAGCTGCATTGAGTGCCTTAGGCCAGGCCTAACTCAGTCCACTGGTGGATAATTCCTCCCTTGCAGAGTTCAACTTGCATACTTTTGGTAGGGCAGTGTAAAAATAAACTTCTAAAAAGGTAAATTAAAAATAAAGATGCGTGTCTGAGCCCACGACAAAGACCCTAGATGCAGAAACCCGTGTTAATAATGTCAGGCAAGTCACCAGTTGCATTGTGACTGAACCTGGGGAAATGGCATGTTTTTTTTAGACTCTTAAAGCTGGATAGGATGTGACAACTCCTGAAATGTAGAGCAGGACAGTGGGGAGGAATCTGGTGACCTGGGGGGAGAAGGCCCTCTTACTGAGATGGTGAGTCGCTAATGGAAATGTCAAAGTATAGACATTGTAATCTTCCAAGTACAATTTACAGGTATAGACTGTTGTAGGTGACTTTTCTCAACAAGTTAATATTTTTAAAAATTTTCCTGAGAAATAGTTCTTCACCCAAGAACTATTGACATTTTGTGGTATTCACTGACGATGCACATGAGCAGGGGTCGAATCCAGTTTGAAGCCTCACAGGAACTGTTTACCTGCGTGGTTTGATTTTTTGTTTGCTGAGCAGCGAATTGCAACGCGCGAAGTAATGAATAGCGTGACTAAATGAACACGAGACCGTGACAGCCGAAGGCATTGTATTCATTTACAGTGGGTCGATTCTGAGCCGGGTCTGTGCAGATCTGTATACGTCTATCTGGATGAAGTCGTAGCAGGTTCAGAGAGGCTGAGCCATCCAGGTCATATGAAGATCAGCAAGTCTGACGTTCATAGACAGGCATTGTCACCTGGCAGTTACAGTCACCCACCTTTTCCTACACAGCTTTGCTTTCTAAGTCCAATATGGTGCTAAAGCAACACCTTATTCACCGCAATAAGAGTCATATTATTTGTGGCGAAGGTAATGCTTTAGAATGTCTTTTGCTCAAAAACATAGAGCATAGTTAATGCATTATAGGTTATTTATATATGGAATTTTGATGCTTACCCTTAAAAATTATTGTAAATATGTTAATAAAGAGGGAAGGCTGTGTTGCCATATTGAGAACGATACTGTCCAATGCAACTTCATCAGTGCGTATTGTACCCCTGTGTGCAATTTCTCAGTCAGATCGGATGACCCTGGCTGCTTTCTTATGAGCATTCATTAATGTTTTATAAGAAATTCAACCCCAGGGAAGGTTTTTGGTTGGAAATCTGTTGCGTGAGCTTTTGACCCCGTGTGATTTTTCTGTCGGGATTTCTTCACTAAGGAATTTCTTTTCAAGTACCGAATTTCGGAAACTTGAAGTAACTTTTGAACTCGAGTTCGATAAACTAGTTGGGTCAGAGTGGCCGTAAAGGCCGCTTGTGATTGTACGAGGCTGGGAAAATAAAGTAAGAAGTTTGCATCCTCCATCCTGGTAGATAAAAACCCACCTAAATAGAAGATCCAGGAGAGGGGATAACAGCTCTCACTCTCGAAAGATGGCATCCTTACAGTCAGCAGGAGCAGGGCATCTTTATGCATTACCTGCAGCAGAAACATGTCCCTGGTACTGAATGCTGGCAGTTATCCCTCAAATCACCTCCAGATTTAACCCTGGATTCAGGTCGGATCTACAGGCTGACGAAACAAAATGGTAGTCTGAGGCACACAATCCTATCTATTCCCTCATGAGCAATAGCGTCCGTGCAAAATGCTGCCAATGTACAGATCCACGGACATTCAAACGTCCATGCAACCGTGTGCATTTTCATGTTTGTATGTCTTGTTCTTGGCTACCAAACCCTAAGGTGAAACATCAAGAGGCTTATTTAAACCATATGAGATTGGAGGAAAAATAAGTAAAAGTGACACCTGAGAGATACCCTTGACAGATACCATCAACACAGTGGGTGTAATGACAATATGTCTCCCACAGCTCAATGGAGGCCCTGTCCTCCACCACTCTACCCTGTGAACGTGGTCACTCTCGCTGCGCACCAATCACAAGCCCAGTTTACAAAACCTCCCACCAATTGCCGTCACTCAGCTTAAAAGCTTCTCTTTGCTGGAGAGGAATGTCAACAGCAGGGCTGCGAAACAGAATCGGATGAGGTGTTGAAAAGGATTCCTTAAAGAGAACCTGCCACAGCTCTCTCAAAATGATCAGTATTTTTACTTAATCATCATTTCACAGGCATCTGCACTTGGAATGCCTTTTCCTGAACATTTTTACCCAAGCAATTTCTGAAATGCGTGTCCACACTTTCCCAGTTTTTTTTTTTTCTTATTTTTTACAGAACCATCTAACTGTAGGTGTCATTTCATGGTGTGTTCTACTTAGATGAACTGACGTGTGCATGAAAAATGTTTTGTAATTTTATGCATGTCAGGGTAAACATTTGTTGGTGGCACTTTGACATAGTCTGAGTTGCCCGAAAAGACACTGCCAAATTGACAGAACAGAACAGACGTCCTGTGAGAACTTCTTGTGAGACTTCTTTGTGAGAAGAAACTGTGATTTGTGGAGACTGAGGACTGGGAAATCCTAAGTGAGGACTCTGATCATTACCACTGATAGCAGTTGTGTGACACACTTTGTGTGAGATTATGTCCCCTGCTGCAGGTCACTGGGGCCGTACATTAGAGGTATATCACAGCCAGAGCCATTAGTGTCATGCCACCTAGTGTACCTGCTTCCTGGGAACTGTCATTGCAGATGGAAAAAATACACTGAGACATTGGAGAGAAACAGCCAGCCCACTGGATTGGGGAAAAGGCTAATGCTATTAGAAATTCATGTTTTTTCTTTGCTGACAGGGTCGAGACCTGGAACCAGTCTCCTGACTCTGAACTCAAAGGTTCTGTAGGCGGTGGTGAAAGTGGGGAGAGTTACAGGGTGGCCAGACAACTAGTACCCTTGATTCTCCTCTTCTTGACCAATAGGGTGAGCTCTATGCCTCCAGCTGACTTATATAGTGAGTTCTGTGTCTCCAGCTGGCCAATACCGTGAGCTCTGTGCCACCAGCTGGCCAATACCGTGAGCTCTGTGCCACCAGCTGGCCAATACTGTGAGCTCTGTGCCACCAGCTGGCAAATAAATGAGCTCTCTGCCTCCAGCTGACTCTTATCCAATTCCTTACATAAACTTCCCACCCTCTTTCCAGCTTCTGGAACTAATCATGTAGTCATTGAGAAAAAAAAATCTGGTTAGTACTTCACACAATGAAGAACTTATAATGAATAACGTGAATTTTGAAAACCAATCTGGGAACAGTTCTCAAATGTCCAAGTAAACATACACCTTTTTAGTTTTAGTTATATAAAGCCTTAGGAAAACCCATTTAAGGTCTGGGTCCAAGGGCCTCTCCACTTTGCTTCAGCAATTAAATTGTCCCCCCCCCCCCCCCTTCATCTCTACAACAATTATTAATGAACAATTCGGTCACACTGTCTGCAGAACTCTGGCCGGATGGCCATTTAAAGCCCTCAGGGAGAGTCAAGGTCAACAGAGATCTGCCCATCATGTTACAAAAAAGAGGCCCACAATGGGAAAATGTAGAGCATTATTTGGAGTAGGCAGAATTAAGAGTCGCAGATGCATTCCCATTACCAGATTGCTTTATTTACGGATAATATTCAGCTGTCCCCTCTCCTTGGACAATGATAAAGTCCTTTTCCATTATTTTTCAGACGTTATTCAAAAAAAAGAAGATAATCCTCTTATATCCCAGCCCCCCCCCAAATCCACCCCTCCCCACCATTATGCCCTTTCTCACGTCTTATCTTACCGAGACAGGGAAGGCAACAAATAGGAAAATATAGGATGCAGTCATTGCATTATAGCGGTTACCCTCATCCGGACACGTTTGAAGTCTTCTGACGGTGCCATTATCGCTGATGTGCACGAGCACTCAGCTGGAGTTGTAGATCTTGTCTCTCCCACGAAAAGACATACTGTATCTTGGTGATATTCACACCTATTCACACCTAGTCTGCGCGCACACTAAACACAATAAGTAGAGGGATTCTGGTAAGTGGCCCAAAAAGTTAAAGTCATGCAAGCCCCCAACCCCCCCCCCCCTTTCTGATTGCCTGAATAATTCAGAGGAGATGGGCGGAGAGGAAAGTAGGCTGTGTGCTTTTGTCAGGCAGTGGTTATAAGGTTACCCAGCTGACGGTTATGAACTCGGACAGGACCCTGAATTATTCAGAGGAGCTCGCTTAGGACCACCGCCACCGCCCCCCCCCCGCCCCCGCATCTTTGGAAAAGGGGGGCCAGGCTTGTCCCTGCCTCCCCTCCCACCCCAACAAGCCTGACCTCCCTTTTCCTGACACGTGTTTTTTAGGAAAAGGGAAAGGCACCTCCACCCTTGCTGGGGGAAACAGAGGTACTCCTAAATGAGTGGCCATTCATACAGAACTGCACGAGGGTGGTTTACGCGATGGGTGTGTCAGCGTTCTCAGGGCTGCGTCCGCACTAAACCACCTCGAAATGAGTAAAGCACTTCATCCAGACCTGGGAGCCGCTCTGAAATATCAGCGTGGGGACCGGGTGGAGGAGGCAGGTCTTCCCTCAAGCTGTAACGGATAAAGATAATGGCAGATCGTCCGGCCCCTCCGCCCCACAAGGACGGCGAATTGAAGGACGGGTCTCTCGCCCCACCCCGCCTCAGCCGTCCGTCCCAGAAGCCCCAGAGTGATTACTGCAGGATGGGCAGTGTCGGGGGTGGCGGGTGGGGGGGGGATGGGAGGGGGGGCTAGTCCGGTCCCACTCCGGACACAGACTGCAGAACAAGCACTATTTCATCCGCTCCTCTGTCATTTCTTTTTCATGAGCTGAGGGAGATGGGGGGGGTTTGGGAGGAGCGGGGGGAGGGGGGAAGGGGGAAGGGGGGGGGTGGCTGGGTTTTTCCGTGAGGAAGCAGTTTCTTCATTACGATTAAATATTTCGATCCTGGGGGGCTGCCAGAAGACTGATGAGGACAGAGGATGCGTACTTAGCATTTGGAAATTTTGGGCTTGTGGTGCCTCCGTGTTGGACAGTCCCAGTTTTAAACATATTTCTTGTTCTGCCTCCATGTTATTGCGTTAGTGTAATTATCGCCCAGGAAATTCCCAGGATGAAATTACAGTACTTTATTATTTCCAGGCCCGGAACAATAATATTTACTACAAGTTCACAGCCAACATCGGCCCCCCCTCTTGCAGGGCATTCCCAGTTGTCCCACCTTGATTATAACCCTAACCCTGACCCTAGCCCCAACCTCTCCCCCCACCCGATTATCACCATAACTGCCCCTGGAGCAGTATATGTTTTTATAGCAATCCTTCAGATCATGGTGACTGAGCAGTACTTTGGCAATGGCCAGATAAAACATTTTGTTCTGGGTCAAACATCCATTTGCCAATGTTTAAAAAACATTACAAATGATACATTCCTTCAGATCTCCAATTACCTGTGTACTGCATCAGTTAATTCTTCTTGCTCAACCAAGAAAAAAAAAACACTCCTCGCCCCCAAAGCAACATCAGCACAAATACGTGAAGCACATGGATTACCACCGAATTGCTGATGTCCCAGTTCGCGATTTAAAAAGTAATACGTTCTTACCTTTATTATAGTATTTACCGTCATCCATATACTGAATCTGATTTTGAGGGTGACACCATCCAGATATTGCCGGTGCACAACCTGCTGGCTCAGCAGTGCCCAAAAAAAACCCCTGGAGCCTCTGGTCCCACTGCAATATCACCTGCACGTGATGGCTTATGTTTGCTTATATTGGTACCGACGGACAGGGACACACAGTAAAGTGTCCACACTTTATAGGTTTCCAACAGATGGGCTTGTGGTGAGCCCCGTTCATAGCATGAGTCAATATATTTATATTGCTCCAGCGAAGCCTCGTAAACCTTTTTACAGGACCAGATCTTACCTTCATAAAGCCGTTGTTCTCCTCGGATTTAATTGTTTCACTGCATGTTAAGTTCTAAAGTATATCCGTTTTATAGGTAAGGATTCTTGTAAAGATCAGATTGGTCTGAAATGTCCGTACGTTTTCGAAATGAGATGTATATTTTCGTGTCCGTTTGGAATTTTCAAAGAATTGGAAATTGGCCAAACCAATTATTGGCCAAAACACTTTTTGCATGTAGATTTTCACAGGCGTATACAGCTGAGGTTCGCTGGCAATTGTCCCTGCCTGTGACCATCCCATAGCATTTTGAACGTTTGTTCCTGTGAAGTAGCTAAATCAGTGTTACAGCTTTAAACCACGGCTGCCCAACCCTGTTCCTGTAGATCTACCACCCAGTAGGTTTTCACTCCCAACCAAACAAAGCACACCTCATTCAACAACTGAGCTGCATGGTATCAGGTGTCAAATTATGGTTGAAATGAAAACCCACAGGTAGGTAGATCTCCAGAAACAGTGTTGAGCAGCCCTGCTTTACACCATTTGTCTCCACAAGAACACACCGTGTTTCACTGTTTATATTTACAGAAATATTAAATGAGGAGAATGTCCTCAGCATTCTAAGCAGCATCCTAAGTGGTAAACTTAATGGGAACAGGGGTACCGCTAAACTTTTGTTAGCAACTCAAAGGAAATACAAGTTTCATTCAATAGACAATATTACACTTGTGAAGTAGCCCCCTTTCTATCCTCAAATATGATTTTACATTACATTTATTTGATTTATTTGATTTATTTTTTTTGTTACATCCATGGTCATATTGGGGTAAATCTTAATGGTGAAGAGACTAAAGAGTGGAGCTATCTCAGTGAAATATTTTCCTTTGAAAAGTCGGTGAAATGCCTTCTAGGCTTCCAGGTGAAAACCTAGCTACATTTTGTTGAAAAATGAAAGTTTTCTAGCCAACTAGGACATGAGACCTGAGTTATATTGGGGTTTACCTCGTTATTTTATGTCAAAATGTCTCAACCTTGATTTACACTCCTCTGGCCATCTAGATTCTGGTTTTGCTCTCTGGGATTGTATTCCCTCTCAGCCAGGAAGCAACTTTGTTATGCTGTACACAAGCTCTTTTGCAGTAGAGGATGTGTGACTCATTGACGCTGCCTGACCTCTGGGCTTTCTGAAATTCTGTCGTGCGAAGGTAAGTATTGCATTTGTGTTTGAATAAGCCCTTAGGTGATTGGTTGTAAATTTTGCAAACCAATACCCCTTGCAGTTCTTGGGTCCAGACATTGAACCATTTGTCCCCAGCGTCCTCAGATGACAATCAAGGCCTCTGCTTATAAGAATGAATGCCGCAGTCATACTGACTGTGCATTTTTAATTGCAGGAGCCTCACTTCAGTGCCTATAGGAGCGCTTTGTCAGAAACTGCAGAATTAGAACTATCCGGGGAAATGCGTTTCCTTTTTAGGGCAAAAACGTTATGCACGGAAAGGGGAAAATACATCCACATAAAAGTCCCTTCACTCATCAAAAAGAAGGAAGATAAGAAGGGAAGGCCTTGTGTTCTGTGATATACCGCTCATTTGCACGGGGGTAGTACTATCAACTTGCTTCTCATTAAAACTGCTGGATGATTTATTAAACAATTCCTGTGATCATATCTGCCGTATGGCATTCCTCTTTAATAAAACATTATCAATTCTTTTCATAGTCTGAGAAGAAGTCTTGTGTAACAAATCCCAAATACTATGAATTACTACACTATACTGTATATAAAACGAAGTCTTACAACTTTGTCGGTGTGGGTGAGAAAGTGTGAGGATGTGTGTTTGTGTGTGTCTCACTGTGTGTGCACGTGTCTGCGTGAGTGTGCTTGTGTGTGTGTGTTTGTGTGCATGTGTGTCTGCATGTGTATGCTTTTGTGTGTGTGTGTGTGCATTACTTCCACAGACAGGTCTGATCACCTTCTCATTTGCACTGCGGCCTTCATAGCACTACAACCATTGCCAGACAATAACATGTTACTCAATCATAATGACAGACTTGCGGATCACTGGAACATCAAGCACATTAAAAAGTACAGTATGTCTTACATCTACCCCTCAAAAATGAAAAAAATTAGCATGTTTCGTATAGCATAACTAGTTCCCTGTGGTTTGGAAAGAGGTCACTAGTTTTCCTTGCTGTAGTTGTTCCTTGTAGCTGCTCTAAACTTCGTGGCTATTTATTACGTTATGGGTTACTTTTTGATAGAATGCATGTGATTAGCTAAAAGACATATATTGTCGTGTATGTTTCATTCATATAAAAATAGGCAGCAGATAGTGTAATATGTATTTTAGGCCTGCTCCTAAACAATTCACAACTGTCACCACAACTGATTTTACCTCTGTTTTTCCACATGTACCTTTCATTTGTCATACGGACGTGTTTTCTTTGTAATCACCTGTTGCCGTGATTCCAGGGACTTCAACAAACCCGGCGCACAAAATACAAAACAACATTGTATTTCTGTTTCCCGTTGTCAGGCTGTTAAAATCTTTTCTTCAGTGCTGCCAGAGCAGCGTGTGTTTCCCGAGCTATATTCGGATAGATGAAAGGTGGGAGAGGAACTCTGCTACAGATGCAATTTCAGATTATTCTGCCTGTTTCTGTGCTTCAAACAGAAGTGGTGGCTGTACCACATTTTTTTTAAATCTCCTGGGAGCCAAACTCAGGGGGCAGCCATTTACAGGCTCTTTGAAGGTCTTTGGTTGTCAGGATTTAGCGAGAAACCAAACAAACCAACCAATCAAATGAGAATAATAAAAAACAAACCTCCACCACCTTCTAGGACTGATAAAACAAGAGACAACAAAAAAAGCATTGATTGTATTCCTATATCGCCTAATATTTATCCACAAGCCAGTTGTGGTGCCCTGAAAAATGTTCAGTGTTAAATAAACTGACATGTGGTTCCTATTTGACTCATATAAACTCTGTTAGAGTTGAATTAACACTGGACATTGTACTATGTGTAACTGAGTGCAAGTAGTGAATAGCAATTGTTTAGATGCTAAAAGATATTCTGTGCAAAGTCCTATTGGATGAGCCAGCGAGATGACAGTGATGAAGACAATGATAAAAATGGTGATGGCAAAGCTGTCTTGATTTGTATTGTTATTTTGGGCACTAGAGCTTCCAGTGAGCACACAAAACAGCCCTTGATGTCCTTGGACTGTCCTTAGATTGTCCATGGACAGAGCTTTCTTATTTAGTATTGTTTGTTTGGACTGTGTAAAAGTGTGGCTATATACAGTGCAAATATATGGCCAAAACCCCCCAAAAAAATTTACCTGACCAAACCTTTTTAGCAATGCCAAAACAGTCAAAGTTTATTATGCCATTATTTAATGGATGAACAGATTCAAATATACATAATTGATAAATTATAAAATTTTGAAATTATAAAAAGGTGTTATCTTCATAATCTGGTCAGTTGATGCTCAGGCTACAGTGTTGTGGTATAACATGAATTTCCTGTTGTTATGAAATATTTATTTACTGTGCAGAGATGTAAATAAAACATTTTATATTGTTTTATTTTTATGTCAAACCTATTGTAATAATTATGCGCAATTGGTTTTTATGTTGATGAACAACAAAGCAGGTGTTAGGTATATTGAAGCGTGGACAGAGAGAAATAAGGAAATTGTGTTTCTCCGTGAAATTACCAAGATAAAGAGCATTGCTAATAAAGATAAAATTAATGGAAGTTCCATTCCAACACAACTTCCTTTTACTGCGTGGTATAATGTACTAGACTGGCTGGCTCTGATTACCCTTGTGTTGTTTGTGAAGTTGTGCTTCGCTGGTTTGCAGCATGTAAAATGATATTGACAATGACTGCTGCATGTTTCACTCCTAGTGTTGCACAGCCTCTTAGTATTACTGATGGAGCTTCAGTGCTCTGTCTCCTCTCTGGCAATAAAACAGGGGTCTGGTGCTTAAAGAGGGAATTTCTACACTCACTCAACTATTGACAAGAAGGAGCTCTAGAAGGGCTCATAAAATGGTTCCCTGAAAATTATTCATCTTAGGAAAGCATCTAGTAGAACGCAACAAGGCTTTATCAAATGCTTCTATGGCTCCTTCTCCTTTGTTTTACATTTTGAATGGGTATGAATTTTTCTTCCTTTTCTTCCCAATTTGGAAAGCCAATATCATGCTTATCATAACTTCTGTAATCAATTCGGGAGAGTGCAGGCAACTGTATGCTCTCCTTGGAAAGACGTGAGCTCTGAGCTAGCACAGGCATGAGTTGGAGGAAGAATTTTCATTTGCCGCTCTACAGGCAAATTACAGGCATCTGATTGGCCCGTTTGGGGCTGCTGGTGCATAACGAGGCACTGACATCCCAGGGCAGTGCTGAAGTCAGTTCTGCATTGCCTTTCCGTTGCTACCAGCATTGCCATGATCCGGATTTGATACCAGAATGTGGGGCTCATCTATGAAGTAGATGAACCACCCTGCAGCCAGATACACGGAGTTTAAAGTGAGTGTATGGCTGCAATTTTAAAAAAAGTGAAACAACAATAGTATGCTGTGACATGGCACTGGTAGGGGATTGAAGAGGGTGGATTGTGAACTTTGGGTTGCTGTCTGGTGCCAGATATTTATCCAGTGAGCTAAAATCTGGGAAGACTTCATGACCATGGGCAGTGGTGAACTCAATGAAAAGCATGCACAGCTGAGGTTGATTATAATCTTGACCGTGAGCGTCACCTGTCCTAGTTATAATTATTATGGCCACAGTAGCTTCTGTGGAGAAAAGCACTGCGTAGGGGTTCTGGTTTTTTAGCCCTTCTCCGTGTTGGAAGCTGTTTGTTTTGTGTTTTGTGTTTTGATGCTCGTATTTTTTTTATAACCCAAATTAAGAATAAAATGGCTGTTGGCTAATATCATTATTCAATAACGTGTGTGTGTGTGTGTTTTTTTATCCTTATAACCTCAGGTGCCTATTGAAATCAAATAGCTTTTCCAGTCTTTACAAAACACAGAACTCTACTTCACTGAAACATTAAAGAAAAACTGAAACCACAGATGCTGCCCGATGCTGCCAAATCAGTGGTAAGTATTTGGCATGACAAAAGCACAATCTGAGAAAAAAAGATGACACAAAACAGAACTCTCTTACAGATCGGATGCTTTTGTGGTTTGCACCGTAGGTCCACTGGGTCCACGCTGAAAACATACAGGCAGTATCAAGGGCTACCAAGGACAAACTGCATGACAGGTGCCAATCACTCATTTCCTTCAGCTGTAATGATAATTGCATTTCGCCCGGGTTCTGTCCTTCCTAATTCCTTCGAAGTTTAGGTGTCCGCCTGTTTCCGAAAGACGTTTCATCACGCCGCGTTCACCGGCTGTCAGAACCGCGCTGACAGCGCACGGCAACGAGGAGGGGCGTGTCCAGTGACGCCGAAGGGTCTTCTCCGAACCCCGCCGCGACCAACGCCGCGCGCGCTCGTTCTTTGGCCAGGGCTATTTATAAACGGGAAATGGGTCAAGACGTCACGGAAAGAGCGGCTCTACACCAGAAAGTAGCGAAAGTACTCCAGGAGAGGTCACCTTCCGTCTCCCCTCACGGCGGCTCCAGGAAGCGGCTACGTGCTAACAGCGCCTCAAGAAAACGTTTGTGGCTTTTAATCTGGCCCTGTTCGAGCGTGCCTTTCTCAGCATGAGTTCAGGAGCCTGCTTTAAGTGCTAATGAACCATGGCTTATGAGGAAAAACATGAAAGGCTATCATTTCCCATGCTACAGTTTTTAGAAATTAAAATTAAGCAAAGCTATGAAAAAGTAATCTAAATAAATATTAACTTTCCATATGAGGGAGCTTTTCATGCTCACATCATTTGCATAGATATCTTAAGTCTTCCGGTTTTATGGATATTGTGTTGGTTATATAGGCTAATGTCCAAACATACTCTTTCGGGTATATTCCAATACCAGATCATAGGTACATAGTAAGGACTGATTTTAATTACCATTAGTTCCCTCTTCGCAGCACTAGGAGGAGCTATAGAGTCTTCCGTACTTCTTGTTACACAGTTGTTAAACAAGTTCTTTCATTAATCATCTCAATTAATTATTCATTTACCATGTGTGAAGCTACATCAATCTAAATATGTGGTGACACTTTTTCACTTTCTGCTCTTACTGGGCTTGGGAAAGACAATGAGCCAAATTAAAATTGAGGAGCAAGGAGAGGTGAAATTATGTTGTCGGAAATTGAGAAATATTGGGATGGCAGGCATGTCAAGTAACGGTTTGGCAGGTCATACCCCATACCTGTACGAGACAGTTTTTCTGGGTTTCCCACAGAACTACAATGACCATGGACCCTCACTCCTTACAGACATTTATGTTTGTGCCCTCCGTCCTCATGTAAATGCACAGTATTAAGATACCACTTCTTATAGCCGAACAATCCCATCTAATGTAAGTACTGTTATGATGGGGCCAAGTTACAGTACTTGGCAAATGTATGAAAACATGGGTGGCATTACTCTGTAATATGCCTTGTGTTGTTTCTGTGAAACATATTCTTGAAAGCTTTATTGTAATTTTGCATTATTTGATATTGCAAACAGATTTTTAGGAATGAAGTGTGTGCTTTGCGTATGTGAGTAACTTGCCTTTTAAAACTTTATTTAGATTGCTGAGTCACATAAACCCGAACAGTGTAAAATAAGGCTGTCTAGTGCATTAACATGTAATTTGTATAAAGTGCAAAGACATATTGTACAAAAAAATATGTCTAGCGGTGAGCAGTGAACCAGGTGGATATTTGTTTTTGAGATGGAATGTTTATTTTACTGTATATAGTTAAACCTTGACAAAGACAAGAGAGAAAGACCATAAGACTGATCGAACAAAAGGAAGCAAATCAAGTAAAGCAGACAAAGAGCAGCATGCTTCCCTTGATATGCATAATAATAATAATAATAATAATAATAATAATAATAATAATAATACATTTTATTTATATAGCACTTTTCCAAGTGCTCGAAGCTTCTCTACAACAAAAATAAATAGACAAGCATAAGAAAATACAGAATCAAATGACATTACGTTGACAAGCCTTTTCTATTTGGTGACACGCCCTTGCCGTTTATATAAAAGTGTCTGAGATTACGGTACTTACAGCAACACCTGGAGAATAAGGGTTGAAAGACTGAGCACAAGCCTCTCAAGTGACAAGCTCTGGAAATTTGAAGCACTTTCATTGAAAACCACCTATTCTTGAAAGAGGAATCCTTTGACTTAATGCAGCCTTGACTGGCTGTGAGAATACTTGAGACCTGAGTTCTTACCAGCTTACATTACTCAGGCAGAGCCACCATACATCGCAAGTATCTCCTTGTGGATTACCAAATTAAATGAACAACCATTGGAGACTATGCAACATTGGACTTTTGTAAACTTATCCAAGACTTGCTTACAGAGCAATGAAAGCTCTTCAGACAGAAAATAATCTTCTCCCCTTTTCTCTCTTTTTATAACAGTGCTCCAAGTCTAAGTGATGTCACAGTTCAGTGCAAAAGTGTAGCTATGGCAAAAACAGTGAAAAACTACAGTCACATCCACTTGGATTGGCTGGACACATTGACCATGTCCATTGACTGGACATGATCAATACACCCCTTGATATAGTTAACAGGACTTCAAAGGATGTGCAGCTGCATTGACTTCAGTCTGATCAACAGATGTCTGAATAGGTAAAACCAAAGGTTTGAGGATAACAAGACAAGAATCTCATCTATTATTCAATGGGAGGGAGGAGTCAGGTGGACACCATGTGCCCATGGTTACAAATAATACGTTGATTTATTGTAGAATTTTCTTTTTTTATGAAATCCCCCAATTTCATATTGCCTCAGCTGTAAAAATGTCCCTGTAAGTTTCAGTAGCAGGATTTATTTACAATCTATATTTTATAGCTTCCAAATCTGTAGAGAAGCTATAAAATATAAATTGAGAAAAATGTCTTTGTTCCCCTTCGACCTATTGCAGCACATGAATGAAACACATATAAGGCATTCTAAAATAATCCAAAAGTAGCATTCATTCAAACATGTATCTGTCGGAATATAATAAATCTTAATATTTATGTTTTAAAATAATAACACCTGATGTATTCCACTTGCATTTTTTTTTTTTTGAAAGGGGCAGAGAGGTGTATCACATACAGTATATCCCACGCGGATTCATAACATTTCTGGCTGACGTTAAAATATTAGCATTTCTTCAACAAGCGTGAGAAATTTAAAAGGAGCTGTGGGGGAAGGAATAATTATCAGACTGGCAGCTTCACTGGAATGAATCTATTTAAATGGATAGAAAATGTATGTGAATTCAATCAGCCAATTCTTCTTAATCTAAGTGGATATGAGGAATCCAAGGGAGCGGACCAGCAGGGGCGGGAAATGATGGGCTTATTTATTCCCGTAGCGGGAACAGGAGATAGCCCAGGCCAGCGGCACATTCATACATATGAACAAGGCTCCTCTCTTTCTCTCACACTGAAGCATTTCAAACACAGTGATTGGTCATTTCCTTTATTCTGTTCTCCATCAGGCTATGTATCTGTTAGTAATCTATGTTCAGAGTGAGCTGCTGATTGTCTGACATTCAGTATGTTCTGTAGGTAGTAAAGTGGACAGGATTTTACAGTTACACCGGGCTGTTAGTGAATTGGTTTAGTGTACGCTTTTAACACTCTCTGTGTGTTTTGGAGTGGGTCAGTGGGGGTGGTGAGGCAGTTATTCTGAGGTGTTTTAATAAACTAGGGAACCCTATGGAAACTACTTACATTTAGAAGTACTTTCATAGGGTTTCCTCATTTATTAAAAATCAATCTCTGAGACAGAGTGGGAAAATAGGGTTATTGACAGCCTTCGTGCATATGCAGGGTTATTGACAGCCTTCATGCATGTATAGGGCTATTGGCAGCCCTTGTACATTAATTAGGTTAGTGCTGTTACTGTAGTACAAGCCCACATACCACCAAATGCACCACCAGTAACCTTAATGCAGCAGTTAAGGTTACTGAAGTCAAGAATGCAATTTATGTCAAGTGCCAGAATGCTGAAGGATTTAGTTAAGCTCAAATTACACACAGCTTGTATCACTTGCAACCAGGTACACACTTACAGTGAGCCAGGCTATTTATAGCGTATCTGCAGCTCGGTTGCAGCTCATCACATAGGTGCAAAAATATAATTTGCACAACATATATTGGAGTTAGAGGAACTCGTTAATTTAAAGGTCAACCTAGACCTACATACAGATACAATATTTCTCAGAAAATTCAGAATGTCCATGTTCCAAGGAATGAAATAACATGGTGATTCCTGTTATGGGGACAGATGGTGCCTGGGGTATAGAAGGGGAGCAGGTAGCTGTGGTTTATGGCCTGTAGAAAGCCCTTGCCCAGCCACCTATAAAAGGGTCTTAAAGATCTCTCACACCACCAAAAAATGCAAGTTACATAAATATTTCCCTTCAGTTTTCAAAAAAGAGAATAATGACATAATGCCAGCACCAACCAGCCATAATGCCAGCCAGCACTGCAAATAATATTTCCAGTATATTTACATAATATTATTTCCAAATAGTATTTGAATCCAATTTCACTTTCATAGCCACCAGCTCACTGGGAGCGACAGCAACACTGGCACCAATGACGTGGTGATGCCAGTGAAAAAAGGCTCCATCTAAGTGGCCTCATCTCACAGCAAAACAACATCTATCACAATGCCTGGTAACAGCAGAGGTGAATGCTGGGATATGTGGCTGACATCTCTTGCTGCCTTTACTTTTACTTCCATGACAACAAGGTCTTACTCAGGAGGGCAGGAGGGGGCGGACCACCGCAGGGCGAAATCATGAACGTGTCCTTACGACGTTACAACCAGAGAAAGTCTGAAAGGATCACACGGTTATTGCTTCGATGACATGCATTGCTGTGTAAAAAAAATTTTTGTATCACTCCTTGGGTGGCTCAGTTGCGTGGGGAGTGGTGTTTGTCATACCGAGAGGATGATGTATTTATCTAATCCGGATGGCTTGCGTCGCTGCGCTCAGAAAGAGTGACTCATGTCTTTTCTCTATGCAATCAGGGAGGCCCCGCCGTTTGCCCGGATCTTCGATACGAGACGAGGGTTCGTCTGCCAGGTTCGCCGCCGAGACGGAGCGAGAGGCGTATCTCGTCCATCTGACAGGGCTCGGGTGGCGGTATCATCCCGCTGCCACGTCAGAGCTAGCAGCGGCGGCGGCGGAGGCGGCGTAAATCTCCATTAAGCGCCATTACTTTCCGCCCTGCATTATTCATGGCGGCCCGTACGACGCTCCCTCCCCTCCGCCGATTCCCGGGCGTAAGAACCGCTTCCCTCTCTCCGGCCCGAGAGCGGGCGTTTTATGCATTTTTAATGCCACTTACACTTGGAGGATTACGCTCCCTTTCCTTAAACATCTACCATTAGCCACTTTAACGCCGTAAACAAGATCGCCGCTTCCAGACAACACGCAGACCGTGTCCAGACCCAGACATGGCCTGACACATGCTGTTTAAGCACTATAACCGTATCTGAGTCAGAGAGATGAATGGGTAAAAAGGTGTGAGGAGATTCAATGTTTTGAAAGGCAAAGCCTGATAAAAATCATGAAAGAAAAACAACCTACTGATGTACTGTACTTCCAAAGGCGTTTGTTTAAACAGTGTCTTGAGATGTCTGAGTGTGCTGTCACTCTCTTTCTGAGGTGTTACCAACAAGTAATTTCTAACCTGGCAAAAAAATTACAGCTAAACTCAGCCCATCAATCATGAGCCATGACACCTTGTGAAGACTGAGGCCTCCTCTTTGTGATCATTCCAGTGCTGCCAGGTCCGCAGCTGAAGATACGGCCGGTCGCAATAACTAGCACGTCGACGGGTTGGCTCCGAGCAGGCTGTTACGCAGACAATCGAATCGAAGGCCCGGACGATAGCGAGGGGGTCCTGCGCCCGCCATCGTCTGTCGACGCAAACGAACGAGGCGGCGCCGGCGACGCCTTCGAAAAGCCCCCCGGCAATGGATCCAAGCCCTCCCTGGTGATTAATCATGGTTAGGTATGGATTGGACTGATGAATGTCAGCGAGGGTGGCGTGGGCTAGCTGGACGAAAACGCTGAGCGTCGCGCGCGGGGAGCGCCCAATCGATGGAGAGCGCGGAGAGCGTCGGACGAGGCGCGCGCGCGGACGCCGGAGAGCTTGGCGAGTGATTGATGGCAGCCACGCTGCATTTCACAACATTAATGAAGTTCTGAGATCCCAATTACCGGCGTCCCCGGGCGGGCGAATGGGCGCCGGCAGCGCCGCGCGTACCCTCGCCCGCCTCGTTTAACGGCAGCTTTTTGGGGAATGAGAATGTGACAGTTATGCCTCGGACGCTTTGTTGGCCGGACGTGACGTCCCATTAATCAGATGTGACTACGGTTCATCTGCCGAGCAGGTGACAAGCTACTCAGCGTGGTGACTGGATAATACGGGCCTTTAATAAATTTCAATACACCTGCTGAAAAGCGAGATGTGTCTGAGTCTCTCGCTTTGGTAGGTCATCGACTGGACATGGCAGCTACATCATTAGCTTACAGTGAAACCAATTAGTGCACAGGTTCAGTTAGCTAAATTAAATATTATTTTAAAGGATACAATTGGCAGTACACTAAAAACATGAAAATCAAGCCATGTCATATTGCATTTACTTAGATTTACTAAATTTTAATCTGTGCACGAGATGCTCGAAATCAGTCAGTCAGTACCAGAAATCCGGTACCTGTATCTAGTCAGTGTCAGTAATTGCCTTGAATATATTCATGTGCCTTTTGAAGAGTCTTCAATATGTAAGACTGTACTGTCGTGGAAAAAATTAATCCACTCTCGGTTTAGAAGGACGACTGTGATAAGGCACTCTTTATTACACACAGCGTGGGGAGAATTCGCAATACAACGGTACGGTACTTTCTCCAAGCCAAAGCAGCGAGCTCTCTGATATATTTACTCGGTGTTTTACTTCAAAACTATATACTTATCACATTCTACATTCATCTAGCCACGTACATATTCTTCTAGTTCCCACTGGATCAGCTCTTAAACAAAACATCTTTATTTTACAGCTGGGCAAAACTACTAGTACACTTCTGAGGAACAAACAGACACATGCACACCTGCAATTACTTAAAAATGATCCCTTAAGTGTACAGTCTTCCACAGTGTATCCTAACTCAACCCAGCTCCAATCCCACTTTTGCCCATAAACACGTCTTTACATCTTTTTAATTGCACGACAAATATTCTGGTGGTTCTCTATTTTTTTCTATATGAATTGAACTCAGTATGCCAAGAAAATTATAATCAGGAAAACAGTTTTATTAGTATAAATGTCCCTGGAATGTCAGTTGTAAGCTTATACAATATTATGAACTGCTTTTGAAGGTATGATAAACATAGGGACACATAAAGGATTTTGTTTCCAGCCTAGTGAAAAATACCCATTTTTTGAATTGCCTCAATAATTATCTAGACATCCCAATGGGTAACATTTCAAATGTAATTTATGCATTCCATCCTAGATAAGGCTGCCTTATAAGACAAAAAAAATAATATTTGAGTTTCCACTCCAGAGATGTTCATACTTCTGCAGCGTGTGAGTGGTAGATATCCTACAATGCTCTGGTTTTATATTTAATCCTCTGTGGGGGGATTGGGGGGGGGGTTCCAATGGGCAACAGAAAAGATGTCCTCAGAGGTCATCTGAGCCCTGATTTATTATGTTTCCTATTGCTGAATACCCAGTCTAAAATTACTGCATATGTATGCAGCCCAGAGTCTATTTGCCTCTCTCATTCAGGACGTGACATGCTGAAACTCTGGCGAACACCCGGCTTGGCTAAATGGAAAAACGCCTTGATGCTTTCAGAGGATGGGGGTCAGTGGGACTCCTCGCAAATTAACTTGTGTGAGCCATTCCCTGACAGGCCCAGAAAGCAACCCCCCCTGCCTCCCCCCCCCCCCGCAGCCTGTTGGCAAGGGTGCGACATGAGAGTTGGACCCGCTCAGTGCAATTACACCCTCGAGCAGGCAGCCGCCCGCTCACTCTGCCTACCGCTACCTCTCAGGAAGTCAGCACCGTGGCGGCCTGTTCCAGCACAGCGCCTTCCCCGGAAAGTGTCAATGATCCCCCTATAACTGGAGCCTGCGCGGGAGGCCGGGGTGTATGTTCTGCAGCCAATATTAGCGCCGAGCTAACAAGATACGGGAGGGCTGAGCTGCACCTGGTCTCTAGCTCTTACACTGTAGAAAAACAGGGTGAGGAAGGTCTTCTGAAAGGAAAAATAGAAATGATACGGGCAAATTTTCGTCCGGCTGTCTCGCCCTGTTGAGCTGAGGAGAAATGGAGAGCGAGGTAGAGATGCTAACAATCCCTGGTGCAAAGAATGCTTCTGTAATTGACTGCATTTAGCCATACAGTGATATAAACAAAGTCCATACAGTATGCATTTCACATGCGAAGCTTGTATATTGTGCTTTAGCAGAATTCTTCCATGAATCTGTTAATTATAAATGTCAACCTCATCTCATATTATAGACAAGATTGCTGCCATTCGGTATCTCTTAACAGAACCTGAAAACAGAGCCCATTATGCACCACGGTAACTTTTTTGAAAGACCGGTCTCCGCGTACGCATACACAACGACACAGAGGATTATCGGGCGAGTCGCCGGTCGGCTTTTTACGAGTTTGTTGCATTTAGAAAAAATGTCCAAATCTGCTCTGAGGAGACCTATGAGAGGAATGCTAATGGGGGCTCTATCATTTTCTTCTGGGCGGAAAGTGCACTACGCGCACATGCTCGCACAATGAAACGGCGTATCTGCCTCCGGGGACCCGTTCTGCAACCAGAACCCTTCTGTCTTCGGTAGCGCTAGACAGACAGCAGATGTGTATTGGCTCCATTCAACACTTTCAGATGAGACCAATGCTCCACTGTGCTCTATGCAGATTCCCTACCTTGCAATGCAAAAGTACACAATGGATCATATTTTGAATTTAATAACAGAAAACGATTATCGATGACAAATACCTGGCCAGATGGGGCAATTTGAAAGGAATGGCAATGCTAGCCTTTTCTTTGGGGGAAGGGGGGTATAAACAGCATTTTGTTATTTTGTAAATGCCTCTGGAGCTATGAAACAGAACAGCTAACCTACTGCTAACAAACTTGTTCTGAATGTGAAAACACCTAATAAGTTTGTTATCACATTATAAACATACTATTATATTATACCTACAATTCAGCACATAATTATGTGTGTAAAGTATAATTTGCAATCTCTTACTGAAAACCTTTGCATGGGGTATAATTAAATTAATTTAGATTCATAGCAAGAGTCCTTATCCTTAATGAATTAATATTATCCTGCATATGACCTTGGAAACTGAATGATGCCGAAGGCCTTGAGTCTCTGGAGGACACAGGGAATGTAACAGAAAGGCAGAATGTGAGTTGAGCTGAGACAAACTTGGCTCAAATTCAAGCCTTACCATAATTAAGCAACTGTGAAGGCCATTACTTATCAACATGAACACATTCCCTGTAACTGTGTAACTATACAGATGTGTAACTATACAGAATTTAGAAGACACATTTTCCATTTTGAGAATGTGTCTTGAAGTTCATATTTGGATTTATTGTAGGAAAGAGAAACATATGTGGAAAGCGAGACACAGTATTTTGTTTGAAGTCACGCAGTGTGTTGCTTAGAATTTTGCTGGAGTCGAAGCAAATGAGAGTTAGTGAGATTTCAACCGCGTTGATTGAGCTGTAAAATGGAAAGAGGTGCGGAGTGGGCACCCCCCTGCGGCTCTCATGCTGTTAATAATGGTAAGCGACCTGGCAACCACAAAAAGTCACAGCGCAGAGTGGAAAACGCCCAGAATAGAACCACTCAACCGGGTTGGGTGGATGTCAACCCGGCAGGTTCTCCTGTTCTTTTGTAACCAGAGACGCAATTAGGCGAGGGCGAGTAATTGTTCCTCGCGGTAATTAAAGGTTCCTGTGACCCGCACTGTGGCGGAGTTGAGAACACAAAGTCTATAAGGTTTAAAGATCTGCTTCGTGTACGGAGGCTACGAGGCCTGCCGGTAACCCTTCCGTAACAGCGTCAGCAGCTGCAGCGTTTTATGTAGGTCAAGGCTTTTAAGAGCTCCACTCATCTAGGGACGAGCTCCATGAAAAAATTAGTACAACCCTTAATGTCCGTCGTACCGAAGTATTGCATTAAGGGAGGATAAAACGAAGATGGCATGATGAAAACAAGCCTCTTTTTCACTGCTTACTTCACTCATTTTCTCTTTGACCAAAAAATGAAAATAATATTATTCCATGTCATTAAAACAGCTATTAATGGTAGGGATTCTGATGGACAAAGATGTGTGAGCATATGCAACAAAGCTGTGAGACCAAATTAAGCAAAATCGAGTTTGAATCAGTTATGGAAAGAGTGGTACGAATTCCATGTCGTCCGATATGTAGAAAGGGCTGGCTGTGCTACTGATGATGGCTAACTGAGAAACCATGATGACGTCCACTAAGGTCATGTTTAGGTATTGAATATCCTGGCTGAAAATGGTGGAACTGGTGTTGCATCTCTGCATGAGGGGCCTAGGCTCTCCCAAAACTGGCAGACGGGGTAGCATCTGTGTAAAGTTGGATATCGTCAGTAATGGTTAAGTGATCGTCGTAGAAGAGTGAGATGCCATTCCAGTTGGCGATGCCGGGTGAGATGGTGCTGTGCATATGGTACAGTAGAGAGCTGTGCAAGCTGAGAATATGGGAGGGAAGTTTTTTTTGTACAATTTGGGAAGGCTGGGATAGAACTGAGGAATACTGGAATGCCGATGCCAGGAATGTTTACAGGAGGAGGCTGCATGGTATGTTGGGAAGCTGGCATCCTGGTGCCAGAAACATTAACTGGAGGCAGCTGCTGGGGGGGCGGACAGTATGTTATGGTGGGAAAATGGCCTCCCGATGCCCGCAGTATTAACTGGAGGGAACTTCAGAGGAGGTGCATTATGTTAGGGTGGGAAACTGGCATCCTGGTGCCAGTGTTATTAACTGGAGGTGGCTAGGGGGTAGGCAGGGAAACTGGTATTCTTGTGCCCACAACATTAACTGGAAGGGGATGCTGGAGAGGGGGCAGTGTATTAGGATGGGAGACTGGGATCCCAGTGCCAGCGACACTAACTGGGTGAGACTGCTGAGGAGGGGGTATTACGGTTGGGCAGAAGATTGGCATCCCTTGAGCAAGGTACTTAACCTTCATTGCTTCAGCATACATCCAACTGTATAAATGGATGCAATGTGAATGCTATGTAAAAAGTTGTGTAAGTCGCTTGGGATAAGAGCATCTGCTAAATGCCTGTAATGTAATGGAAGGGGAGTGTTTGAGGAGTGGTGCTTCTCCTGAACCTCTGCTATTATGACTTCAATTAAGAGATAAAGAGGGTTAAGAGAGGTTGTATGCCAACAGATGGCACCATAATTTGTGTTTGCTTTCCAACTTCACAACAAAATAGTTATTTGAATTTGTGGTCGCTTAATTGCATTTTAAATAAGAAAAATGTTTTGAGATCCATGTTTGCTAAGGATGGATATACACTTGAGTTGCAGTTGTTTGATGGAGAGGTAAATCCACCACAGGAGAAAAACAAAACATTAAAAATATTAACAGAGCCAGGGTCTCTAGTGTATTTAACATGGATGAGTGATAGCACTGGAGTGTGGAATTGAAGTATGTGGTAAGAATGTCAATAGAGATGGGTTTCATGCTGATGGATGTGTGGGGCATTTGGAAGCCCGTGAGAAGAAAATGAATTGGACTGGTTACATTTTCATAAAGAGTTTAAGCAAGTACTGAGATATGAGCTCTCTGAGATTTGCTTGTGGGTTGTGGAATGTCCAAGAGTATATTTTGGTTGTTGAATGTGTCAGAGATTAAAAAAAAAAAATATATATATATATATATAAATAAGAGGGTGAGTCAGGAAAGGGGAATCAAACAAGGGGAAAGTGGAAAAAGCTGTAAGGGTGGATAGTATGGAGAGTGTGGATAGTATGAATGCAGATATATGCTTTGTGGCAGTAATGCCTCCAGTGTACCATTTTGTCGGGTGGCTGTGTGGCTTGACATCAAAATGGGCGGCTTAGGGTGGGTGATGCCTGAACAGTAAGATACCTCAGCGGCTCGTTTTCCTAACATCTGTAAAAGGAAACCGGGGCAGAAATTCAGCAGAACTACTGTGAAGGCCTGGTATGAGGACATGTGTGATGAATCCCTGACAGACTGTCAGCCAGATTGAGCCTGTGAATGGAAAAACATGATATGAGCTGAGTAAAGTTTAACGACAGTGTCCACAGCACAAAGGTTGCAGGTTTTATTCCCAGGTGGGGCACTGATGTTTTACCATTTAGCAATGGTAATTTCAGGTACTATCCCGCTGTATAAATATAATCAGTCAGTCTGGATAGCAGTGGCTGCTAAATGCCTAAATGCAAATTGCAATTAGCATTTATTTCTGGAACAAATCTCTCACCCCACACCACAATGATGGTTATTACAGGTTATTTTCAAGCAGTGTGGAGGACAAAGTGCGAACCAGAACACAAGCCAAAGAGCTTTAAACTGTCACCCATTACGAAATCCCCTAAAAACCGACTGATGGCGTGGGCATCAGTGAACAGCTGGAGACCCTCGAGAGAAGAACTGCAGCCACAGGGAAAGGCCAGGTCATTTTGATTTTATGTGATGCTGGAAGCGCAGCTCATCCGTGTATTATGGGTCTGGGATGACATCGTTACCGACCCCGCGCTAACGATGCCAGGCTAAGCAGGTGGGATATAAAGACGTGAACTGATGTAGGAGACGTGTAGAAAAACTGAGATGTCCACTGAGTGAGAGAAAGTCAGCTTCAGTAAAACAGAAGGTAGACATGTACACAGCAAAATGACGTGTTAAAACAACTGTTACAGAGTATGTACTGTACGTTACTATTGGACTCATATGTAGTCTGTTGGAGTGGAATTAACATTGGACATTTTTCTGTGTTGTGGCCTGTGAGAGGCTTAGAGCTGAACTAAGTATCATTTAGTTGCAAAGAACTCAATGTTTTTAAAACTTTTTATGCTTCTCCTCCTTAATTGTAAGACCTCAGTCGCGTATGTGTATTATTTTTGCAGCCTCTGCAAGTGTGTCATAAATCACAGACCAGCCTTGAGGCACATAATGACAACTGTCACTTACGACACACTACACAAGTCAGGCTCACACCAACATGAGTTTAAGGACACTTTATGTGTGTCTTAACATACAAGCTTGGCGCCCAACCGACCAGCAGGGGACACTGGTATATGATGAGGCACTGTTGTATTGGCCAGTTTTGTGTTACTCTACGGGCCTGCTGATTTCAATCGCTCATTGAGATTCCATACCACACCATGGGGACCATCCACACACAACAACAGGGCTTTAACAGGATGAGCCATCAAGTAGCACCCTTGAATTTTTAAGAAGAAAGAGAATTGTTTTTTTATGTTTACACTTCAGTCAAGCGTTTCCTTAGTCTCCTTTGAGGGTATATCCAGCCAGGCTATACTTCTGACACTCATACTTGACAATAACAAACCAACAACAGAGAAATACTTTCATTAATGCTAACAATTTAAGGAAGGGTGAATGTGCGGTAACTAATTGTATAGTGCTATCCTTGAAGGTATTAGTCTATAAAATAATCATCCATTTTCAACTACATCTGAATCACAGCTGCTTCCAAAATTTGCTTCCTACATTCAGGATGTACTCAAAGTGTAGTTACTGACAACTCAGCTCTGAGAGTGAAAATATATTGGGCCATAGATCACTGTTAGTTTGACCTGTTATAACTGATGGTTCCATGTGAAACACTTTTATGTGATTTGATTATATATTTGATGTATGCCTTTGCTGTGAATGTCTAAATTGCAACCATGTGATTGTGTCTAACTTGTTATATTATTTTGTTGCTACTGTTTTGATCAATGCTTCATCTCACATTACTATTCTGTACTTATTGCTCTTGCAGCTTGTGTGATTTGCACTTTATGCATCCTGCCACCATGGCCCAGTAAACCACCCTGTTAAGATAAGAGCACCTGCCAAATTTGTAAACATTTTTACTATGGCTGATGTCGTTGCGAATAAAACATTAAGCTCCGGATCACACAGAAATAATAATGCAAGAAAATACATTTCCATGTTTTAGCTAATGGTTCAAGCGACTAAACATGATGCACAGTCCGATACAGGTAACTATAATACATTTTAGTAAGATGATATGTGGATATGGTTTGCTACTGTACCAAAGAGGTGAAGAATTGACGATTGGTGACAAATTTTTCTGTTGCAGAATGTAACTGGGAAAGAATCCAAGGCTGAATTGCCCAAAACAGCTGATAAAATGGTCTGAGGTACATTCTGGTTTTATTAGCTGCAAAATCAAGTTTATCTGGCCTCTATTACTGATGGAGGGTACATCTGAAACATCTACTCCAAAAAGTATAGGACAAGGCAGTTCATCACTAGGGAGACAACACATGGTGCAAGATCCTAGACTCAGCTAGATTTATAGACAGATTTAATGGGTTCTGGTGATAGAACTTTTGGTTCAGCAATACAAGGACAGAACTCAAGGTAAAGTATAGCGATTGTGATAGCTGGCAACTGCTGACAGAATCTTTAGAAGACACTCAAGATCACAGACAATTTTCATATTTCTTTTGCAAACACAAAGAATTGTGTAGATATGGAATATGACTATTTATTTTGCTAGAATAGAACCACTTTGATAAACAAACACAAGATAAATTAGGAATCCATCCAGGTAGATAGAAAGGAGGAATCGCATCGACCTCCATTTTATCCACTGTGGTCTTATTCAGAATTGAGGGCTTCACTTAGTAGACTGGATGTGTCCCTGCAACTACATCATCTCTCAAAAGGCTTTACACTCTCGTGGATCTGACTGCGTCCTGGATTTTAAAAAGAAATGTGCCTTTAAAAAAATAATAGAAAAATGGACTTGAGAGGATATGGGTGGGGTACGTACACCTCAGTCTGCCGGGAGACACAATGGACAATGTCCTTTTTTTTCGATAACAAGAGGCAAAATCCCACAGGCCTGCTCAGGGAAATTGTGAGACAAATGTGTTTGATTGCTTTTGGCTATGAGGCAATTCTAAGGGTGACGGTAAATGCATCCAGATCAGAGGAGAGAGCGTGTCAACAGGAATGAAGATGAAGGCTAGGATAACGTTGTAATTTTGACACGTCCGCTTACTGTAAATCACCCTGCCGATAATGACCACCGCTGGAGTTTTGTATACGTTTTATTCTCCGTGCTACAGTCTATTTTTTGTCTGTGCAGCAGTCCATGCAACAACTATTTACAAATCATTCATTAAAACAATAGAACATACTAGCACAAATAGCAGAATAAACAATATACAATTTAAAATATGACTAACTTTGTGAGATGTGTGATTTAAATAAAATTCACAAATTTAAACCATCAGGAGATGCCAATGACATGGTCGTCATTACCATTGTGATTTACTGTAGGACACTGATATATGTTTAAAATGAACAACATTTATGTCTGAATCACGAATGAACTTTCTGGAAGTCAAACAATATTGTCATATTATGTATTTTCATAAGGGTTCTACATTAGTCACAAAGTTATAGGCAAATCGTTAACTGCAGACAAATTCTCTGGGTAAGACTCAATACAAATGAACACAATTTTAATTAACTTACATACAGAAGAGCAATTAACAACATAGTGTTCAACACAGGATGGAAAAAATCTAAGCATCTATGCTTGGGAGGCATCAGGTGCGTGTTTGTGGTTTTTATGTAAATGTTTCCTTGAAGCCATGCAGCATCTACACGGGGTAAGTAAGCACTCCCATTGCTCTTTTTATAACCGTCCCCTCGTCACTCGTGCAACAGAGAGATAGGGGAAATAGACTAATGCAATAAGCACACCTCACCCCAGGCAAGAAATAAACTGGCTTTGCAAATTTGCAAACTGGTATATACTGGCAACCAATTATTTAATGCAACATTAAAGGACAGTTTCCTACCGATTGCATGAAGGTAATGAAGCAACAAATTCTCAATGGCACACCATCACTGCACATGCAGGTACACAACACTGTTTGTGCACAGGTGGAGCAAGCTCACCGTTTTTGATATTGTAATTAATATATTGTATTCCCACACATTTTAAATTGGCCTTGGCTTCTTTTCTTTTTTCATTAACTAAACCATTCAGCCTAAAATAGCTTTCAAAATCAGAAATGACAGCAGTTTGTTATAGAGACTGTTCTGTGAAAAATGAGTAGATATCTGCATCCATTGATTTTACTGTTACAAATATTAAATAATAATATAAAAGTCTTTATCTCTGCAAGCCTTTGCTATTTGCTTATGAATCTCTAGTGTGGCAGAATCTTTGGCAAACAACAGTTTCGCTGACTTGGAATGGGCCTACTTCAAGCCGTGTACTTTTTACTAAACAATTACTTTTTTGGTTCACTTAAATTTCTATTTTATTGTCTTTGAATGCTATTAATCTTCGTATAAGCCGACTGTCGTGGTATACATAAGCGCAGCACCACATGAAATTTGTCACCTCAAAGAGATTGCTGTCTGCCCTCTACAGATGCACCTGCCAAATCTATATCATGCGAAATTTCAGAACAATTTTTCAAAAGTTAAACCAATGTTTCATAAGTTTTATGTGTTTTCAGGAGCATTGCAATCAGCTTGGGGCTTTAGAGACAGGCTTATAGCTCTGGATAACCTGTCTGATAAGTGTGCAAAATACAAAGTGAATGAGAGAAATCATTGACATTTGTGAAAAGAATGTTTGTTTCCCATAATATCCATTTGCATCTGGCCTAGAACATCGAAATGAATTTCATACACAGCAGCATACCACCACACACTCCGACTGGCTAAAGCTAAGCAAGTGTGGGCTTGGTTAATACTTGGATGGGAGACCACCAGGGAATACTGAGTTGCTGCTGGAAGTGGTGTTGGTGGGGCAGCAGGAGGCAATCTTCCCTCTGGTCAAATGAACCCCAATGTCCCGGTGCAGTGACGGGGACACTGTGCTGTAGGAGATGCCGTCTTTCGGATGAGACGTTGAGGTCCTGAATCACTGTGGTCATTAAAGATCCCATGACACTTATCACAAAGAGTAGGAGGTTCCCCGGTGTCCTGGATAAAATCCCAGATCTGGCTCTTGCAAAAACTTGCCACCTAATAATCCCCTGATTTAATTGGCTAAACAATGTTCTCTCCCTCCAGTGGAGCTGCTCAGTGGTCAACAATAGAGGATTGTGGTTGTACTGGGCAGCTCCCAGGTGTGAATGTGTATGAGTGTGAAGCAGGGCGTTGCTGCAAAAGAGCATCCGTGCTCAGCGAACCTACCCTGGGTAAATAAAGGTTAAATAAAAAAAATAAATAAATACACGTCTGGACTAAAGTACTGCTCTGGTGACCAAACCTGAACCAAATCAGCAAGTGCCGCACAACACACGTACACTAAACTTAAGAGTTGGATCATGTTGGGTATGCCTAATAAAATGGATAAAAATTGATAGGAGAATGAATGCTGTGAAATATGTTTTGCATTGTTTATGGATATGTCTGTTCTCAATATCCATAAACAATGTCTTAGGCCCTAAGGCATCAGAATGTGCAAATCTGCTTCTAACAACAAATATAATATCTGTAGGCAAATCCAGCCAGTTGTAATCTCCACCACCAGGAAAGCATTTTCTTCAAAACAATCGTATCATATTGGTTTCCACTTGAAATTGGTTCTAAAATGCTTCTAAAAAATGTAAAAAATTTCAGCTAACTGGCCTTAACAACCATTATCTATATAGACATTAAGATTTTAGAACAATGATGTAAATTAATTGTCGCAGATTGCATTCAAACATGAAATCAAAAGGATCATAAACGTTGGCATTTTCTGGTCATGCGGAACTCTGGCCCCAAATAGTTTGGCTGTTCTGTGTTCCCTCCAGAAGGTAATAAAGGAGGGGAAATTTCCGGACACCCCAGGTGTTGTATACATTTGCAAGGCCCTCTGTATGACTGTAATTGCCCCAATTACATTTCCTTTGATATTTGGAGAGGGGAGAGCAGAACTATATTTGTAGAGGGAAGAGTCAAAACTAAATCAGAAGTTACTCTGTCTGGAGTATGAGCAAGTTTGCCAGATCAAATTGTATTGTCTGCCTCTCAAAGTGGATAATCCACATATCCGACATTTCTTGGATCTCCAAAATGTCAAATATTACATGAGATGTCATGCCAAGTTTGCTCTTTATCATATGACAAACAAATCGACACAGACTTCGGACCCCTATTTCTCCAACTGAACTTGTGATCTTAGCATACGCAACATATTATTTCACAACAGATGAAGGCTATAAACAGGGGGTTTTGTACGTGATTCCTACTTTGACGGTTGTGCTGCATTTTCTTTCGTTCTTTCTTTTTTTTGATCTCTATCCCTTCTTTCTTTCTTTCTTTCTTATTAAATGACCTGGTTTATGTCTCGAGCACCGTCTCGATCGCGTGCGCCGATACAGAGACCCGGGGGGCAAGGTGGCCTTGAGACCAGGACCACAAGATCCAGCCCGTGCCTCCGCCGGGCTCTGCCCCAGCCTGGCGGCTCTATCTGAGCGGACACAGCCTCTTAATTAAACGCAGGGGGGGGAGCCGCTAATTGCGGAGCATGTTTCAGGCTGTTCCTCTCTCGCGACGCGAGCGCCGGGACCGCGTTATTAGCAGATGGCTCCGCGGCAACAGATTGCTCTCGTGCTGCGGCCGAGGTAATGGAACGGGAGCGCGCGAGGAGCCGGGAATTTCCGACTATTTAATTTTCCTGAGGGCATTATTAGAGCCGGTCTTTAGATTTCCCCGAAGAAGAGAACCGCGCAGACGCCCCCAGCCGCAAAGGAGTCAAAGTTACGGCATAGTCGTAGCCGTTTTTTTTCGGTAGCGTAATAAACATGCATATCGTATTAAGCCATATTTGGCAAAGGGCATTTTCAGATGTCGCAGGCAGATGGCTGAGCCCGTTATTTGTTTGAATGGGCTCTTACTGTTACTAAGAGATTACATATCGAATGACCGTACACAGAATTCTCTATGAAAAAGACATTACTTCAGAGAATAAACCAAGCTGAGGCCACGCTGAAATCACCGTCAATCTCTGCAAGTGGCCCATCTATCTATCTCCTTCCCATGGTCACCGGGACATAATGGACATCACTCTTAAAGCGCTTCACCGTATCTCCTTTTTATCTACATGGATATTTTCCGTTGTGGGAAAACAGCCCATTACCAATCCGTCAGGGACGCGGGAGACCGTAATCTACGATTCTCCGGGATCAACGGAACGGACAGGGGATCCGGGAGACGCGGCGGCCAATATCCGCCGCCCTAATCCGGGATCATCGGGAAATTCGAGAGGCCTGTCCAAAAAAAAACAAAAAAAAAACAAAAAAAAAACAAAACAAAAAGGGAGCGTTTAACAGGCGGCAGCCTATCGGTCATTTTCAGCGCCGCCATCAATTCATATCACGCTCGGTTTTTTTTTGGAGGGGGCGGAGATTGAAGAGAGATACCGTATGCCCGCCTCGCACCAAAAAAAAAAAAAAAAGCCCAGCTCAAGGAGGACAGCGCTCGTCGAACCCTTCAGCAGACTCTTCATTTCAATGGCACGTCTTTCTTCCCCCTCTGTGGCGTTTTTTTCCCTTTTAATGCGACCCTTGCTTCGTTTTACTGGCTCGACTCGCCAACAAAATGGGTCTCCTTACGAAGCTTCCAAATGTTTAGAAAGGGAAAAAAATATATTTCTGAATGTTTAATATTTCACTTTCAGTATGTGGGATGCTGTTTTATTAGTCAGATAAACACTGGGAAGAAGTATTTAGTCTTCACATAACTGCTAACCTGAATACTAATGTATTAATGGTGCTCTTTTTATACTAATGTTTTTTTTTTCGTTTAGGCATGAATATTTTCTTTTTCGTTTTTTAAATCTTCAACAAGGAATTGGACAGAGTCTACCCTGAGGTTCTGTTACCTACCATGAAAGCAATATATAGGGTCTTTGCTACACAAGAGCAAGCCTCTCCCCCTCCCCCCCACACACACACACACATCCTCTCTCTCTCTCTCTCTCTCTCTCTCTGTCTCTCTTTCTCAAGGTTGAGCATTATAGGTGCCAAGGCTGTAAAAAGAGCAAAGCGAATTCTAAAGAGTGGTTCATTCTGTATCTCTTTATTGTCTTGCTCTTGGGAAGCAGAGTAACGACCTGACATCCAGCAGTATAAGCCCCATTCATTTTTCAACAACGCCCTGCTTTGTGCGCGCGCGTGTGTGTGTGCGTGTATGCCTGCGTGTGTGTGTATGTGTGTCTGTGTGTCTGTGTGTTTGCATGCATGCACATGCATGTATGTGTGCCGAGCATGTGTGCGCATGCAAGCGCATGTGTGCCATTCGCAAGCACAGCCACTCTCTAATGTTTTGCCTTGGAGGTGGCTCAAAATATATCGTCTTGCAGGTGTTAATTGCAAAGCTGGGAAATTCTTCCCTCCCAGATTCCGCCATTAGCATGTCTTCAACAAAATAGCTTCTCCCCCTTGCTTATCTTTCAGACAATGGCATCGGTCTTTTGCTCTGCAACGATGTCTTGAATCACAGGGAAGCTTCTCCGTTCTTCTGGAAAGTGTCTCTTCCTGGAGTCATTAAGATGCTGTGCCATTAGAGGGGCCTGCCTGCGCGAGGATCAATAACGTTACCCACCTGCCTCAGCGCCGCAACATCTGCTCGCGGTTGGCAGGAAGTCAGTGAGCCTCGCCCCCCCCCCTCCTTCAGCAGCTGGTCCGTCTGAGGACCGCTCGAGTGGAGGGGCCTCTGAGCGAACGGCGAGATTAAGCCGCCATCGACCCGGTGGAAGGGATTCTCGCGGCAAAAGCCCGCCCGGGCTCGAGCGGCCCGGGCCCGGGAGAGACGAGACAGTTTGATGGGCCTTGATCGCATCGAAAACGACCGATGGTAAACAGCAAACCGCCCGTTCTCAATCATCTCGCTCGCGCGCTAAGCCATCGGCTGCTCGGGGGTTCCTGCCGCAACGGCGTCTGGCCGATGTGAGATCAGCGTTCGGAGTTTCGGTTGTAATTCCTGAAAACACGGTGTGGGCTTGTTCTGCTGTATGTTCACATTTTGCCAGCGAGGCCTGGTTTTTGTCCTGCTGTGTCATGTCGTAACTGCGGATAACAGATTTACAAGAGAATTACCTTTTTTTCATTGCTTTTCTGTGCTCAACTCCCGAAAGCATGCAAGTACGACCCAAATGACAATTGATTTAATGTGCTATTCAAATGCAGGGTAAAGCAGTAGGATTGATTCAATAAATCCTGTGTTTCGTATCCTGTGTCTCAAATGTGGAGACTGATCTCAGCCTGTAAATAAGCAAGGACCATTGCTCTTTGTGGCCTTTTTCATTTGTCTCCAGTTTGACTTAACAGTATATTCTCGTAACTTTTCTAAGGAAGGCCAAGTAACCAATCGCGATCCACCCCTGGGAAGTCCAACTTGGTCTCCAAACACAGACTGGGAGCTGTTCTGTGGAGGTCCAGACACATTTGCACACAGAGTAAATTGAATAGATCATTAACACCCATGCCAGCAATGTATTTCACAACACCCTGATTGTTCCCATTGTTCACGTGTGCATCATTCCTACATCTCTGAACCTGCTTCATTAACATTCATGAAAATCAGCAGGGTTTCATGTGGGATGCTGCAAATAGATGTGTGGAAAGCTTAAAGTAAAGTACAAATATTGTCTGTGTTCAGGAAAACCCACTACTGCAAATGTTCTCTGTAAATGTTTGTATTAAAATCGCCCTATGATACTGTAAGCCATTACGTTCGGACTGTTAGCTTTGATCCTGGCTCTGCGGTAGGCAACTGATGAGAGTTGATTATAATTGCTTATAACATCATGCAGAACACTAATTTCAGGTCTTTATATGTTGTACTACTCTCTGAACAGGCAATTTTATTCAGAATTCAGAATCATGTACAAAACACAGGCAAAATGGTTATACTTGAGTTCTGAGTTCCTTTCTTTGAAACCACTGGCTAACATTTTCTAGAAAACATAAAAGAAGTAGTTTTTTAAAAAAAATTTTAGTTTTTTTCACTCAACCAGCAGGTTGTGGGTTTACAAGTTGGAGTGGCTATTATTTATCGGGTAATTTATACTCCCAGCAAATGCACTCACACACATATGTATCTGGTCCTATTTAATGTACCAACTGTGTGCCAATGCTGGGAGATAACTGTGATTTGTAGTTCTATCCTAAGTTAGCCACAGCTGGGAGAAATTACTTGGAACCTTCAGAATGCCAACATGCCTGTAGTACACATCTGGAGAAGCATAGTTGCTAATGATAGCTCATTGATACTTGGCTGGCTGTGTCACAATCAACAATGTGGCAGAGCTGACCTCAAATAGTGTCCAGTGCCCACCATAACCACCAATATCGGAACATTTAAAAAATGAGGTCACATTTAAAGGGCTTTCGTAACATTCCATTGCTGCCCCCCCCCCATCCCCATCCGCCCCATCCCCCCCCCCTTTTTTTTTCTCTTCGCAAAAATGGTACCTGCAAATGCTGTGTCTTGGCTCTGCTCTCATGCTATAATGAAAAAGGAAAGGGCATTTGCTAATTATAGCTCCAAGGTACTGCAGATAAAAAAACGTACCAGTGAGAAAGCATGAATGTTTTATGGATCATTTTGCGATCACAACGTAATCTTGTCATTTTAAATGCATGGATTTATTTGTCACATTACTTGATCAAATTAAATTCGACGCTGCAGATTTAGCCATTACTTAGTTTAATTCGTAAATACAAAAAATAAAAACTCTTATGACAATGTAAAGCTACTGACATGACAGACATGAAAAGTACTGAACCTGGTTGAAAGCTTATCTTGTAAATATGAACAGATTAAGATCAGTTTCTAGCTCTTTTCACATATTTTTTTTTTATCACATGCATTATTTCTATATGTACATTACATTAAACTGACTTAGTAAATTGTGTTCTTGAACAGAAACTATGCAGTAAGCATTCACCTGACACAGTTATTTGAAAGGCTATAAAACAAGGCTGTGCAGAAGATGAAAAACCTATTCAGATTCATATTGAAGATTCGAATTAAAAATTGTATTTCAATTATAAATTCATTGTCTGTTACAATTTCAATACAACACCAAATCAATACAACAGCATCAGCCATTGAACCGTTAAATTTAGTGTACAAATCTTATTTACACTTTGTGGCTGAAATACTTGTATAACATTACTTTAAAAAAATCTATTCTATATTATGAAGTGCTTGTGCAAGCACCTAGGCGTCCACCGAAGGGATAAATGTCTTCATTACATTTATATAAACAAGCTTGTGTAGTTCACAACACAAATCTCTATGTCCTGATACAGTTACCGCCAGGGCATTTCCCTGAGTGAATTACTTTCATTGTTCTCCGTCTGTGGCTTAATTTCATTTCACAATACAGTAAATTCCAGCAAAATTGCTCAACGGTCAATATAGAATCCACACTGGGACACCGCAGAAAAAAAGAGAGAAATAACCAGTCTGATCCTTAATATTGATCTCCCACTTGAAAATAAGACCATTGTAAACCTAAAATTATGACATTGCTGTCACGTTGAGGCTGAAAGAAATATGTTTAAAATGATCCATCCAACATTACATGTCTTACAGGGTACTTGCTCACTTAGCTCAATTGACCACTTGAGTAAAAGTGTGATTTGGTTTGGGTCATTTGAAGATACATTGTGCGTGAAACCATTACATAATTGCACTAGGGCGCAAATTAAAGTAATGGGGGTTGGGGGGCGGGGTATATTTTTGCAGTGATGCTCCACTGAAATTGTGTTCTGTGGTATTACGAAATGGAGTCGATTTATGGTCAGTTCAACTGAATATTGTTGATTGAAATTAGCATTTGTTTGGAAATGCCCGTGTTACCATTTCAGGAAGAGTCCTTGCTTCAGTAATTAGACATTATATGTGTGTTCTCCATTTTGTGAAATCTATATAATGGCAAAGAGCACTATGTTCATCAAAGTTAGCTGGCATTATAAAAAGTTTGACCTTCACATTTTTTGCTGTGCCAACAAAAAAGACATTTAGAAACACTTGCCTTGGTGGATGTTCTGAGCAAAAAGCAAAAGAGAATGTTTTCTCTCCACAAAGATAAATGCCCTGCGACTATAATGGAAATGTACCTATTGATGCCTCGATTAAGCACAATTGTGTATAAGTGCTGTAAAACAATTCCCCTGTTATAAAACAATCAATTGGCCAACCCGATACGATTCTGGCATGATAATAAATCTTAGCAACGCGTATATGA
The DNA here is from genome assembly GCF_018555375.3 of Anguilla rostrata. Taxonomy (NCBI): domain Eukaryota; kingdom Metazoa; phylum Chordata; class Actinopteri; order Anguilliformes; family Anguillidae; genus Anguilla; species Anguilla rostrata. The sequence continues at coordinate 42,240,164 of NC_057939.1, read as the reverse complement.
GTTTGTATTCCATAGTTTAGACATTTGGGTGATTGTAGGCATATGTTTTATCTGAAAATTTAGTGTGCTTTAGATGTGGTGCATGATTAAAATACTGATCTAAATGCCAAATGATAGCATTACGTGTGCTGGTGATTTTCCAGGAATATGTCTAACTGTATTATAATAGGTACATCTGGGTCCTTCACCCTAAGTATTCATTTTTATATTTCCCTATTCCAGAGGATTCAGATACCACTGAAAAGCTTTCAGACCATGTCCTCATCTCAATGGAATCACAGTATCCCTGTTTCTTAAACCCCCAAAAGCTCATCAGAAGAATTTCATGGTATACATTTTTGATGGTTTGTCATCAAGCAAATATATCTGGATTATGAAATAAAACAGTTTGAAATTAATGTTTTCTGTGCAGCTTAGTGAACTAGATTTTGTGCTTAAATTCACAGAATTACAGTACAGGAATGTGTAGTTCTAACCAAAAAAATAATGTCAAAAACATTTATTTTACCAAAGGTTAGTTGGCATTTATATTTATGTGTAATCAAATGTAAGATTTTATATTTTCATTTTTATGCGGTACTTGTAATTTTACATAGATGCACTGTATGCACCTTTCTCATTTCAAAACACCATAAAACCATTTTGAATTGTTCAGTGGAACTAAAGAAAGACAAGCATCCCTTCGAGCTCAAATTCAGTCAATCCTTCTAAACCAGTTTTTTTTTTTTCAGAATCAAACCACATTGCTCAAGATGTAACGCGCATTAAGTAGTTCTTTTTTCTGTGGTATTACCAAGTAAGGCTGGTGTAGGAACAGCTATTTGCTTAACGTGTTGCATTCCAATGTTTTGGTGCCTTGTGGTTTCACTACTGCTGTGTTTGATTCTGCCTCGCCTACAGGTAGAGAGGCAATCATGGTCGAGATTTGTGCTGGAGCTGTAATGTATGGGGGGGTGGTTAGAAGCCAACCCCCCCAATATTTCACAGCTGTCAGCTGTTCTTTTAAAAAATTGCTTCTGGGAGGATATGCCCCCTGACCCCCCTTGGGGCCTATATGCATTTCAAACCCCTGATATTCAAACTAAAGTTACGCCCTTGGCTGGTGCGCGCACGCATGCCATTGCCTGGCAACCCTCTTCAGGAGACACATAGAGCCGAGGATGTCGTTGACCATCGCCTAGCAACTGGTATAGACTGTATGAGCTGAGCCAGTTTTAAAGGTTGGACTTTCAAAGAGAAGACCTTTTTCACGTCACCATGGGTTCTGGGCCTGTACACTGGCTGCTCAGTGAGTACTCTGAAACCTGTGCTGTGCTTGTACTGCATATGTACTGATTGGGATGGCAGGTATGCCATCCCGCCAAGTTACGCCTTGGCGGGGCGGCATGCCCTATACCTATTCAGCACTGAGAGTTTGGCACTTTTCAGGGTTTCCTGCAGAAATAGCCACAATGACCACTCTCAGGACTCTCAGCCCTTAAAAATACATTTATTTCTGTACCTTCTGGTTGTGGCCTATGTTGATGCGGCTTGGTATTATGTCCATTACCGTACACCTGCTTTTCATAACACAGGTGGATTTTGGGATGTAAGAAACTGAAGTTAATAAATGAACCCAGGTGACTTAAAATAACAATCATGGAAAACCAAAGCTTAAAACCTATATTCTATACACTGTATTACATTTTTACACACTATAGATGGAATTTGCATAATTTATGAATGTATGTAGTTCTAGAGTATGAAGGCAGAGTAACACATTACCTCTTATCCAGAGTGACACAGAGAACTTTTTTTTTTTCTTCTACATAGCACTTACAATGCATCAATTTATACAGCTGGATATGTACTTTAGCAATGCAGGTTAAGTACTTGGCTCAAGGTTGCAAAGGCAGTGTCCAAACTGTAAATCAAATCTGCGACCTTTAGGTTACAAGACCAGCGTCTTACCCATTATACTGCACTGCCACCCAGAACCAGCGCTGGGAGAATCTCAAGCATTAAGCTTAGCTAGAAAATAGAGCCAGTCAAGGATGAAAAGACACCTGATTCAAGGAAAGTTCAATTCACTGCTGGATGGCTGTCACCTCTGCCACCTCAGCACTGCTTGAAGTGTGCCGGAACAGACACTGTACTTCTGTTTTGTTTATATAACAGAACCAACACTGTTGCATGAGAAAAAAAACCCCAGTTTACAATTGCAATGATCTCCCCACTCTCCATGCTCCCCACCCCATTCACCATTGCAATCTCATGTGGCTGTCCAGATTTTACTCTCTACTCATCTGGTCATCATGCACTTATTTTTTTAAACTTCAAGCACTGCAATTCAGCATTATTCCAAATACATGCAGAGGTACTGTTGTGTGAAACAGTCGCATATATTCACCAATAAATCTTTTCAGCACAACAGAAAATTCAAGGTGTGAGGATAATTGTAATTTAAAGTGTGAAGTCTCTGGTGGGCTGACCAGTGAGGCTCATCTCTCTTCGAAATCACTTAAGTGAGAAATCTCCCCCAAAACAGCTTGAAAAAGTTCACCTTTAATTTAATTTCAAGCAATACTATTTTCCATCCCTCATGTGCCAATTTGACATATGGTAGTAATGAGTGTATACTGAAAACTGCATATTGAAGACTTTTTGCTGTATGTATGTATGCATGCCATTATTACTGATGAAGGGTGGGCAAAAGATGATGTCCTGTATACAGGTTAGCATGTATTAGCTTTTTCCTTACTTACCATTTCTGTTGCCTTGAATTTCCCCTGGTTCAAATTAATTTTAATATTTTTCTGAACTCTGGATAAAAATCAGACATATATGTCAGTGGCTGGCAAGATGGAAAGTGTTCATCTACAGCATGTGCTGATGTTTTCTTGGAATTTTACTTTGCTAATATTAACTTTTCTAAAGGGCCTTAAAACCTGTCACCTGGGGAGTTTTAATATAGCTTCCTCCGCAATAAAAAAAAATAAAATAAAATGATGACATATGTCTTGGTGATGATTTCTTATCAGGCAAGGTTAGGTTCCTACTAGTATCCCAGTAGTCTCAATCCACATGAGAACTCATTTGCATGGTAATTCAGGAAGATAGACTAGGGGGACAAAAAACTATCATTCTGCGTGATACAGGGATAGAAATTGCGAACCTGCGCTTGAGCGTTCACAGTGCGTTTATCGTTGCAGGATGCGCGCCGTGGAGACAGAGCAGTGCTGACACCTGGGGGAGGGGCGTTCGCACCTGTGAGTCATTAGCCTCCATATGCCCATCACAAAGGCTGACCTTGTCGGTTGGTTTTGTGCGCAGTTTGAATCTGTGGAACGCAGTCTATTCAGTTTCAGAGGGCAGAGAGAAAATTCTAGACTGCTAAAGGCAGACGGCGGCCTTAAAAAGTGTATTAACATGCGCATACCTGCAAATTTGATACATTTCACCAGAAAAAAAGATTTTTTGATCGACTGTCTTATTTGTAAAACGTATTCACACAGCAGCTATACCAAATTGAACCCCAAAAAGTATCGCCAGTCTGTTTTGCAATTCAGCACACTGTGAAATATTGAACTATCCACTCAGCTGTGAATGTCCGTTCTGTTCGGCACTGGATCCGCTCCAGCTCAAATGAACAGAACGTTAGGCCCTTATCTGTCCTGCTGGCCTCATCAGAGGACCATTCCGGGTCTGTCTCCTTATTTCAACGCAGGCAGGGTACCACCTACAGCGAATGGATAAGAGCAATAACCAGTTGATCAATACCAGATCTCATTGGCTTTTCCCCGCGCGTTTTCACCACTAAGCACTTCTGGCTCCCGGGCTCCCGTTCGATTTTAGATCATTGTCATTCCGCTGCAGCGCGCGCAGTGTCCTTTATGTCTGGCACAAGAGTATCGATTCCCGCGCATTAGGCCTATCGGAACGGGGAATGATTACCGCTGGGGTCTTCTGCCTTTTAAACACATTTTATGTTGTTTTTATAGGATACATTTGTTTAATAAAGTATGTTCCATAAACATCTTAACCATTATTCCGTTGCAATACTCGCTTTTAACTGCTCGGCTTGTTCTGTTTGTAGCTTAGCTCGTTGTCTCCTCCAAGAATTTTGTTACTGAGTGACATGGGCAAAATGAATACATGCAATTGCATTGGGGGAAGTAAGACAATAATACAATAAGAATAGAATTGTGAAGTTTCAGACAACGTTTTGAATATGAATGCAACTCATTGCATATATAACAGAAGCAAAAAATACTGTCCAAACCACTGTACCAGAATATCGTAAATGCTTCATTATGTTCAGACATTACAGCTGAGAAAGCCATAGCATATGCATAGCATCAGTCTTGCTTGCTCCTCAAACCACTGGGTGACGTCTTCTGCTCTGTAGACTGTGGTCACCCCTCGCTGCTGGAAATAAATGTCTAACCAAGGGTTTAAGATGATCACTCAGTACCATTAAGTTGCAATGGAAACGATACTGCCTTCTAAATGTATGAGAGGACCTAAACCATTGCAGAAAAATCCGCCCCACTCCATTACAGAACCACCACTGATTGCACCAGCGTCTCAGTTACAGTATGTTGTCCGCTCCATATAAGAGCGGACTGAGTAAAAGAAAAAAAGACTTGAATGCATGGTGAGTGAGCCACAAAGCCATTAACATAATATGAGCTTAGTTTCTGTGCAAAAAATCCCAATATCATCCCTTGGCTCTCAAGACCAGCACTGCCAGATCTGACCTTCGGCTAAGAGCAGAGTAGTGGCAGTTAGTCCAGGTACAGTCTGAAGAGATGCGTCATCGGACCATGGTGGAAAATGGGCAGGGAATGAAGGAATGGGGATTGAAGGAATGGAGTTCATGGAGGAATGGGGATTTTGTTCCACCAGTGAGGAGCTAGGGTGGAGAAGCTCCGCGGTCTGGACCAGTAAGAACCATTCACCCAAATGGCAGGTAGTGGAAGTCACCTTGCTGCAGCAGAACAGATTTTTAATTGTGGCAATACAAAGACTGAGAAGATTGAGAAGGCACTGTATACCAAAAATGTACCGAGCAGATAGAAAGAAGTTGCAGGTGAGCAGCAGACCTTTTGCCTCACAAATGTTATGGGATTCAAGGACGGTGGAAAGGTCAGGATGGGAGGGTCAGTCATATCAGCAGCCTTTCCTGCCCTGCTGTCGTCTCAGGAGAAACGAGAGGAGTATTAAAGAAGTTGTCACAAATGGCACCATTTTGAAGTCAAGCTCTTGACTTTTTTTGACATTTACTAGGATTTTTTTTTTAATTGACAAAAATCCCAGTAGACACCCTTTATAAAATATAAATATACTGGTACAAACAACCAGGATGCGTTAAGTGGACTGATTCTCCTAAGGATGTCAGAAACAAAAAGGACATTGCAGCCCTAGAACAGAGAGAGAAAATGCAGAGGCACTGTGCTGCTTGTTCCACGAGGAATGTTTCCTTATAAACTTTATTGTATGATACATTATTGTCATAGGGAGCAAAATACTGCAACAATAGATTTAAGATCAAAAACTACAAAATGATGGGCTGCACACTGATCTCCAAGAGGACTACTGGCATTTAAAAACGAGTGCATCGTTTCCAAAGAAACACCTCATAGACCTCATTTTCTGAAGTGGAAAATGAGCATTTTAGGGAAAATGTGTGGAAATGATTACACTGCGGTGGCTAGAGGTACAGCTGGGAAGAATCATATATAATGAGATTCGTCCATGCCACGTCTTGGGGAAAAATAAAACCATAGAGCTGTTTGCCACAGAGATTCAGTGAACTGAGAATCCCGTGTTGCCCAGTAGCCAACTGATATTAAATCATCTTAGACTGCAAACCACATCAGGGCAGGATGGAACAGTGTGCATAACATGGATGGTGTGATTTTTGGCAGTAAATGTAAAATGACCACAGCAATATCCATATCAAAGAGCTCTTTTTAGAATATAATGAACTTACAAGTGCCAGTGGAGCTGGCACGACTGAAGAACTGCCCCAAAAAATTGGATGAATTGAGGTCTGACACCATAAGGGACACGGATATGATAAATGGCTGAGCATCGCAGGAAGACACAGCAGTGTTCAAATAAGAATATGCTATGTAAACCCCTGCTGTGTTTTCCTTGCTGTGCGGTTCAGACTTCAATTAAAGTGGTACCGATTGATGTGGCTTCATGTTTTGAGGCAGTAGAGCTGCTCTGTTCCTTTTTTTAACTTCAGTGCATTTCTGCTTTTTTCTGCATTCATGAAAAATACGGGAATGCAGAAAAAGTGTGAATGCACTGAAGTAACAAACGGCAGCTCTACTGCCTCAAAACATGACGGGAAGCATGTAGCAAATGAATGTGAAAAAGTCAAAGACAAGCTAGAAATTCTGCAAGGCATCCACAGAGCCAGAGGAAATATCAAAATTAGAACAGATGCTACTTCCTTCATTGGAACTATATTCTGATTTGTCTGTAGCCTGTTAGTCAGTTAGTTAGTTAGTTAGAGTTACACTTCTGATGAAAACTGATGAAACTAAAATAAAGAATTAAAAACCATAATAGATTTTATCCATCTTAATTAAGTAGTAAAAATGGACAGGATACTTACTGAAAATGCTATGAGTGATGAATTTGCTAGCTCAGAAAATGGATGCTGCCATCCATAGAAGCCACAAGATGAGTAAAGCATGAAAGTCTACAGAGTATTGTGTGTCTATGTGGGTGGAGCTACATAGGTTAAGATTGTAGTGGTCGTAGTATCAAAAATATTCAAAAGAGAATATTGAAGGCTGAGCTGGAGAAGGCCTTCACATGAACAACAGATGAACATCAGTCAGTTCGAATAAAACATAGGCAAACAAGACAATTGTTGGGCTCCGATGTTGTGGTTCAGCGTACAATGCGAAATAGGTCTTAGCATGGCTAAGCTGGATGACTAGTAGTCATTTATTTTCTGAAAAATACAAAGATGGTGATTAATAATGATAGAGTACACACATTCTCATTAAACTACTAATTATGCACTAAGGATAAACAGGTCTTGTCCTCTAAAGGATCTTCATCAGGGTGTTTCAGCACATATTCATACTGAGACACTGGCAGGTTGAATTTAGAGTGTGCTTTTTTAATCTTCTCAGGAACTTTTTTTTTTTCTTTCCGAGCCCGTGGGAGGAAAGCAAAATAACGTGGACCGTCTGAATCCCTCTTCACACCTCTTAGAAGAAGGACTGAAATTGGTTTATTCTTGGCCCTGTGGTGACACACCTCTCTTATGTTATCGCAATGGCAGTTATGCTCCTGTGAGTTCATCTACCCTGTCTTATTACTGGCTATACAGATAACAGATTATGGGCAGATTGATTTGCAACATCAAGTATTCCTCTTCTCCTTTTGCGTTGCTATCAAAATCCAATACTAGCAGTCAATTAAGCAGAAGAATTTCTGATTTCAACTGGGAATATTTATTTAGTTATACATATATATGATTTTGCCTTTTCATAAACATATAATTCTGGCAATTTATATTCCTCTTGAATATCACCGTCCCTCAGTCTTTTCCCCAAGTGATTTAATTTTTATTCCTTTCAAACAGTGGTAAACCTATATCACCTCAGGTTTTTTTTCTGTGGCAGATTTTAAATGAACAGGGGATGTAAATCAGACTTAGAAGTCTTGTCAGTCCCTCCTGGGGATTGATGAGTTTGAAATAAAAACTAAAGGAACTGCTCCATAACTTATCCCAAGCGGAATTCATGATGCAGTATTAATCTAGCCATTACAAACGTCTGTTGACTGATGCACTTTCAGTCCCCACCCCTTGATCAGAAGTTACCACTCGCAGTTAAGAGGTTTGATTGGTGCAGCTTGGCCCCACAGCCTTAACTCCTGACAATTGGCAACAAGGCGTGTCACTATATTTTTCACATTCCCCAATATCAGACAATGTACGACCAGGAGGGCAATGCTGAGGAAGCCATAAACTAAGCCTTACTATGGTGGTTTCTATCAATGTGTCAATGGGGCTCACCCTTATCTTACAGTTGTGTTAGAATGCAGCAATAGTGTGTGTGTGCCACCAAAACCATCAATCATCCAACAATCCCAATCCTAGCTTCTTTGCCATCAATTTGCAGCAATTTAAGTACCGCAAAACTTTCATGCTTTGTGCTGGCTGATAAGAACAATGATTTAACCGTTGTGTTCTGTTTACTTATTAGCACCTGTGCAACTGTTATCCTGGTTCAAGTATACCCAGGACATTAATGGGCTTTTCAAGCAACACAGAAATAAAATGTATGCAAAAATCCTATATATCCTCATATATTATATTTATCTCAATTCCAAACAATGTAAACACTATATATGGTTGATGGCTTCCATTGACCTCTGCTAGATCACAGTTAGCAATGAAAGTGTCACTGTTTTTTTGTGATAAACATTGATTGATATAAATTCACTTTAATGAAGACATGGGGCATAAATCATGCTTATCTGTGAAACATTTAAATGAAACAAGGTTTTCATGCAGTAGATTATTGATATTTATTGTTCTGAACTGACATTCTCAATTGCTTTTCATCTTTATGTTGTTATATTCAAAGAAACCATATAGGCAAAAAGACATAAAACCAACACATACAGTGAGCAACGAATAAGAACATAAAACAAGAACAAATTTACACTGATGTAGTCACTGACAATGAAATGTAAATTTCATAAGTCTTGTTCCTTTTTTACAAAAAAACTAATAATAATGGGACCATGTGACTCAGACTGAAGACAATTGAGAGACACAATTAAGAGACACAACTTAACACAAAGACATTGGAGAATCATTTCATGGACTTTGCCAGGCACACCAACCTACTGCTGACCTGATGGCTGAGTCAGTTGGGCTGCCGCTGAAGATTCGGACCGTTGCCTTCAAAAAGTTAAAACAGCTGTTATGGGAAAGGGAGACCTCTCAGCCCACTTTCCTGCTTATGCCTCCCTGGCGGCCCGAACGGAGTGGAGATTTGCGCACATCAAAGTCATCCAACTGGAATCAATGTTTTTTCAAAGAACACTTTCTGTGTAGCTACAGCCCAGAAGCCCCTGGGAGTCTAGATACTCAAAAGCTTGATCATCCCACCAACTGAAGAGCTTCCCTTCTACCCCTCAGCAGATCTGGGACTGGCCACCACAACAACCTCCAGCAACCTGCCATCCTGTATTTTGTCACACAATTTTATTCACAGAATTATATGATATAATGCTAATTTAGGTAATTTTCAAATAATTTAGAGACATTTAGAGCAGTCAGATGATTTCAACAGTTAGAGAATGATTGAAATTAATAGATCTTTGCACGCACACGCACACGCACACGCACACACAAACTGTTGGCACAGACCACCATTCAATTTCATTTTTCTGTGTAGTCTTAAAATTTACCCAAAAATAAAAATGTGAAATTTCATAATCACAGCACAATATCTATGTAAAAAGAAGTATTAGATACACTTGGTATCATATCACCAAGATTCTGATTTAAATCAAAAACATGCCCTCACTACCCTTGAAGCCAGAAAATTCACACTCTGACTGCACCTACCCTTCCCGCCCAGTTCCTGGATGAACCAAACTAAGCCAACTATTGCTCAACTATTCTTTCACTACACTAGTTTCTTCACTCACATTCTTATTCTCCTTTACTCCTTTTCTTGAATAATTAAAGTTCAAAGTCCAGGTCAGTTGTGACACCCTGCCTAGCAACCCAAGGCCTGAAGCCTTGGTGTAGCTGACTTGAATTCAGAATACTCTCCCTTGCTCACCCTCCCTCTTTCCACTCATATTTTTCTTTCTTGATCACTCTCTCTCTCTCTCCTTCCTCGCCACACTTTAGCTGTCATGATTTATTTTGTTGGCTCCACAGTGTTCCACTGAGCCCTGCTTCTTTTCAGCTTCAGGAGAAACCAGAAACAAAAAGGAAACACCATCAGGAGTCTTGCCTCCTAACCACTAATAAAGATTCAATACACTTACCAGATACTCAGCTCCATATTCCTAACTTTGAAAGTACTGTCTCCCCATCGCTTACAGTAAGGCAATACCTTGCAATTTTATACATCTTATGAAAATAAATTACATTGCCATGACCAAGTACAACATTGTAACAGTGGACATTCTGTTCTACAGCACAACCTCTCATTTCAAAGCTGAAATTGCTGTAGTTAAGCAACAGAGAGGACTTGAAGAAAGGCAGCAGTAGAGTATCTGGTGAGTGTAAGACAAAGGGCACATTTTTAACAGCTGGGGGAGCCTTTTTCTAATTATTCATGCAATTTAATGAATATGATGCATTTTGTAGGCTGCATTTGAGCGCTAGGTACCTTGTGTTTATTCACTCTGGGTACCTCGCTGTTTTTAAGAAAAACGTTTGGTGCGTTAGTTGAGCTGATCTTACTTTGATGCACTTGAGGAAAAAGCACTTTGCGTCACTGTCATTCTTTTCTCTGCTGTTCAATCACAAGAAAGTAGAGGTAGGCCTTGACGCTGCCATTAGATTCCAATGTAAACAAAGAAGGTGAAGAAAAAATTGATCATTGCCATTTCAGCTACCCAACAGTACGAATTCACAAATCATGACTACCAAGACAAAAATAAGCCTTCCAAGGTATGGGCGACAGATCACTGCCTTAATTGATGGAAATGGTAAGATACTGTATTTTGCAAATGCTGTATCAACATCAGCCAAGTAATTGACAGGAGTAAAGTGTGGTTGCCTAGAAAAAAGTTGCCTCCAGTGTCTTTTTCAGAGTAGGCCTCATAAAATCAAGACAGGTAGTGTGCCTCGCATTTTGAAGTGTTAGAGCGTGTCCTGTGTTATCACAACCTAGTTGTGTCATTTCTGCCCAGTACCGACTTTTCCCTGTTTCCACTGGTCAATCTGTACAGTGTCAAACTGTCAATGGCAGTTTATAAACACAAAGTTCTGCTATAATATTCTAAGTGCTTGGTGCTGCCTCCCCCCACCTACTCATGGGCCCCAAACTGTAGTCCTGGAGGGCTGCAGGGTTCCTTTCTGTCAGCAAGTAATTTAGGCCTGGGAAACAAGGTGTGTGGGCACTTTAACCAATCAATGACTACACTTAAGCCTTGAAACACGAAATACCATCAGACACTGCAGCCCCTCAGGACTGGAGTGTGACTCACTTGCACTAAATTATTTTTCCAATTTACTACTGGAGGGATGGAATGAAGCGTCTCTCACACACTTCCTGTAAAGGTGACAGAACCCCATTGTGAGGGAGAGGTCTCCAGAGTGTCTCCATGGGTACGGGTGGCGCTCGAGAGTGAGCGGGCTTGGTGCAAAGTCTGGCTACTGCAGGCTGAGCTCCTGCGAGTTACCATGGAAACAGAAACAGTCGCTGGGGCATGGTGGTGGGTAAGGGGTTCTGTCTGAGGGCCGGTGGGATGTGACAACACGTTCTGAGCGTATGAGAGGGGATCACTTCCTTCCTTTGCATCATACAAATTTTGTAGATTTCATTGAACCTCATCACAGTAACTTCAGCCGGTCAATGGGACAGAAACATCTGAATGAACGTGTGCTGGTCTGTGGAACATAAATGATCCTGTGGAGCATGAATGAACATATGGAACATGAATGAAAGGAAAAAAGGCACTTTTGCTCTTAATATTACAGTCCAAGTAGAAGAGTGAAATTCTTGCCACAGCTAGAGAAATAAAAAAAATAAAAAAAACTTTTTGTTGGTTGGAAACTGTTTGCCTCTGGTGTTATTGGACAGTGCTCTAAAAACTAGGCTACCACCTGGATGGATATGCATACATTTGCATTCAAACAACACTGCATGCTGTTGCCTACAAGCAACAGGTATCTTATGTTCAAGCGAACAATATTTTATGATACTTCACAATGTAGTCCAAATGCATTATTTATGGCTTCCTTTTTTGAAATTGCTAAACAACATAGGTTTCATTTCAGCTAGCTACAATGCTTATCCCACCCTATTTCTAATCCTTTCATTTTAATATTAATTGTGCATATAACTGCTATATCTGTTCAGATGCTAAATTAATATTTGGGATGGTTTTTGTGGTTATTTTACATGTAACATTAGAATCAGTATCTTGAGCCTACGACCTCCCCTCAGTACATGCCTAGTATGCACTATGAGTACAACGCCTTGGAGACTGCTAGAAAACATTTTGTATGATAAATTACTAGATATGCCTAAAGATTTGCCAAGGAGGAGTTCAGCCATCATTGGGATATGAAAGGAATTAATCTAATGAGCCTTTTTGAGTGTTTTCTCCAATTAATGTTTCTCAGGGAAATTATTCATCTTTATGCATCTGCGCTGCTGTCATATAATTTCACACAAAGGACCTGAATAAATAAAGTGAGAAATTGTCATTTCAAATGTGAACACACATTAATAGCCACCAGACACATTGTATAGCAGCTACACAAAAAGGCAATTGAAGGAACGCAACGATATAATGGTGTTTTTTAACTTCCAATATTTTATTTTGAGTGCATGTTTCCAATAAATCATGTGATACGCTAAGTTTTACTCATCAGAATCCTTTATGTCAATCTTTATTTCAGGTTTTATTGATAACAGCCAGGTATATCAACCCATAATCATAATTCACCATTGCACCAGAAGCAATTGTGTTTCATTAAGGTTTTCCCCATTCAGGCAATTATCTTTCAGGCAAGTAATTATTTTTGCCCAATAATGTATATTTACCTTCTAGGTAACAACACGCAACAAATAATAGGTTATGTCCACAAAAAAGCCATGAATCCATGGTTGTGACAGCCCTAATTGCAAGACAGTAGATGGTGCTAGTGCTCTTCCTCAACAGCACATTCCTAGCTTTTGAACCGGGTCCCCACATATGTGCTCTTTAGTAAAATAAAATATTAGTTCAGTTGAAGACTCCCACTCCCTTCAAAGTTGTTCATAGCCCTTCGGTTTGAGCAACGGCAGAATCCACTATTTTCTTGACCTCTTTCCCAGATTTCGTGTAGTCTGCTAAATAATTAATGTAGTGGTACAAATAAATTTACTGCCAATTCGGTCATAAATTGAACATTATTATTATGGCCAATTTACAGAAGATCCTGGGTAGAACAGATAAGGGAAGATGTTCCTGAACCCATTGTGCCCCCTACTGGCCTACCTCTTCCAGTATTGAAATAGATTTTCATGCAAGTCTTTAATTCATGCACAAGACGGTAAAATGCATACGGGGCTTTCAGGAGTTTGTGATCTAAAGCATGAAAACACACGTTAAATAACTCCAAAGTGACTTGTGGAATGCCCTGATGCCTCCAACGGTTGAGCGTGTGTTTACCGAATTAAAAAAAAAAAAGTTTAATTTTTTTATTTGGGTTGCATATTATGGACATGACACCTGTGCTTAAGGAAGTATGGAATCGCGCGGCTTCCTATAACATGCTACGTGGATCCTTAATTAATAGGCCTACTATAATGCTTAATTCCTATTGCAACGGTCTTTGGGAGTGACGTGCTGCTTGGGAACTGAGAAGGCAATAAGAACTGGAGCAATGCAAAATTGATTTTTATGTTTATAATTGTGAATGCATGCTATCTGCTGATATGGAAACATCAAGTTGCTGAACAAGCTGCTTTCACAGATAGCCTACCTATGTTTTCACAAAATTCAATTTAGTAATATACAAGAAAATGATATTATAAAGTTATTTTATTGCTGAAGATTAGTTATACTTGATTAATTTGTATACTGCCTAAATAGGATGACTGAGGATGCAACCCAGATGGCCATGTTTCGTGATAAAAGATATTTATGGTAACGTGGAGTTTCTTCAAATGTGTTATAAAGAAAGCATAAACGGCACATAAACCTATACAGGCCATACTAGGCTACATGCCTTTAGATATAAAAGCAATAAAATACACAGTCTACGAGGTTTTCGTTTTTTTGCAAAGGAAACTGCTGAATTTAAGATAGGCGTATCAAGAAATAGGCTAAAATGGAACAAGCTAAGGCTGCGAATTGCGAATATGAAAACGCATGATTTGAAATAGCCTTTGATCCAAGCAAACATGCGTAAATCACTCTTGATTGGCCGAGTTCGTGTTCAAATATTTCCAAATGGAACGTGATGGCTACATTTAATTATGACTTCATAGCACTATTCCCTCTTCCACATATAACCCTATAAATTCGTTATAAATCAGTGTAACTTTTCCATTTAAACATTTACGAACTGAGTATAAATTCTCCGGACTTCTCTGAGGAGGACGTTTGTCACGTTCCCATTGCAACAATGTCAGGTATATTATTATGTATTCCGTTATAATGGTGCAAATACTTACCCCATGTACTATGCTTCTAGATTGGTGCAAGTCAGCGTACTTACAGTCACACTCTACGTACATTTGCTGTTTTGGGAATGTTTTTCGGCCAGATTGTTGGCACTGTTGCTTACGTAATGGTTGGATGCACTTAAGCTCTCTTTCATAGCATCTGCTCTGGCTAGGACAGTCTGCTAAATGAAAGCAATGTAATGTAATGCAAAATAATGGAACCTTGGAGCAAGGCATTCTCAGGATTAAACACAGCATTGAAAAGGGCTCAGTAATTAAAGATGTTTTCCCATGTCTCCTATTATCTCTTAGAGAGAATGCAGACCTGTCAGACCAAGCAGCCCATGATTGAACGGCCCAAGGATCCCGTTGGGCCCCCACTAAATGACGTGGGCTTTACTGATCATATTTATGTCCAAGCGGCTGCCATCTTCCAAAACGGTCACGTGGAAAAGCCTGCAGATCAGAAGCTGGTTGACTATGGCAGGAAAGGAAACCTTTGGATGCCTGAAGAAAGAGATGAGGAGTCGTGCCTCTTAGCCTATGAGCTGGCATTTAACAGTCTCAAATGTATGCACTACGGTTGTACACAGTAAAACGTTCAGTGTTAAATCAACTTGTTACATAGTGCTTATGGTCCCTCTCTGGTCCTTATGGAGCTCATATGTGTGTTCAGAGTTGAATTGACTCTGGACATTTTACTATGAAATTGTCCTATACTAAAATGATAATGTTGATTACTTTCTATAATTAATTTAGTTTAATGATTAACAATGACTGAGTAAAACAAGTCAGGAAAGTTAGTTTTACTATATAACTTGCCCCTCTTGAGGACTTGAGGGCTTGGCATCACTCCAAGTTCCAAGTTGCACCTCTTGTTTGTTTAAAAGTGGCACAGAAAATGGCTCTGTTGAGTATAAATACTTACAAATCACTTTGCAAAAGGCTTGATTGGGTTTTATATTGCAGGCGGGAGAATTACCATAAAAACCACTTTATTACCATATAAGCCATTTGTGAAATTAATTTTTTTAAAAGCATCAATTAAGGCTAGATTTCAGCAGGTATTGAACTTTGATGGCTTGGAAGAAGCATCAGGAGAATACGTTGTGATGCTGTGGTGCTCATGTAGCACTCATTATCCTGAGTGAGCTAGTGAGCATATGCTATAGGAGGTGGGACCACCACCCAAGAGGCAGAGGAAAGGTCTCATTCACTTAGCTAGGAGAGTGGATTTTTTGGCAAAGCTGCCCATTTGTACCTATTGATGCACCATAGAAACGGCGAGGATGGGTGTATTGAACCTGACACAACCCTGTATCAATTACGGCTCTCCAAATCAATTCGCCAACCGTATAATCTGTTATCTGTAGAACCGATAATGAGATATTGCTGGTTCAACTCACGGAAGCATAATTGCCAGGGAGAACTAATAAGGCCTCTGAGAGCCACAAACAAAACAAGACAAAAAAGCTGTAATTAAAATAATTTGCATATAAAATATGGGGCGGCATGGCGATGCAGTGTGAGTACTGTCGCCTCACAGCAGGATAGTACCGAGTTCAAATCCTGGCTGAGGGCATTTCTGCATGGAGTTTGCCTGTTGTCTCCGTGTACGTGGGTTTCCTCTGAGTACTCTGGTTTCCTCATGCAGTGCAAAAATATGCAGGTTAGGTCCTCTGGAGAGACTAAATTGTCCTTGGGGTATGAATGTGAGAGTGAATAGCGTGTGGGCCCTGCAACGGATTGGCAACCTGTCTGGGTTTATTCCTGCCTTTTGCCCAGTGTGTTCTGGGATAGGCTCCAGCCCCTCTGCAACCCTGACCAGGAGTTAGTGGTTTAGAAATGGATGGTTGAATATGTGACAATCCATATTTGACAAAACATTTTAGTAAGATATTTAGATGTCTACCATCCTACCAGGTCTGAATGTATAGCTAATGTATATGGAATAACAGCAATTGTATTTAATGGATATTCACTGAACTAGAAAGCTTTCTCACGTCAGTGGACAAGTTTGATTTTTTTGACAGATTACTTACAATGTAATGACTTATTAATCTATTTAGCCTAGGTAAGCCACTTATTAAAGTTTATCATGGTACATCATATAAATTTAATTATTGGACTGATTTGACCTTCGTGATAAGGGTAAATAGTTGATATATTTATCATTCACTCAAGTATTCAGCCACTTTGGTTTTAACTCATGTTGCTTTGTTCTTTGCAGACCAAGACCTTCTTGAATCTGTAATTACCAGCTGCACGGTCATCTGTTATTCTGTGGTGAGATTGTAACCAGACACTGCTAGCCAAAGCTTATTTATTTATTTGGGGAATGCAATTGGGTGGCACTCTAATGATCATTCATCTAGAAAAGTGAAGGACCACTTGCACAAATGAAGAAGTGTAACCTCTCCATTTCAGTCAAGTAATATTTGCATACGTAGTTCTCGCAGCATATTGACCCTCTTATTAACAAAATATTGACCAGTTACAAACTTTAGTCTGAGTATGTGCAGGTAGTTGAAGCACTCAGTTAATATATGTGGCTTTGCTTTTGTAATTCATCTTTTGTTCCCCGAAGTGAAATGGCTCTCTTTCCCATAGCCAGAAGATCTGATGAGCCTGGTGGTAGTTATGCTGTTTGACTTCCAGGACCGGAAGTTTGTGAATCGCAGACGTCTTAAGGGTGAGAGGCTGCCGGATGTCATCACTGTGGAGGCCTGTCTCTTCAGGTCAGTGGAAGAACATGAACTCCTGCACACACAGGCACCACATGTGTCCTGTTCTTCCTCTGCCTTGCTTCCTCATTCTCTTTCTTCTGTCATGCAAACATCTTTGGATGTCAATATGTGGCGAAATATTTAAGTATAAAT